>NC_036170.2:600000-1200000 GCF_900002375.2 Plasmodium berghei ANKA
GTAATTGTTTTTTTTATGCACACTATTATTATTACCATCTGTCGAGTGTGCAAAACCATTTTGTTCATTTAATTTTCTTTCAATATTATTACCAGCATATTGATTGTTATATTTGTAATCCCCATAATAACTGTATCTATTCATATGTTTTCCAGTTTTAGTAAACATTAATGAAGGTTTTTCATATTTCCAATTTTCTCTTTTAAGGACATCATGAGGAATTTCAGGTAAATAGATTGTCAGGAATTCTAAAATTTTATATGAATCATTAAGATTATTAATATTGTACTTTAATTTATTTGCTTCATCAAGTTTGTAAATTTTTTCAACATTTATTATTTTTCTTTCTTTTGTATTTAAATATGTATTTATACTAGAATGGATTAAACTATAAATAGTTGTAATAACTTCATATAATAATACTAAAACAAAAATACTCATATTTTTTAAGCAATCTCCATAATTTATTTTATTTTCAAATATTTTATCAATATGATTTTTTACCTTATCTTCTCTTTTCATTTTATTTTCATCAATATTTCTATTGGAATTAATATTAATATCTCTTTTTTTCTTTGTTTTATTTCTTGTATAATATTTATGATCATATATTGAAAATTCACTATAATTTTTATTATCATCATGTCGTATTCTTGTCTTTTTATTCATATGATATTGTTCATCTTCATCTTGATTATCAATTATGTTTTCACTTTCATTATTAGCATTCATTATTTTATCCTTAAATGAATTATAACTTTTTGTTAAAATTTTTTTAAAAATACTTTCTTCTTTTTCTTCGTCTACTCGTTCTTTATCTGAATCATCATAATATCCTTTTGAATTTAAATAATTGAATCTATTATCTATAGTATCATGTATATATGGCCTATGTGCCATTCCTTGGTAAGCATATTCTTCATCATGTTTATTTATTTTGTGATAATTATTATATTGGATATTTGCTTTGTCTTCTGATATGAGATATTCATTATTTTTAAAGATTGTTTGTTGTTTTTTCTCATTAATATTTTGATTGGTTATAATTCTTTTTAACATTTTTGGAAAAATAAATAAATTTTGGAATGATTTGATAGATCGATTAAAAAATTCATTTATTTTTTCAATTTTGTCATTTTTTTTATTTTCTTTAATATTTTCATTTTGAAGAATATCAAAATTTCTGTTATATTCGACTTCTTCACCACTATTATCATAAGGATTAACCATATTAATATGTTGTTTAAATATATTTAAATTTCTTAAAAAATGTTGAGTCAAATAAAATACAACTCTATATAAATTTATTTTTTCTATTATATCAATCCTTGTTATACAGATCGTTACTTTACTAATTTGGTTTTGTAAAAGATAATTCATAATTTTTAATAACCTATTACTTATAGAATATGTATTTGAATCTATAAAAATAAATATTATATCTACATATTTAGACATGTTTAATATCAATTCATCGTAATCATGGTCATCTACATCAGTGATTCCGCTAGTATCTATAAATGATACTGAATTGACTCTGTTCATATATTTGGTTATTTTATTTTGATAGCATAATTTTCCATAAATATAATTTTTTAAATTTTTAGATTTTTCTTTTAATTTTTTAAATGGTTTAAATATGCTAAAACAATTTTCCCCTGAAAGAATAACATTTTTATCATTTTCTCCCACAAATCCATGTTCATAATAATTATCCCCATATTCGTTATTCCCATAATATCGATTATTGTAGTAGCTTTCATGAAATTTATCTAACCCAAGTTGATAGTTATTATTTTTAAAATTTTTAAAATTGAATTTGTAATTTCGTTTTACATCTATGTATGTCATTTGGTTTCCTTTGGGGATTCTATTAGTATTTTGTACATAAGATTCAGTGAACCAATTAATAAAAGAACTCTTTCCGCTTTGTGTATTTCCTAATAATAATACAGTAGTTTTTTTACTAAATACAGATATATCCACATTTAGATAATCACTTATTATGTTTAAATTTAAGTCGTTAACGCATATATTATTGTTAGAATTATTTATACTTTCTAATTTTTTATATTTAGTTTTCTTGTAATAAATTTCTTCAATTCTGTCCAACACAACATTTGAAAAATGGCTATCTTCTTCTTCTACCTCATCATCTTCATCATAAATATTGACATTTTCTTGATTTTCAACTTCAATCTTTCTAGATTTTAGATATCTATTCTTGATACCACTATATTTATTTGGATGGGTATATTCCCCCTTACTATTGGAACTATAACAACTATAGCTTTCATCATTTTTTGTATCTTTCTTAACAAAGTTATCTATTTTCGTTTCTTTTTTGATTTTATATTTTTTTATTAATTTATCATATTTTTCAAAAAGTATATCATCTTTTTCAGCATCTGATGCAATATTTTTTTCTAAAAAATTATCATCCTCGTCTTCCTTTTTATTATTCGTTTCATAATAATTATTATTATAAGAATTAAAATTTATTTCTCGAGTTTCATCATCATATTCTTCTTCACAAAAAACATCATCATCTTCTTCCTCATCATTTTCATCAATTTCATAATCATCATCATCATCATCATCTTCATCTTCATCTTCTTCCTCATCATTTTCATCTTCTTCTTCTTCATCTTCAAGAAGACATTCTTTTTCATTGTTAAAATTATTATTTATTGTTTTATCAATCCCTTTTTTGCACTCATAATTATTTCCTAAGAAGTTGGGATCTTTTTTTCTCAATAATATATTATTATTAATTAGCCCTATTTTATTTTTTTTATTATGTAATATATTTTTATACGTATTAGGGTTTATTTTGTTATTTTCATCATTCTCATCATTTTCTTGATTAATATACATTTTCAATAAAAAATATAAATAAAAAATACAATGAATTAATAGAACGCCAAATGAGGTATATATATTTTTTTCCTTAAAATTTTGTATCGAAAAAAAAAACAATTTAAGAATTATTTCAAGGTATTGGAAATATGCATATATTTTGTATTTATAGGTAGCCAAGTTGCATATGGTTTCATAATAGCATTGAAAAGAAACACGAAGCTATCAAAATAATTTTTAAAATTGACACATATAAATATGAGGTAATTTTATATATCTACATATATGGATATTTCCCCCTTAAGTATTATATCTATGTTTTGTAGTAAACACAAAGATTGGAAATTTGGGGAATTCTAGGCAGTTTTTTCAATGCATGCCCATTTAGGTATATATTTTGAATTGATACATATGTAATCCTATACTCTTAAGTAATAGGCTTATTGTGTATATACGTATGATCTGTGTTTTTGTTATTTATATTCTCAATTTTACAATATATTTATTATATATGGATATTTTTTCTCCCCTTTTTATTTCAACTTATTTGTGCATACATTTCGAACAATTTTTGAACAATAAGAAACAAAAATGAGTTAAGACAGTAAATATTTTTTTATTTTATCCAAGTTTTACATGAAATAAATTATAAAAATAATAAATAATCAATTAAAATAATTATAAAAAGATGCTAATAAAAAAAATTGCAAAAATATACCAAAGTATAATAAAATAATAAATTAGACAGTGTATTGTGTTAAAGCCATTTTTTTTATTTCTCACACAATTTTGACTTAATTTTTGAGAAAAATATTAAAAAAAATAAATAAAGACGTAGAAACATTAAACATATGATATTTCAAATATGAACAAATATCTTGTAGGTGATTGTACTATACTTTTGAATAACATTATAATTTATTTTTTTTATGAAAAAAAACGTAATCATGATGTTTTCCCTTTAATTAAAATATTTAATCGCATTTTTCAAAATTTTAAATTCTCCTCCCCCTTTTTATGCCTAATTAAATGTAAAAAATTATTATTACGCATTATTCGTCATTTCTTCAAAATATCAGTTCGTATGTAATAATATTCGAAAAGGTGATATAATTTTTTATTTAAATAATTATCTCCTATTTTGTGAAATATTTCAAATGAAGAAAATACCGATATATAAAATTAAAAAAATGTAAAAAATTCGTAACAATAGAATAACATTATATATATGCATATATATATGGGATATTAACCAATTTATTATTTTCCAATGCATAAATTTTATAATTCAGTAATTGACATTTGTAGAGAAATTCACGACTTCTTCTAAAATTGTATATGCATATAATATATATTGTAAAAAAAAATATAAAAAAAGAGACATCAAAATAAGCCATTTATTTAATTTTTTTTCTGTTTTAATTGTAAAAATATAATGAAAATTAAATATATTGGTAAAATATATTATGTAAAATAAATTTTTTATTTTTTATATAAACAGCGAAAATTATTACAAACATAAACATATTTATGGAAGAAAATGCAGTTTTAAAACTTTATATTCTTCATTTCATTTCTTTCTCTTTTTTTATTTTTTAAATCTTATAACTTCATCAAGGTGTATTAGCATCCTCTACCGATTTCATAAAAATTGCATTTAAAAAATAAAATAAAAATAGTTACAATTACAATAGCAACAGAAAATACCAAACATACAATTATCAAAAAGTTTGAAAAACGTTGAATAAACAACTGATACTGCAAACGGAATTGTTAGGATGTGCTGAATAATATAATAACACTAATGAATATAAATATATATGTGGAAAAATGAATAGAAAAAAATAATTGGGCAAAATTTTATAAAAATGTATAAAGTCATTTGGAAAACACACTTATATAATTTTAATTTTAACAATTTTTTGCATCATAATATAAAAAGAAAACATTGTAATGTTTATAAAAATGAAAAACAGCATTATTCGATAAATAGAGAAAATATACAAACTATACATTCAGGCAAATATGCACATTTGCTACTAAATCAAACAAAATATATATATATTAATGGAAATTTAAAAAATCTGCAATATCAAAAACATTTTAGCTTTGATGTTGGAATAGACAAAAATGAAATTGTTAAGCCTCTTAAGAATGAACATGCAAAAATAAGAGAATATATTCTGAACAATTTTAATGAATTTATTCCTGTAGGAATAGAAAAAGGTAAGCAATTTCAAAATAGCAAAAAAGATTATACAGATGATAAGGAGTTATCAAATATAACGGATGAAAATAACAAAAAAAAAAAAAAAATTGAGAAAGAAATGAAAAATAATAACGAATTGTGTAGCAAAGATAAAAGTGATAATGAAATAAAATTAGAAAAGCTTTTAAAAAAAAGAAATATAAAAAAAGACATCATAAAAATAACAGAAAAAGCTAAATATGAAATAAAAAGAATTATTGAAACGAATAATAAACAAAATAAAAACAATGATTATGTTTTAAAATTATATTTTATAGCTAAAGGATGCAATGGATTAACTCATTCATTTAATTTTATTAATAAAAATGATATTAAAGAAAATGATGAAATTATTTATGACAATAATAATATTGAAAAAAAAAATATACTTTTAGTTATTGATAGTAATTGCATCATTTATGTTATAAATACAATACTTGATTATTATAAAGACGATTTAACAGAAAATTTTATTTTTACAAATCCGAACATAACGTCAATATGTCCATGCGGGACAAGTTTTCACTTTTAAAGCACTAAAAAAATTATAAAACAAATATTAAAAAATGTAAACCTTCACATTGATTAAAAAATAAAAAACAAAATAACCCACACATTGAAGAGAAAATGAAATAGCAAAACCCTCATAAAATGAGTTGAATTTGCTGTAAATTTTCGTGTATATATATTGTTCATATTCGATGTACAAATATGTAACTATTTGTTTCAAAAAAATATTATTTTTTTGTTTTATATATTCCCCGTTTGTTTCTTTTTTTTTGTTTTTAATTTATTATTCCAATAGTCATTATTACCAATTGTAGTTTTATTTGCTTCCTACTTAAAAAAAAATAAATTATTGAATATTATTTTCCTTTTTAACTGTTTCCATTAAAGTATCTATGTCGATTTCTCCATCCTTGATATAATTAAGGTCCTGTAAAATGTGAAAAATATGAAACTATGTAGCGATATGCTATATATAAAAAATGGCAATGCATAATCATTATGAATAAACGATTAAATTGAGAAAAAATATAAAATTGTTAAAATATTTTTGACAAAATAAAGATAAAACTTGTATGAATTGGTGACTTAAGGTATATGCATTTGTAGATATTTTATTTCCTTTTCAAAATACCTTAGGGAATGTATTTTCATTTTTTTTCAAAATAGCGTCATTTTTTACAATACAATAATATAATATGCCATCATAAAAATATAAATCATGATTGTTATAAATTATGTTGTCTTTATTCAAATCGCCATTTTCATTTTGAGTGCAATCATTTATTTTATCGTGGCTTCTTTTGTCATTTTCTATTTCATCTGTGTATTTATCTTCTTTTTTGCCGATATTCGTAAACGGGATAGTATATTTTTGAATACCATGTTTTAAATAATTATAATCATCAACAAAAACACCCTTATTATTTGTATAAATATAACTTTTTAAGAACGAATTGGTAAATATAGGGTGCTTATTTTTATATGCCCAGCTTTTTGCATTAATTAAAATAATTTTTTTTTTTTTCGTTTTTTTAAAAGTGTGAATATATAAAATACATTTATAATTTTCATGTTCAAATGTATTTTTTAATTTGTTTTCATAAAATTGTTTTATACTATTTATTATATCAATTATAATATCTATATCATTCAAAAAATCAAAATAATGATTTAAATATTTTTGAGAAATAGATATAATCTTTTTTTCATATATATATACTTCAAACATGAAGCAAATATTTATATTAACATACTTTGAAATTATTAAATAATGCTCATTTTTTTCGTTATTTTCACTTTCTTTTAATTCTTTATAAACACTTGTACAACTTTTTAGAATTAGTAATGCATCATATAGTGTATTTATTTCTAAATTCGAATTATTTACAAACGCTCCTTTTTTTAAATTCTTTCCATCAACTCTAATAAATACACTGTTATTTAATTCATCAATTGAATTTTTTATTTTGTCTAAAATGCCTCTGAAATTTTTATTGTAAAATAATGCATTTCCTCTTTTTTTCTTTCTTTCACTAATCTTATTATTTTTATTTTCACTTATTTTTACATCAACTTTATTAGTGATTGGCAATTTATTTAAATCATCTTCTCGTTTATTATTTACGGAGGTTTGTAATATAGTGTCTTTTTTTTTTTGTTCTTCATCACTTAAGAAATAATAGTCATAACTTTTGTTGGATGAACTTTCTTCATTATGACTAGTTAAGCTTAATGATGTATTATCGGAATAAGAGGAAAAAGAAGAGTATACATTTTCTTCTATATTTTTAAATTTATTTTTTTGTACATAACTTGGGATAAATATAGAATTTATTAAAAGGTATTTTATCATTTCTTTATTTAATTTAATAATTTTTGATTTTATCATAATATCATTATATTTATCATATAAATTTTTATAACATATATTGTTTTTTTTGTGTATAGAACAATTATAAAAACCAGGTTCATGTATTTTGAAAAAAAAATTACTTATATAACTAAGCGAATTATTTATAGATAAAATAGACATTTTTTTATCATATAATTTTTTGTAAGATTTTTGGATACCCATCGAAACCTCTTTTTCTTCACTAAATAAATGTAATTTTATATTGTTAATAAACTGATTAAGTATTTTATTTTTATTTTCTTCAGTTATATTACAATCATCTTTAAACACAATCACCAATTTATTATCCCCTTTGTTTAGTTCATCATTTTTTGTATTAACTATATCTGATATGTTTTCTATTATGGGTTTTTCAGGATTCATAATTTTGTTAACATTTCCATCCCACGTTTTATTAACTAACAAGCATTCCCCCGAGTTAATATAAATTTTTTGTTTTTCAACACAAATGTTTATGCTCATTTTTATTATGTTATATTTATATTCAACTTCATCATTAGTATATAGTAAGAAAAACATATCAAGATATACATTTACAATATTTTTATAAATGCATTTTATTAGTTCATTTTTTTTTTCAAATGATAAAATGTCTTCGCTTATTATTTCACCATTTGCATTTTCAGGAATTTCATTACCGTCGTCACTTCTTAATTGTTTATGCAAATTTTCGACTTGCTCTTTTAAATAATTTAAAAAAGTATCATTAACTTTATTATCATTTAAACGAATTTCTATGTCCTTAAAATATGCCATTAAATATGTAGTAATAAATGAATCTAGGGCAACTACATTTTTATCAAATAAATATGTTAACAAATTCATATTTTTTTTTCTTCCTCTTTCAGTAGCATCATATTTATAATCTCCATTATTATTTTCTTCTTTATCTATTATACTCATTTTTTTTTATTGGAAATATAGGAATATAAGAAAATTGTACTGATCTGAGGCTGTGATAATTTTTTAAATATATTATCAAAATTCAAGGGATATCAAAAAATTTAATATATATACAAAAAATATATACTCCAATTTTAATAAAAAAAATTATTTATCAAAATATACTACGTAATTTGTATACCACAATATATGGATATAAACCATATTTGAAAATCAAACTACCATGTTGTTATATAGTGCAAAAAAAAGAGTTCGAAATAAACTTCATTTTTGTAAATAAAAAGTTTTTTTCCTTTTCTACATTTGGAATATTATTCTTTCGGAAAAAAGAAACATCAAACTTGTAAAAAAAGGTGTTACTTTATCCATACATATAAAGAATAACATATTTATATATATTTTTTTAATTTATTAGTAGTTTTATTTAGCATCTAGATGAGAGCCAATAAACTTTCTATGACAATTTCCTTTTAATATTAATTTTAAAAAGCATACAAAAAACACAAAATTTACATCACCTCTTTGTTTAGTATAGAAAGAATTTCCCCATATTAAATTATAGCATCAATTGGGTTGTATTGTCAATATTTATATAATGAAAATAGCAAATAATAGAAAAACAAAAACAAAAAATTGAAAAATATATAGTCTCTACTTATCGTCATGTATATGCATATAAATTTTCTTTCCTCCAATTTTATGCGAAGGGTTCGAATGGAAACATAATGGGCAAAACCTGGTACTTATAGACCACATTCAAAAAATATGTTTGAGGTTTCAATAAAATCCTACAACACATTCATTATATTATTTGTTTATCCATTTAATTGTTAATTATTTGAACTTTATGTTTTAAACCGAAATTAGAAAATACATATATCAATATGTATTATGTTAGACCAATTGGAAGGCAGTGTGAAAATCCCCAATTTTGTTTTCCTATTATTTAATTTTTTTTTTAAATCGCTTATTTTAATTACTATTTGTAACAAAATTTGATGGAGAGAAAAAATAGAGGAAGTACATTCAATGGATTTAAGAAATAATCTCAGAAAATGTATTTGGGAATACATTAAGGAACCCATTTAAAAAAAATATATGCATGCTTTATCGTAACTTAAATGTAAATATATATATATATATGACATAATGATAAATCAAAAAGCGGCACAAATATTTTTGAGGAAGTATATTCGAAAAGAAAGAATATTGCGCATGGATAAGGAAATCTCAAGAAAAAAAAAAAAAAAAAACACATTTAAATACAATTTGTATAATAAAATAAACATGTGAAATAAATGTAAAATATATATTGTAAATTTTCAATATCCATTTTATACGATATGCTATATTTTTTTTCACGCAAAATACATTTTAGCGTATCTTCTCCATATATACATATATTTTATTAATAAAATTGTTTTTTATTTTTACTTTGTGCATAAAATTTGTCATTTTGTTAAAATAAATACAAAAAAGTAATAATAAAGCATATTTATGAACATTAACAAATACATGGTATATATATATAATAAATAATATATATTCGTGTTGTTCCTTTCAATGATATGTTTACATGGTATTCAAACATTATATATACATTTTTTTTTTTAATATACTCTTAATTTTTCACTTATATGTTTTTATTTTTTCCCCAAACCGCTATGGCATATTTATAACAATGAATCTTTAGATTCCTACTTTTATCTATTCTTTTATTCTTCTTATTTTCTTTCTCTCTTTCTTCCTCTTCTTTTTTTTTGAAGTACATTTTTCATTCACACATGTAAATAAAATAAAAAAATAAAATTTAAGAACCGATCGAAGTAACCGTATAAAATGAGTGACGGAAATCCCTCTCACGTTTCCCTTTGATATTTTTAATATTATATCGGAGATAGGATATTTGTATATTTGGCAGTTATTATATTATTACTACATTTATTATCCTATTATTGTATTTTTTTTTTACGAAACTTGCTAAATATATAGGTGGTGAATGGTTATATGTGTTTAGATTGGGAAAAGGGAAGTTGTAATTGTATAAATATAAATAAAAATCTAAAAAGTATAAAGAGAAGAAACAAATAGTAACGACAAAAGGTGACGTAGAAAATGAACGATGAAAATGATAAAATAAAAAAATATATAGGTAGACCTTTGTTTGAGAATTTACATAAAAAAAAACAGATAAGCTTATTGTCACATAAATTGGTGGACATAAATCTAAAAGGATTTTTCAATTTGTTTTTAATAATAATAATTATAATCAATTTCCGAATTTTGTTAGAAAATATCAAAAAATATGGTTTCAATACTATTCCAATACCTAGCCGCTATTATATAATTAAAAATTTGCCTATACTGATCTGTTTTATTTGTTTGCATATTAGTATTGTTTTTAGTTGGATCATAGAAAGGTATTTCATTTGTTGGATTTGCAAATATTTCCTTCCAAAAAGCGGGAAAATCACAAAAATATTTGTAGAAGACAATTTTAATATTGAAAAAACAAATAATAATAAATTTCCTGATTCTGAATTTTCAAAAAATGGAAAATCTTCTCATAATATTATTGAAGAACCTATAAATAATCATGAAAATAATAAAAGTAACGAAAAAAACAATAATATGCACAAAAGAATAAAAAAAAATGATCAAGATTGTGCAAACAAATTAGAAGAAAATGATATAGGAACAAACAGCTCTAATAATTTAGATAATCTCAATACTGAACAAGCCAAATATGGTGAAAACGATCAAGGCAGAATAAATGAGTGGAAATATGTTAATTTTTCTATTTTTTTATTAAGATGTATTAACAGTATGTTTATGTTAATATTTCCTTATATAATGGTGATGCGTTATGAAACAGAGCCGATATTATCATCAATATTATTAACAATATCAATAGTTTGGTTTTTCAAAGCATATTCATTTCATCATATTTGTTATGATACTAGAAAATTATATATTGAAGGAATAAATTTAAACACAATAGACGATTCATTAGTTGATATAAATTATATTAAAAACTATCCATATTGTTTAAAGTTTAAAAATTACTATACATATATATTTATGCCTACTATGTGTTTTCAATATACGTATCCGAGAACAGAAAAAATTAATTGGAGGGTTGTATTTAAGAATATGGCAGAAGCTATTATATTAATGTTAATAATAAATATAATAACAAACGAATATATATTTATTATTATTGAACACACTTTTAAAATGAAAGAATTCAAATCACCAAATTTAACAATAAAAGCTATACATATTATTGACAGAATGTTGAAAATTTCTATCTTAACTATATATACATGGATACTTGGTTTTTTTGTTTTATTTCATAATTGGTGTAATATATTAGCAGAAATTACAAAATTTGGGGATCGATTATTTTATAAAGATTGGTGGAATGCTAGTTCTTTTGGGGAATATTGGAGAAAATGGAATTTACCAGTTTATTATTTTGTTTATCGTCATGTCAATAGACCTTTAATTTATTATGGGGTTAGCAGGAAACTGTCTATGATTATTATTTTTATTATTTCGGCACTATTACATGAGTATTTAGTTACAATTCCATTAAAAATTAAATTTTCTGGATATATATTTTTTTTTTTTGCGGGTCAAATCCCATTAATGCATTTAACAAGCAGTGATTATTTTAAAAAACACAAAAATATAGGAAATATCTTTTTTTGGATTGTTTTTTGTATTATTGGCCAGCCTCTTATACTTTTCATATATTATTATTTGTGGGCTCGCAAAAAAATCGCCCTATCTTGATTCATTCGAGAACTCACTATTTTTATTATCACATATATTATTATTGTTACTACTATTGCTGTTATTACAATTTTAATTATTAATTTTAACATACCGTATTTTGGGGATATACATGGAAAACATCCAGACACGCAATATTGTTTTTCTTTACAATTTTTAAACATAATTAAGTGGTACTGTTATTAACAAAATATCCCCAACTAAAGAAATTGTTGAAAGTGAAAAAAAATGAATGAATAACCCAAACTTACCAAAGATTATACCGATAATGGAGTTCCATTTTTTCAACCATATGTTTATCATTGTCAAAGAGGATGTTAATTTCCTATTCTCTTAATCTAACTGCTAGTATTTGTATTTATTATTCATTTATCGTTGTCATTTATTATTTTATGTATTTATTGATTTAGCCCTTTATATATCTATGTGTTTAATGTTTTATATACAATTATGTTTCCATTTTCATTTCATTTTATTTAGTTCTCTATTTATTATCCTTTTTATAATTATTCCAGTTTCACAACTAATCATTTATTAATTATTTTTTTTATTATTCATTATTATTTTTAAATTAAAATGCTTATCATTTATTTAATTTTTTTTATGCAACTCAATTCACTATTTCAATTTTTTATATTTGATTATGTCACATGCTTTATGAAATGTGTATGTTTTTTTTTTTTTTTTTAAATGACAATGTAACTTCCCCTCTTCTACACATTTCCAGTGGAAGCCTACAAAAATTACACATTAAAAAAAGTGTAAATATGTTTATAAAAAAAATAATTATTTAAAAATAAAACTAAATATTTTTTAATGTTTTTCGAAATTATTTTTATTGTATTTTTTTTGTCTTTGGAACTCGTGTGTGCTTAAAAAATTGTTAATTTATTCTATTTAGGAAAATACGATAATTATAAAAATATTAAAGTATATCCTTCTTTAAAAGGCGATCAGAAAAATGATAGTTTTGCATACATATGAGGGTTAATATAAATTACTATTAAATTAGGAATAATTTATGGATATGCATACATTTTATACTAATCAGACATAACTACAAACATACCACAAGCATTTTGAAATGGCTAAAATGCAATGAAGATTAATTCAAATAAAAGATTTATATAAATATAAATTTGTATAATAATTAAGAGGAAGTAAATAACTTATTATTTTAATTTTTTTTATTAATCCAATAAGTAGCACAACCTTGGTAACTAAATTTTTTTATTATATACAACATTCTTGCTACATACAATTTTTTTCATAATTTTCTTAAAATTTATGAATGAAAATATAGAGCAAGCAATATAATAACCATGGCAGAAGGTAAATAAAATAAATAAGAAATAAAAAATACATATATATGTGAATTTTTTTATCCATATAATAACACCTACGGTTTATGGTATACATATACACACAGGAAATTAACGTGTTTGAGAAAAATAAATATTTATATATACTATATATATGCATATAAAATAAATGAATCTGTTAAGTAAATATGATTTAGACGCATTTCTTACTAAACATTTGTAACAATTTTTGTAAAAATTACACCAATCTTTTGATTTTAATCTATAATATGTTTATATATATTGTTTATCCGTTTTTTACATTTTTTTTGGCAATTCATATTTATTTTTTCTCATTTTCTTTTAAAAAGATAAACTGAATTTAATAAAAGATTATCTAAACGACCTAAACATGTCGTCTCAAAATTTATGTAATATAAATTACTATAACAGTATTCCTAAGTTAAAAAAAATAAGGGATATAAATGATCATCCAATTTTGAATTGTCTAAGAACAAAATATAATGAAAGTAAAAAACACACACCAAATGAAAATGAACAATTCAAAAGTATAGACTTTGAAGGCTATTCAACAAATATAGAATCAGAAAGTAGTATTTCTTTAGAGCAAACTCATGATTATAGTAGCCAATTATCTGAGGGTGAAAAAGACGAAAATAGAGCAAAAAAAAAAGAAAAAAAAAAATTCCATACAAACAGTGAAAAGCCCCAAAAAAAAAAAATTATATTTTCATTTAAAAAAAAAAATGAAACTAAAGATAGTAATTCTAGTTACATTAAAAATTTTGAAATATCAGATCGAAATGATGATCATTTTGTAGAATCAACAAATAAAATAGAAAAACCTCTTATATTAAATCAGATAAACATGTCGAAATTTTGTAATAAAAATGTTTCCATTCCTTGCTCAAATGTAAACTATAATAAAAAGGGAGAGGAAAAGACTAGAAATAAGATGCATATAATAAACGATATTAATCGTATTAGTAATTATGATAACAATAAATATAATAAGAATAACAACAAATCACCAGTCTATAGTCACATATCAGAGTCACAATTTTCCAGTATAAATAATGTTGCAAAGAATAGTAAACAAATAAAAAAAAGAGAAAAGAATAAAAAAACAATTTTAAAAGAGGCATACAGTAAAAACCTAAAGGAAAATAATAACATAGAAGAATCGAATAATATGGAAAATAATTTTTGTAGAGGGATACGAACAAATGAGGAAAATAAATATATAACACCAAACAGATTAGAAATAGAAGATAAACATATAAAAGGGATAAACATTAAAAAAATGACAAATCGACAAAATACCACTTTTTCAAATGATCATGAAAAAGAATTGTTCCAATATTTAATTAAAGAAGCAAACAAAGAAATTGAGAAAATTATTATAAAAATCGAACAAAAATATAAAAATGAAACAGCTTACAAAATAAATAATATTAAAAAAGAATATGATGAAAAATTCAGAGAGTTAACAAAAAATGAAACCGATATATATATGCAAAATGAGACCATACTAGTAAAAAATCGTAATAATAAAGAGAAAATAAAAAGTCTAGAAAATACTAATTATATATTATTAAAAGAAATCGAAAAATTAAAAAAATATAATGAAGAAACTAATAACAATCATTTTCAAAAATATGAAAATATAAATAAAAATGAATTAAACACAAAAAAATTAAAAGACAAAGTTCAGATGATGAACAAACAAATAGAAGAATATGAAAAAAAAATAAATATGCTAAATGATGACTTGAATGCAAATTATGAAAAATATTTTTATTTTCAAAACAAATGTGTAAGTTATATATATACTTAGACATGTATACCATAGTTTACCTCATTCGTATAGGGATAGCTTTCTGAACATAACCATCAAAAAATTATTTTTCAAAACACTAGTATTTATATATATACATAATTTCTTCTTTATGTATATTTTTTTCTTTAATAGGGACACAATGAAAAGGTTATACAACAAAATGAAGAAGAAATGGTATGTTGAACTATTCTTATTAAATAATATATTTTATTCGTTTAAATGTTAGTATCTTGTATTAATATTACACTTTTTCGATGAGCAGTTCTCATTTTATTTAGAATTTTTATTTTTTGAAACTGTATATAATTATAATATATATTTTATTACTTATAAATACATGCATTGATTTGTATATATATGTTTGCCTTTTTCAGATAAATCTAAAAAAAAAACTGGAAATATCTGGAAAATCGAAAAGTGAAATTGAGCTGGAATTAAGGCAACTTCAAGATAAAAACATAAAGGTACCCCCCAAAAGTTTAACGATTTATTACATACATTATAATTAGTGTGTACATATGTATATGCTAAAATAATAATTATAATTTTGTTGCAACATTTTTTTCTCATTCTTTTAAATATAATATTTAGGTAGAAAGAGATATCAATAATCTAAGGGAAGAGTTAAATAAAGCAAAAGTTAATGTGTCTATTTTGAAGGAGAAAAACAACGAGGAGTAAGAAAAATAACCAATGATCACTTTATATGTATGTACATATTTCCTATTGTTCTTTCTTAAAGCCAATTATAGCTACCTTTGTTGGGGGAGTTATCTCTGCATACAGATTTTCATAAATATTTATACAAATAAGAAAAAGATATTAATATATAAAATAACAATCTTTAATAGCGTCATTTATTTCTGTTATTTTTTATTTTTAAGACAAAGAAATAGTGAATACTTGATTTCATGCTATAAAGTGGAGGAGAAGAAGTTAAAAGAGGACCTCGAAAATTACAAGATAGTAAAAAAGAAAAATAGCTAAATACATTTTTCGTTATCCTCATCATTTCTTTTTTTTTATTTTTTATTTTTTATTTTTCAAATCTTAATAGAAATATGCCATATCAGAAAATAACAAATATTCGAAAACTTTCGAACAAAAGCTTAAAAATCTGGAGTATGCTATTATATATATTTATATGAGAAAACAACTGACTTTGATTTATTTAACCAATTGATTATTTTCATTTAAATTTATACATATATTTTTTGGCGTCTTTTTTCACTTTCCAATGTAGAACTACACTCAAAGATGTGGAAAATGAGAAGAGTATTTACGAGCGGACGTGCTTAAAATATGAGTATACCATTTAATGCATATAATATAATATGCCTAAAGTTTTTGTTTATAAAAATATGTTTATATATTGTTGCATATTTTGGGGGGGGTACCTATATGTACATATATATGCATATAAATTTTTGTATCAATTTTAGAAAAATAGAAAAAAATTTGAGGGAAGAAATAAAGGATCTAAAAAATGAATTATATGATTGTAAAAATAAATTACACCAAGTGAATAAACCAATTCCCCCACCAATTCAAACTATCATGTTTAACGCCAATCCGGAATATGGACTTTCGCAAGGTATCAGTATAGCATATTATTAGATTTATAAAAAACGGAAAAGATAAAATGTACGAAAATAATATAAGGAAATTCTTAAACAATCATATTTTAACATGATTTTATTTTTTTAGAAAAAGAAAATGAACATAATATGGACAAAGTTCAAGTACTAAATAAATAATTATATTTATTCATAATTTATAGAAAATTATATTTATGGATTTAGCTAGCTATCATATATATAGCTCACTATATTTTTCTTTACATGCTATTATTTCATATTATACACATCTTTCATATGTATAAATACTATGTATATTATTACATACACATACAAATGTTGTATATCCCTTTTTTTCATTAAGGAAAGAGAAGAATTTAAATCGGACGAAATGTTATTAATAAAAATACACAATTAAAATAATATATTTTTTTAAAATATCAACGAAAACATGGAATAAAACATTTATGGCAATTTATCATAGAGAATTGCGAACTTTTCCTTTTTTTTAGTCTAAAAGAGCCAGACATTACCGAAAAAATAAATTCCATAGAAAAGCAGCTGATCGTAATTTATTTTTATTTTATTTATTTTTTGTTTGAAATAAGAAACTTATCTATTAAATTTGCATTTTTTTGCTTATCACTTTAGTTGTTAAAACTAGAAAAGAGTGCCAAAGAATCAGAACTTATACGATGCCCTAAATATGGTATTGTAAAATGCTCTCCGTTTTAGAAGAACTTCGCTTAGGACATACAAGTTTTGTTACTTTTTTTTTTGGAATTTTTTGTAGGAAAACGATCAGAAGAAATTAAAAAGAAGGCATGTTTAGAACAAAAACTAGCATATATTAATGACAAAATCAGCATTCTTAATAAAAATTTAAAATTGATAAAAAATAAAAAATAACACGAAGTATACCAAATGTGCTTTTATGTATGAAATCAAATTAAACGAAAGACCTTTTTGTTTTTTTTTCCCATTAATATGGCAAAACCATTTAACTTATATTACATTATTATATATGTATTATTATATTTATATTTTTATAAAAATTATGTAAGCATTTATTGTGGATATGCGTATATGCAATTTTCTGTGCATATTTTTCTATGCAAATAAATCAGTCTGCAAATTTTTAAAAAAGTAAAAAATAAGTTATGAAAATAAGTTTAATAAATTACTATATAGCGCCTTTGTGGCATGCATCATTTTCATTTTGTTTCTCAACTTTTTTAATTAAAAAATATATATATATATATTAATAAATTTTCACAATATTTGAAACTTTCTCTTTAAAAATGGAATAACGACGATTTCATAATTGTTATATGCTTGTAAAAATAAATAGAAAAGAAAAATGTGAAGGAATAATTTTTTTTTTTTTTTGGGGTTTTTATTTTTCTACCCTCATCTTCTAATAATACAATAACTATATAAGTATAGTTGATGGTATTGTTATTTATGGCCTTTTTATTTATCCCATATTCTTTGTTTCATTTTCTTTTTCTCTCCTTTTTTTTTATTTCTCTTTTCATTTTTCACACTTAAATAAGATGGTGAGAGAAGCCCACGAATTGCTTGATGGCAGCAGGCCAATACCTATAGACAAAATTACATACGAGTTATCTCAAAATATAATATTAGCATTTGATAATAATGAGCATATAAAAAGAAATAAAGATGTACAAATAGAAATTGAAGCCAGGATTGGATTAGTAATAGATAAGAATAAACACCGATTGAAATTGCCTATTTATACTGATGCAATTGTCGAAAATAACTTCTCGGATTTCCAATCTGGTGTTGATAAAGATTCTTTTCAGTATTTATTAAATTATTTACATAACATGTCACGAAGAAATAATACACAGTCTTGTACCACTAACAATAATAATACAAATGTGAATAGCAACAATACAAATTTAAACGATAACAACAAAGAAGGAAATATTCTTAATTTGAATAACCCAAACAAAAATGTAAACAGAAATGATACCTCGAAGATTGCCAATAGCACAAATAACGTAATAGACGAACATGAACAAAATAATAATAATAATAGTAATAATAATAATAATAATAGTAATAATAATAATAATAGTAATAATAATAATAATAATAGTAATAATAATAATAATAGTAATAATAGTAATAATAATAGTAATAATAATAATAATAATAGTAATGATTTTTTGAACGAAAAAGAAAATTCGATATACGAGTTTGTAGCTTTAAAAACATATAAAAGTGTAGATAAATATTATATACTAAAAAATGAGAACAATTCTCGAATTAGAGTTACAACTAATATGGATGAAAGCGAAAATGAAAAAAATCAAAGTATGATAAAATCTTTACATAAAGAAAATATAAACACATGGAATGTTTATATTGGTAATAATAAGGATTATTTTGATGATGATGATGATGAAGAAGAAGATAATGATGATGATGACACGACTAAAAATAAATATAACAAAAATATGAATAAGCAAAACAATAGTAAAAATAAAGATAATAATACAGATGATTGTTTAGATTATCGTATATCAATAAACTTAGAACATACAAAATCTATTAGTAAACTATTTTTATCAAAAATTACACCAGTTTATGAAAGGTATAAAGAAAGAACAAGTTTTGTAAATAAATATATGGGTATTCAATTCGACTTAACAAAAATAAAAACAAAGGATAATAATGAATTTTATGAAATCGAAATTGAAATTCCCACAAAAAGTATTTTCAAAGCTATGTCAAATTTAAGAAATAAAAATGATTCAAATTATTTGCATTTTATTTGTTCGAATTTAATAAATAATGCTAGAGGGATATGCAGCCAATTAAATTTATTTAAAAAAAAGCATTTTATGAAAATCGGATTAAATAATAATGATATATTTCCATCCATACCAGCTTCTCAAGTCAATTATTCTCATTCTCAAAATGAACAAAAATTGTTTAAAAAATATGTACATTTAGTATTCCCCATTGTAGGAGATTACATGTTTAGAGTTGTTTCAAAAAATGAGAAAATTATTCAAAAAAAAATAAACGATAGCAATATATCGAGCCACGACAAACTTAATATGTTTAAAAATATAATAGACATTAGAAGGCATAATAAAAAATGTACAAAATCAGTTACTCAAACATATGCAGAAAATAGATGGAAAGTTGTTAAAACTGAAAAAGCACAAAATGTTATCGTTTTGGCATCAGATAGTAGCGATCAAAGTGATGGAGAAGAACACCAAAATAGTCAATATGAAAAAATAAAACAAAATAGAACAAGCGGCCAAAATTCACCATATAACAATTCTAGTGAGAATAATCCACATTTTAATGATCAACATAACGAAGGCAATGATTACGAAAGCAATAATTTACATTTTTATAATGACGAAAAAAACGATACTGAAGCAATAAATAATAAAAAAAATAAAGATACCAGTTTTTATGATGATACATAACTATTCAAGAATACATTACACGTGTTTAATAGCTAACATTATTTTTTTGTATGTTTTAACATATATATGCAGCATAATATATGTATATGGGTAGCATGTGTATTATAATTGCTCCCACTTTGAGGGGTTCATATACATATGTCTATTCACACTATACACATGCATATATATACCCATGTGATAAGCATTCACTATTTGATTTTATATTTATTTTAAAACTACATTTATTATGTATTGTGCATAATATCTTTTATTTTAATATTTTTTTTTAAATATAATATATATATCATAAAAATGCCAAAAGGAAAAGAAAAAAATAATAAAAAAAGGAAAAATGTTACAATTCATTGCATAGATATAAAATATATACACCATAGCAAAGAATAATTTCTAACCTATTCGTACCTTTAAAAAAATCGAAATATGTTTATAATGATGCTATAAAAGAGTTTCCCTCATTTTAATTTTTATGCACACTATTTTTTTTGAATTTACATAACAAAAGGGTATATAATAATATATATAGGATTAATTATTAAATATATACTTCCAACATTAATAATATATATATTTGAATATAGGGAGTGTGATGTTAGATACAGTAAAGTGCATACCAATTTAAAATTATATATACATCAAATTGACCTACATATTTCTCTTCGATTAAATATGTATGATCATGTATATTTATGAAAAAAAAATGAGACTAAAAGTGCAATATATACCCCATATATTTTTTCTCAATTTGTGTATAGCATGTAGAAAGGGTTTGATATCTATACACATATTATTAATATAAATATATAATGGGAATCACACTTTTATTCTATAAGTTTATAAAAATTATATTTTTATTGTCCCCTCTGCCCCCTTATATGAATACAGGAAGTATACATTCTACAAAAAATATTGAGCAAAAAAGTATATAGATTTTTTATTAAATTTGTTAGGAAAATATATTATGCATGAAAAATATTTATATAAGCTTTAGAAAAAGGGAAATAATTTGGTATATGTATACAATATATACTACATAATAAAATTTTGTATATATCATAAAATATACACTTATATAATTCGCACTATAATGTGCTAGAAAAATAAAAATATTATAAATTTCTTGTAATATTTGTAAGCTGCAAGTTTTATCGGGTAAAAAAAAAACAATAATATTGCAATATTAGGAACAAAACACCGCACTATATGCTATTTAGAAGAGTAAACTCCACAAATAAACATAAAATAATGTAATTATAAATAAACGACAAAACGATGAAAAAGAAGAGGATGCGTAGCAAAATATAAATGCACCAAATTTATTTTATGTATAAAATCAATAAAAAAATATAATTAATTGAAATAATCACTTTAACATTTGTATAAATTAAGTGTATATATATATATATATATAAATATCTTTGCATCAAAAAATAATTCATTTTACATATTTTTAAAATATTTAAATTTTGCTTACAAAAAAATATTATAATAAAATACAAATAAATTTTATATTATTTATAAATAAACATTAGTTTTAAATACAATTTTTATATATAATTACAAAATTCCCACTTATCCAAAATGAGTAGAGCAAAAGTTTTTTTTGATATTTCTATTGATAACAAAAATGCTGGAAGAATAGTATTTGAACTATTTAATGATATCACTCCAAGAACATGTGAAAATTTTAAATCATTATGTATAGGAGATAAAGTAGGTTCACGAGGAAAAAATTTACATTATAAAAATTCAATATTCCACAGAATTATTCCCCAATTCATGTGTCAAGGTGGTGACATAACAAATGGAAATGGCTCAGGAGGTGAATCAATATATGGAAGATCATTTACAGATGAAAATTTTAAAATGAAACATGATACCCCAGGTTTATTATCTATGGCTAATGCTGGACCAAACACAAACTCTTCACAATTTTTTATTACACTAGTTCCATGCCCATGGTTAGATGGAAAACATGTTGTTTTTGGAAAAGTAATTGAAGGCATGAATGTTGTAAGGGATATGGAAAAAGAAGGATCTAACAGCGGATACGTCAAAAGGCCCGTTGTTATAACCAACTGTGGTGAGTTATAAACAATAATTCACTAGTCCAATAATTAGCTAGTCAACAATTAACTAGTCCAATAATTAGCTAGCCAACAATTAACTAGTCCAATAATTAGCTAGCCAACAATTAACTAGTCCAATAATTAGCTAGCCAGCAATTAACTAGCCCAATAATTAGCTAGCCAGCAATTAACTAGCCCAATAATTAGCTAGCCAGCAATTAACTAGCCCAATAATTCGCTAACCAGCAATTAACTAGTCCAATAATTAACAAACCAAGTATTGTGTTTACAATGTGTATTCCTACAGTTCAATGTTCGTAAGTATGCGACTGTGTAAGCAAAGATGTATTTACTATAAAACTAATTTAGTTTTAACTACATTTTTAATATTATAGAAATATTTATATATAATTTTTAATTAATATGTAAAATTCTTATATAATATACATATATTCTTTGTAGAAACTGCATTATTTTCACTGATACATGAACATATGAAAAACACATTAACTTTAAATTTATTAATTTTTGCACAAACCAATTTAATATAACTAAAGTATAATACATTTTGTGGAACAAACCTGATATTCATATTGAGCACTTTAATTTTAAGAATACTTGAGAAAACGATAAAATTTTAATAAATTAAGAATATATATTTCCAATTTTAATATAAAAAGGAAAATATATGCCATTATTATCGATTTTTCTAATATCAACAATTTTTATAAATATGCTAATAATAGTTTTAAAAATCAGATTAGCATAGAATAAAGTTTTACTTTAAAAACAATTACAAAAACATGTTTTTTAAAAATGTGAAAAAAATTAATTAATACATTAAATAAATATATTTGTGACTTTATAGTCCTTTAAAATATTTAAAGGGTATATAATGATAAAGAATTGAATATTGTTTTATTTGATTCTCTTCATAAAGCGCTTATGTCATCATATGGCTTCTTCAAATTTTTGAGTTGATGCTTTTCAGATATTGTATAGGATACGATCATAATTGATAATATTATCTATATAAGTGATCAAAATAAAAAAAAAAAGCATTTTTAATGTGCGAATAAATATTTATATTCAAATTTTTTAATAATCATGTAAGAAATGCCATATATTATCTATAACTTTTAAATCATGTATCTGCATATATATCCTGGGAATATATACGACATTGCAGTTTTAATGGCTATAAATATGAATATAAGCATATTTTTTTATGTTCATTTATTTAATTACCTTGAAAAGGAATAAACAAATCCATATAGACAAGGCGAATGACAACAGTGAAATGTTTGATAAATAATTTAGTCTGAAATTTAAAACAAAAGAAAATACATATATCCATATGAAGTTTACTTATCTTATTATGGGCCTATGGAAACGAATGTATCTAATTTTATATACTCAGAAATTTTTCTTATTTTTACTTTTTGCACAAATTCTTACCTTGGAAGTGAACATACAATCAGGGTCACAACTGGCATTGACATATATCCAAGTCGTCTAAACATTTAAAAGATTAAACATACATTGTATAAAATTGTGCAGTTGCAAAAATATATATGAAAAACAGGATTAATAAATAAAATGAAAATACATAATGATATCATAAAAATTTTACCTTGTTGGTATATGTGAAAATGAAAAAATATTTTTGCAAGGGACTTCAAATGATAGCGTGTTCATGTAATAAATGTTATTATTTCTTGTTCTTGAAATTAATACATCTGCTAACAAAGTCTAAAAATGAAAAAAAATATATTTTTTGTGCATATTATATGTATGCAAAAATGCAGAAAATATTTTGTTTTTTTATTAATTGTGAGGAATTATATAATACAGATATTTGCATAAATACATGCATATATTTATTAACTATATTTACTTGAAAATATCTGATTAAAGACTCGGATTTTAATTTGTTGTACTTCAAAAGGTATGAATGTTTGCACCAATCAACACCAACCTCAAGTAATAAAATAATTACCAACCAACTAGTAATACTAAGGAACGAATTTTGTGTTCTATAAGCTGTTGACATTTTCAATAAAACAAGAAAAGCATCTATAAATAAATAAAATCGTTCAACAGCATCTGAAGCTACAATTGTGAATAAGGATATTTTGGTAAATTTTTTAAATACTGTTGATTTTATTTCTGTGAAATTGCTCATAACTAAAATAAGAAACATAGTAGACTGAAAATAAAAAAAAAGAGATATACATGTGTATAATTATAGGAATAAAAAAACATATATGTACACTATATTTCTTAATTGTACAACAAAAATGAAACAATATTTCTTATTTGTATTATTATTGAGACATGTTTTCTGTTGTTTGATCAAAATTTATCACAAGAAATACATATCTATAGAAAGAATGATAGAAAAAAATATAACTTACCTCTGAAGAATTAATTGCAATGTTGAGAGAAAGGAACCGAATGAGATGGGCAAAAGCATGAGTCAAAATATAGATGAGAACAAAAATATATTGCAAAATGAATTTGATTAATATACTTAAAAAAGGATAGAATATTGGTAATTTGAAATTTGCTGGCATTTCATTATTATTTTTTAAAAAAGAAAACATATTTTTTTCCTTATTGAAATAGGGATTTGTGTTATCATTATTTTTATTATTCTTTTTAAAATTAATGCCTTTATAATTTATATATATATCCGAATTTGTTCGATACTCTTTAGTGAAAATTTCTGAGAATTTTATTTTTTCATTTTTCTTTTTTCCATTTCCCTCTTCCTGTAATATATTATTACTATTATTATTTATTATGTATTTTTCTTTTCTTCGCCCCTCTAAAGATTCATTGCTAAAATTTTCATCATCGTTTGTCATATTATTATAGTGATTGCGAATTATATATATATATGATCGTAAGTTTATAATCCTTATAAATGTTCTAATCATATTATCAATTAAATCTTTGCCTAATGATCTCAATAATCTTTCTAAAATTTCAAGCATGTTTAAAACAACATATAGTTTCATAAATGGTTGTGCTCGAATATAATGATAAATTCTAGATGTATCAAGAAATGAAAAAATATATATACATATTAAAATTAATGATGTTCTTATTAATCCACTATATTCTGGGAAAGATAAATTTAAAAAATTTATATGATCCTTTAAAAGTTTCTTTTTCATATATTTCACATTTTTAACATTTTTTTTTTTTTTTTCTGAATAATGTTCATTACATGTATAATAAAAATAGCTATCATCATTTTGTTCATTCATCGTAAAACCTTCATTTTTTGTTTCATTATTTATTTTTGTATTTTCTTGACTTTTTTCGTATATAATATTTTTATCCTTACAATTTGCATCATTTTCTTCTTTTCTTTTTTTAAAATTATGTTTTTCATTCAATTTTTTATTACTTATATATTTATTAGCTACATTCCTTATATTAGTAAAATTCACTGCCTTTTCATTTTCGTTTGTAGTATGCTCAGTCTCTATTTGTTGATTTTTTTCTACGTTTGATTCATGTACTTTGTTCTCTAAATAGCTGATCTCCCCATTTCTTTCCTTTCCTTTCCTTTCATCCTTTTCATCCTTTTCAAATTCTGGCTTTTGAAGGTCGCTGTCGCATGCCTTTATTTGTGCTGACACGTTATTCATTTCCTGAGTAGGGTTTATATGTTCTTTATATACTTGGACACAATCATCATTGCCGTTGTTTTTTTCATTTTTGACGTTATCACCAGTTTGCTGTTTACTGGGCAAATATTTAATTTCAAGGGATCTGGTGATTATTTTTGTTTTATCCTCTTTCTTAATATAATTAAAGGTGTACAACTTTTTAATATGAAAAAAGTGTATTATATTCATGTATATAATGAGAAAAAACGAATAAACATATTTAACTATATATTTAAAAAAATTGAATAATTTTTTTGTTACAAAATTGAAAGGTTTAAATAGAAAATAAATAAGTATAAATATTCTATTTTTTTTAACATTTTTATCAAAAGAATTTATACTATATAATTTAAAATTTTTTTTTTTTTTTCTTTTTCTTCCAAAACCTTTTCTATTAATATCAATAGAGCTTCCATCCCCTATACTTCTACTATATGCATAGTTAAAATTTACTAAGGAATTTTTTTTAACTAAAGCATCGCGAATATTTTTTTTATAATATATTTTTTCTGAATATTCACTATCAATGCAATATACTTTTGGTACATAAAAGCTGCTACTATAATTGCTATGATATTCATCACTACTTCCAATATTTTTATTATCTAGAATATCTAAACTACTAGTGTTATTATTTTCTATATCACTATGAGAACAAGTAGTATTCAATTCATCACCACAAGTTTTGCCTTGTTTTATTTTCATTAATACTAAATTATTTTCCATAGAATTATTAATAGAATCGTTTTCTCCAGAAATTATCACATCCTCTGAAATTGACACATTTTTATATGTAAAACCATCTATATCATGATGACCATAAAACTTATCAAATGTATAATTTTTTAAGTTGTAAGAATAATCATAAATTAAATTTTTATTATTTAGATCATTGCTGTCATTAGTTTTTATTTTTTTACCCGTTCTTATCATTTCAGTATTTATAAATTTATTTGAATTTTTGATTACTCGAGCTTTGTATCTTTTTAAGTATTTAAAATTACAAGTGGTTGCATATTTATAAAATTTGAAATTTTTGATATCAATGAAGCGATTTAAAAAATTGTTACTAATATTTTTTAATAAAATGTATAATAAAATACAAATTGATCGAATTACTTGTATAGGCATAAATGTTATGTCATAAAGAATATTATCTAAACATAACAAAAATGATAAACTCATAATTTTTTCAAAAAAAATTGGCACATATATCATATGCTCTAAAGCGTTATCTGGTATTGTATGTGTTTTAAAAAGGTCATCCAAAAATTTGTAAAAATCATGTTTATTTTCTTCCGTGTTTTGATTAATGTTACTATAGCTCATATGTTTTAAATTATTTTCCATACCTTTTTCACCATTATAATTTTCTTCAGAATTTTCATTATCACTATGGTATGGCTCATAATACCTTCCTCCTTTTATTTCGTCCAACACAAAATCATATAACGATATTCTATTCATATCTTTATCATTTTATTTAAAAATCATAGATACAGGGGGGTGATAACGAGCAATGTTATAGAAAAACTCCAAAAAATAAATGAAATAAATATGAAAAAGTGCAAAATAGTATAAAAATATATATAGACATACAAAATGAAACGCCACAATATGTCTTTACACGCGTGTATTATTAATATTATATTTTTATACACGTCTATATCAGATTCCAATATATATATGCATTTATATCTGTAATCATAACTAGGAGCAAAATGAGTTGCACTATGTTCATATATCTATTTTCACCTTCAGAATTTTATCACGATATATAATCTTAAATTTTACAATATTTTAAATATTAATGGAGGACAAAAAATTTGAATCATGATTATTTGAATTATTTTTTTGTAAAAATTAATCTATACTTCATGAGATTGCAAATATGTATGGATAATTAAGTTGTGTTACGATCGGAATATATCTCAGCATATTTAAGAATATATGTATTCATATACATCGTAAGACTGCAAAATACTTATTTCTTCGCGATTTATAACGAATTGCACGTAAAATCAGCAAAACAAATATTGTAAGTCCCCTTCTTATTCAATAAATTTACTTCAATGTTTTATTATTTTTTTTTAAATATATATAAGCAAAAAAAAAAAAAAAAAAAAAAAAAAAATTTTGCTTGCTGTAAATTGATCAATCAATTATATATAATATGCATATATTTTTTATTATTATGAAAATATACTATTCTTAATAATTTCTTTTACCAATACAAACAAAATATAATTATTAAAAATTGTACTAGTGTATAATAAAAAAAACAGAAAGTATTATATACCGTTTCGTATGTAAACAAATAATTAAATATAAATATGCATGCTTTCCAAATTTATTCTTTAAATCCTATCAATTGAATTTATGCATAAAAAAAATGCATATACCCATATTAGGATTAGGCACTTATATATTCTTACGCTATAATGCAAATGTATGCATATTTCATTAAAACTTAGATTATATACAACATAATATTATCATTTTTCATTTTATTTTTTATATTTTTTTATGAAATTCTTTTTAAAAACGCTATTTCATCAAAAGGTATTTTCACAATGTATAACAAATCATTTCTCCATACTATTTTTATAAAATTAAGCGTCATTAATAATGTTTAAATTAAAACTTGTTTATTTTTAAAATTACAAAATAAATAAATATATATATAAGCATGTTAAGTATGTAATTATGCAATAATCGTTACATCGTTATGATTGGTTTATGTACTATTTGATCAACACGATAAGGGTTATTGTAAAGCAGGAACTAAATGGTTCATATAATGAAAACACATTTAAATCCACAAAAAAAAGTACAATATAAACTATATGCAAAATATACTTATAAGAAGCACATTACCTAGTATAAAAAAGTAAAAAACATAATGAAAAAGAAACTCAAAATAGTTGCGTATTGTTGTCATCATATAATCGTTGTAAGCATGAGCTTCCATTTTTTTCGTTTTTTGAAGGGTTTAATCATTGTATGGTATTTTATTTATACTTATTTAAAGCGGTAAAAATAGTTTACTAATTTTGAGATAACAAAAAAAATAAAATAAAGGCATCTTAAAAAACTAAGGTCTAATGAAAAATTAGCATATATATATACGCAGGTATACGTGTGCAAATATAGGTAAGAATAAATAAAAAAAGAAATGGAAAGAAAATATGCACATATAATCTTATGTGTGTATCCGTTGTAAAGTGCCTGAAAAACAGCTATTTTTAAAAATTGTTAAAAAAAAAATTCATAAACGCAGATTTAATATGAATGTTTACATACTCAGCATCATGCTTATTTTTTAAATGCGTAAAATGAAAGGAAATTTTTGACAATCTTGGAAAATAAATAATCATATAAAAAAATTAATGCATATATTTTAATGTTTAACTTAAATTAATTTCATAATAATATTTAAAGGCATTTATAGATGGGTATCAACTGTATTAGGCATTTCCTTCGCTTTCAAATTGTTCTATTAATTTTTTTAAAATAAATAGCCATGCGAATGAGTATATATTATAGTATATACGCATATACGCCATAATTACGATGTGCTACAAAAAAAAAAATTTAATTATATTTTTACAAAATTAGGCATAGTCACATAATTAAATACCCCTTTTTTACAACAAAATTATTGTCATATCTTCTCTGAAATATGGAATATTTTATAAATATTACAAAAAAATAAAAAACTGCACAGAATTGCTGGATTCATACTCTAATAATTGATATGGAAATTCATATGTATATATTCAGTTTCTTATGTATAGAGATATGCACATATTCCCCCTTTTCATATATTCTATTAAAGTAAGATATAAAACTTCCTGCAAAAATATTATTAACAAAATAGTAATTCATGCTCAAAGAAGCCCACACATACAATAATGCTCAAATCCAAAATTATAATATTATTATTTTATTTCTTTTCTTCTACATTACTCTTCCCATTTTTGAGCATAAAACATGAGTATATACCGATTACTGTTTTTATTTTATATCTCAATTGCATTAAAAATTATACAAAAATTAAGTTTATAAATTATAATAATAATTGCAATGGTTTTTAGAAAATTCAGGGTTGTATTATTAAACAAATATATATTGTTAATTTTGTAGCAGTTCGAAAACCAATGAAGCTGGGTTTTCATTTCTTCTTGCTGTAGTTTCTATTTGGGAAAATAATAGTAAATGGAATAACTTGAGTATATATAATTCATTTCCAATCGTTTACATACCATCAAATTATATAAATTATATCTCTAGAAATACTATACTTTCGAAAAGTTTTATATAATAAAACTTCTGCTTCCGTTGTTATTCGATGATCGAGTATTGTATCTATTTCTTGAGTTGTTAGAAGAATTTCTAAAATGTCGGCTATTGGCATTTCCGTTATTTGTGCTAATGTTTTGTTCTTCCTTTTTCTTTAATCTGTTACTTTTTCTGACATTCAAATTTCTAGAAGAAGTAGCATTAGTAGTATTTTCTGTTGTGCGGCTATTTTTTTTTCTCCTAGAAGTTTTCTTTTTATTTCTTGTATTTCTTTGTGATCTATTATTTCTAGTACTAGATCTAACACTTCTATGTGTGCGTCGTCTTTTTCTAGTAGTATTTCTTCTACTTCTTCTTCTATAATAATTCGAATCATTACTATAATCATCATCATATTCATCTTCATAATCATCTTCATAATCATCTTCATAATCATCATCATAATCATCATCATAATCATCATCATAATCATCTTCTATGAAATAGTTAGCAGATTGATCACTAGTAAAAGCAGATGAGCCTTCACTTATAACTGCTATTTCAGTATTTTGGTTTGGATGCGCTAAATTTTCATAATTAAATAAATGGCTTGTTATTCTATTAGTGTTATTTCGACGATTGTTTGTTCTAACAGTATTAGTATATGGTGCGGTTCGATTAGTAAGATTTCCTATATTTTCAAAATTAGCATCATATATATTATTTCTGAGCACATTAAATAAATCATTATATCCTGAATAATTTTGGAAAAATGAATTATTATAATTTATCGAACTACCTAGATCATAATTATCTATAGGTGATCTTACATAAACAGAATATGGATTAAAATATTCGCAAGTAAAAAGGTTATTAATATTTTTAATTATGCAATTTCTGCCTTTCAATGATAAATTATTTAATATATTATAATTTTCTCTCACTAATGTTTTCTTATGTTTTTCATCCAAAACATGTAATAAGTTTTTAACAGTATCATTCATATATACAATAGTATTATTATTTGAATAAATAAATAATTTATAATCATATTCCTTTTTGTTTTTATCTACTAATTCATAATGCGATAAATATTTTTTAAATAATATTTTAATATTTTTGTTCCAATAATTTCTTTTATTATAATAAATAAATGAGTCTACATCTTCTTCATCTTTACATGGTAATCTTTTTAAAAGCTGATAAAAAATTGACAGGTTAATTCCATTTTTATGTTTTATGTAATCATCGTTATAAAAGTCATAAAACACATTTTTTTCATTTTTTAGATTTTTATATATTTTACTCATTTTCATTACATTCATAAATCTCTTTTTATCTTTTTCACTATTTGAATATTTATTGGTTTTTTTTAAATATCTTTCTATGTATTGATTCATTTTTTTAATAAAATTCTTTTCCTTTTTATTTTTTATATTACAAATATCTTCATTTATAAATAGGGAGCTCATTTTCCCCTTACTATTTCTAAATGGCTCACCAAATAATTTGCTTCCTATTGTTCGAGATAATGTGTTCATATTTTTTCCTTCGATTTTATTACACACAACAGTTGTTGAATTGTTTGAGAATGTTTTATCATAATTTAACTCACCTATACTTTTATCACTCTTATAAGACACAATTTTTTTATCATATTCTTTAGGTTTTTTTTTATAACTTTCAGTTTCTGTTTCATCTTTTTGCAAGGATGAACTTTCACAAGATTTATTAAAATTTGTATTTTTTTCGTGATATACTTTCAAACAAAACATATTTAATAATCTTTTATCAAAATTAGGTAAATAATTTCCATACATTAACAAAAGATCATATACTATTCCATATAGAAGAAGGATTTTATAGTTAAAATCATTATTATTTTTTAATTTTTTTCTTAAAAAATTAAAATAATTTAAATGTAAATAAATAGAATCAAAATTTTTTGTTTTTAAATATTCAAAATAATTATTTTTACAATTGAAACTAGTGAATTGTGGAAGTAAAGGTTGCAATTCATGATCATATATTTTGAACTTTTTATCAACCAATATATTAGGATTGTTAAAATTGTTTAAAATCACTCTGTTTTCTTCATTATCATCACTTTTTTCTACTCTTTCAGTATGCTTACATTTAGTTTTCCCTTTTTTTTTGCTCCTCGTTTTATCTTTTGGATTTCCTTTTTTATAAGCATGCGCATCGTATTGTATTTTATAAGTTTTGCCTTTTTTCTTAAGCCGGTTCATAATATTTTCGCTACCCCATTGTGAATGTCTAAATGTATTTTCTTCAAAGATCCTTTCTATGTATTGCTCAGATGAATTTGTATCATAAGCCTCAATACTACTAATACTATCATAAGTATTATTGCTGCTATTTTCATTACTACTACTATTTGTTTTGAGATTATCCAAATAATTTGAATAATTATAATAATCTGATTCATCACTTAAAAAGGTAATAGAACTATATTGATCAAAATAAGAATTACAATCAGAAAATGAATGATCATCTTCCTTTTTGGGTTTTGAAGTTTTGATATCATCACTTTTTAATATAAAAAACGTTTTTAATTTTTTAATTTTTTCAATATTTTCAAATTTGTTACTATCATCTAATACCGACTCATATGAATTATTAATATATACAATATTATTATCATTAATTTGTATACATTCATTATCTTCGATTAAGAATGCATCATCGTCATTTGCATTTGATATTTTTTTATTATTTTTTTTATTATCTTTTAATAAATATTTACCTTTTTTCTTTTTACTATCAAAATATTTCATATGATTGTTGCTATCCATTTCATTGTCAATATTTATTATCTCATTTTTCTTCACCTTTTTTCCATTTTCTTTATAATTTTCCTGTGCATATTCGCTGTACACATCTTCTACAGTAATAACTTCATCGTTCCCAACTGGCATATTTTCTAAGTTTATTATATGAGATTTATTTGGCTGTGATATTTTTTTATCTATTATTTTTATATCATCATTATTGCTATTGCTAGAATTTTTTTTTTTTTTACTTTTTTTATCTGAAAAAACAGAATTGTTACTATTTTTCCCAGAACATCGCGAATTACTATTACTATATAATGTATATATTGTGTTGTTTGATTTTTTTGACGAATCAGAACTATCTTCTATGATCCTTCGATTTTTTCTTCGGTGTTTACTTCGGTTTCGTAATAACTCTGAAGTGCTATTATCATTTACAAAACCATCATTATTTTCCTCATTATTATCATGCATATTATTAGAAGTATCGCATCGTTCTGAACGACTACTACGGTTTTGGCTATTTTGGATAATAAGTAACCCATTGTTTGAGTTTGTACCCACAATACTTCCAATATTAAATGCGCTTTCTAAATTGTTAGTTATATCAATGAAGTTACCATAATCCCTCAACTCGTAACGATTTGAATTACCATTTCTTCCATATTCATTATTTGGATAATATGAATCAAATAAAAAAAATTCAGGTAATAAATTTAAGTTATCAAAATCATCAACTCTTTCATTATTATTATTATTATTTTCATTAAGGTAACAAATTTGTGAAGATGTTATTTGTTCTGTTAATGTTAATTTATAGGAATAATTTTTATTTAATGTAAAAATAGAAAAGTAGCCATAATTATGTGAAACAATAAATGTATAACCAGTTTTATTCCATTGTGCTTTTAAATTTTTTAATTCACTATCATATGAATATTTTTTTATAATTTTTTTTTTCTCTAAATTTAACAAATAAATATATTTACGAAAACAACCAAATAAAACAATATCTTTATAATTCGGATTAGGCTCTATAAAGCTAATATAACTGTCACATTTTTTTAAATCGAAGTATTTTATTTCTTCAAAATTTAGTAAGCTAAATATAGAAATATTAGTTTTCATCGTAACAGCATTTATCATTTCCTTTGTTGAGTTCGATTTATTCGTAATTCCATCAGCAACGATAATATATTCGTCTGATGCATTAAAATTTATGTTACTTATTTTATAATGCAATTTCTTTGCTCTCAATTTTGGCTTAGTATTAGATTTTTCATTCCCAACCGGATTTATTGCATCATCTTTAGTTGTATTTTTGGTCTTTTTATTATTATTTGCTTGGTTTAAAAAGGTATTAGAAAAATTATTATTATTTCCGGTTCTAATATTGGTGTTACCTATCATTATAGTGCTATTGTCACCTAAATTGGTCGCAATATTATTTTCACTAATATATATGCTATTTAAAGATGCTGCATTTGCTGTATTCGGATTATTTGATGTGTTTGCCTTATTTTTTTTTTTTTTCATTTTACTATTTTTTGAATCACTTTTTGAAGTATTGCCCATATCACTTGATGAATAACAATAAGAAGAGCATGATGTAGACGATATAACAAATAAATTATTATTTTCAGTTTCTTTATTTTTATTTGTGGTTCCATTATTATTATTATTGTTATTATTATTTTTATTATTATTGGTATTTTCATTCTTATTATTCTTGGCTTTATTTGTTTCATTAATAGCGGACGATTCCAACACAAATTCAACATAAAGAGATGTGTAAAAGCAGCAAATAGGAATTTTTTTTTCCCCCTTAATCTCTCTTTTTGTAATATTGGTAAGATAGTCTCGAAGATTCCAGAAATATATTGCACCATTTATGTGAGTTGTAACAAAATTCGAGCATGTATTTGAAAAAGCAAACATAACTATTTCGTCATTAAAATCTTCAAATTTTTTAAACAAAACAGATCCTACATTATTTTTAACATTTTGTAAAATATTAATTTCAAAATTTTGATGTATTTTTTTATACTCTATATCTTCGTCATTATTATTTTTTTTTCTCTCTCCTTTATAAGAAACTTCAATAACATCATCACCATTTCCATTATTATTTAAATTATTATCAATCTTGTTGACATATTTTGTTATAATAATATTATCCGGGGTAATACTAAGCGTTTTATCATTTTCTTCATTATTATCATATATTACCTTTGTAGTTAAAAGGATAAATGTGAGTTTTTTTTTTCTTTTCATACTATTCATAGAAAAATTTGTCATTTTTCCCATTGTGTTAGTTGCAGATAAATGAAATTTAACAACTTTATTATATGAAGATGGTCCAAAGTCTTTATCTTTAAAATCATCTAAGCAATTATTTTTTGTATTTATAAAAATTAAATAACTATTTTTTAACTCTTTTATTGGATTTTTTGAAATGATTAAATTTTCATAAACATACGGCGCTATGTTATAATTTAGGGAATATGAAAAATGCAAATGGGAAGAGAATTTATAATTTTTTAAAGGCGTAACATTTAGCCATTTTATTATTTGCATATCATTATTTAAATCGTCAAAATGTATAATGAAAAAATACGAGTTGGTGGAACATAGTGCATATGTCTTATACTTATAGCCCGTACTTCTACCAATTCTATTCTCAATATCATTGTAAAAGAAAAAAACATTCTTCATAGAAAGTGTCCTTCGGTAAGTTAATAAATTTTTACTTTTATATTTATCTACACTTGTAAACTTTACTATCCCTTTTTCATCACATGAAATTATATATTTGTTTGATCGATGGATGTCAAAATCAGTGATTGCATAATTATGAGCCCGAATGCAAGATATCAAATTACCTGTATTTAAATGATATATTTTTATAAACCCATCTATTCCTGATGTTAAAATATTTTCAGAATATTGATCAAATTTTATTTTTGTTATAAAATTCCGATTTTTTGTATGCGGTAAAAAATGTGATAAAATAGTCACATTTCTTTGTATATTTTTAACACAGTGGTTATTATATATATCATATTTATATTGACAACTTAATATGTCATTTCTATTTTTTATATCATTTTTTGTATAATATAATTTCTGTTTCACTAAACTATATATATTATTATATTTATTACATTCATAACTTGTTAATTTTATTGATGCGTTTTTATTATTCTCATATTCATTTTTTAATCGATTTTGGCTATTAAAAAAAATTTTTTTTATGTCATGCTCTGGATATTTATAAGTTAACATATTTATAACATTTTTAAAAATATTGAACATATCATTTTCTATATCATTTCTTGTAGAACAACTATCATGCATATTCCTCTGATTATAATCCTTGTATATTTTATTTTTCGTCGTTTTATCATAATCTTCTACATATTCAATTTCATCGATAAGAGACCCTACACTTATGATGGTTGTCTCTCTGTTCAAATCACCTAAGATTTTATTACCATTTCTTATTTCTAAATTATAATTATTCTGATTATATATATCGTTATTTCCACAAGATTTATCAAAAATATGATTGCTTGTACTATAATTGGCTTTCTTATCAATAATCCCTTTATTATGATTCACTCCTTGTGCATTAAGACCGAGATAATTTTTGTGGTAAATCAAATTAGGGTCGACTTTAGTCGGGGAGCCCATATATACTCCACTACGTGAGAAACTAAACACGTTTTCCTTGCTTCCTTCATAATTTTCAAAAACAAAATTGTCAACTTGTTTGTCTATTTTATTATTTATACTTATATCGGGAGATTTACTTCGTATTTTTTTAAACTGTCCAAAATTATTAAAAAGATAATCATTATTTAATGGATGTTTTTTGCTTATAGATATATAATTTTCTTTATGGGATGAGTTTTTAAAATTTTCAAAGTTTAAAGAAAACTCGTCTTCCATATCATTAACATTTGCATGAGCATTGTAACTATTTTTTATCATTCCACTGCAATTCGTGTTTTTCTCATCTAAATTATTGTTTTTTTTTTTACGAATTTCATTTAAACATATATCTATTAATACTTTATATGTGTCACTTATATTATCAGAAATTTGGTCGGTGGTGTAACTTAGATCTTTATGATGGATGTTTTTTTTTTTTTTCATTTTGCTCCTATTATTGTCATAAACCTTTTTATCACATGCACCAAATATATTTCCTTTCCCCAATTCATCTGTTGGATTTTCATCACTACTTGAATTGTCTTGATTTGTTTTACCATTTTTATTTATAATTCCATTTTCTATATGGCCATTAATTTTTTTATTATTATATTTTATTTGTCTATCTTCTGAATTATTCCATTTTTGTTTTTTATAATAATTTAAACTATTATCACTTTCCTTATTATTATTTTCTTTCTTTACATCCATTATTCTCCTTTAGTTAAACAAAAATATTGTACATGTTCTTAGTAAAATACATACAATTGGCATGTGTATACTCATATATTCATGTATATATACAAATTAGCATGCGCGTTGCATGTCCAGTTTATTCTTATTTATGTGTCTGCTTCCTCTTTTTTTTTATTGTTTGTCTCTTTCTTTTATTATTATAATTTTTATGTTATTATGTTATACATTATTGCGTTTTTTTGATTCAATCACATATATGTTAATATTTCGCCATTAAATAATTTCCTCAAGTTAATACATATAAAATAAATGTTATCTATATTATCCTTTGGATTTAAGTCAATTTATTTTTTTTCATAATAATAATTACTTTTTATTTATGTATACTGGAATAATATACTGCATATCATATATAATATATGTTATATCCGCATATGTAAGTATATATACATATATAAATGAATAAATATATATAATATATATGTATTATATATATTATTATACTTTATTTGTAGGCATTGTATATATAGCATATATCCCACGCATTTACCACAGTCCTACTATACATAGCATTAAAAAAACACAAAAAAATAAATAATAATTTTCCATATAAAAATCAAATATTTTAACTTTCTTTTATAAATAAAAATTGTGGTAAATACTTGACTACTTTAAAATTTTATTCAAACATATCTTTTTATCAGTAATACGTAACAAAAAAAAATAAAATTTATTTTAAATTTACTCAATTATAATATATAATTTTTTGGGGTATTTTATGTGGAAATGACTTTGTGTTTTTATGTTGGAAAATTTATTATTATTATTATTTCATTTTTTCTTTTCTTTGTATTTGTTTATTTCTTTTATTTTTAATTTTTTTTGTAATGATTAAAATTTCCCTTAAATTGCATTTTACCTATTTTTGGGGAAATAAATTCTCTCTACATACATAATAGCGTGGTATAAATTATAATTTCTTATATAGTTTTAGTATAACAAATAAATAACTCTTTTGAAATCCTTTTTAAATATGTTTTCTCTCTATAAGATATTTCTTATATATATTTTTTTACTCTTAAAAAATTATTTCCCCCACATGCATCACTATAATATGCATGTTATAGCTTTAATCATTCGTATATCTTTTATGGAAGCATAATGCATATTGGATTATTATATTAAAAATTAGAACGTCTTTTATACTTTTTAATTATTAAACGTATTAATCGTTTAACAATATTTTTATAATTGAAAATTAGTTTATGTTTTTTTAAGGCGAAGAGAAATAAGTCTATAGTATACATTTAGTTACACGTATTTACATCAATTAAATGTCCATTCTCAGCTATTGCATATACATGCATGATATTAAAAAAATATATATTCACATATTATATGTTATAGTATTTTTTAGCTATATTATATTTCCTTAAATCTCCATAATTGTTAAATACTCAAAAAAAGCAAATTAAAGCAGAGAAAATTAAAAAATATGCGCATTGTCAAACGAATTTGTAAATTGGGAAAAATATGTTTTGTTTAATCTCAAATAAAATAAATAAATAAATATATGTAAATGGAATAAAAATAATTGAAACTACTAGACGTAATTTGTTTATTATTTTGTGAGGTATGCAATACCATTTTATTTCGAGAGCAATGTATAAGTCCATTCGGATATATATTCGAATTCTTATATAACTTTAAGGAATAAAAATCGAAACGTCGCACCAAAGTATCATATGAAATATATTTCAAAATTTATATAAATGATCATTAAAACACTTATGAATATGTTTATTGTTTTTTGAAAATTGTGATTTTTCATTTTTTTTAATCTTCTAGCAATTGTGTTTTGTTGTTTTTAGCTTATGATATTAATCAGTATTAATAAACTAAAAGACATGCATTTTTTATATGGCAATTTGAAAAGGACCTTTTTTGCAATATAAGAAATAAGATTTTGCGTAAACAGGTCACTGTTTTTTGTAATAACATGAGAAAATTTGTTACAAGTTTTTATATATACACAACATTCCTTTAACCATCTAATTTTGAAATCCTTAATGTATTACTATATTATTTTGTCTTATAATTTATTTATTCACTTTTACATTTCACAAAATACTGTGCATAATTAATCCATATTTATGGAAACATAAACAATACCAATTTTCATGCAACGGCACATAAATATGCGTTTTTTTACAAATAATAATCATATATACTATTCACATCATTATATAATTCCTATTTTAAATTTATTATAACAAAAATGAAGAAAATATATATGAATAACTTGGAATTATTAAAGTAAAAATATATTATGCGCCTCTTGTTTTTAAGAACGACTTTCAAAATGCTATCGAATAATATATAAATGTACTATTTGATCATTTAAAAAAATATATTTATTATATATTTTTTTTCTGTGTACACAACTATAGTGTTTCTCTATAAATTTCAATATTTCAAAGTGTACAAATTCAAAAATAGTATGAGAAATTAATGAACTTATGGAGAATAAGCCAATTCAATTGATAGGCTTCTTGAAAAAAAGGATAATACCAAAAAATATAATATAAAATATAAATATAAATGTAAATAAACTAACAAAATGAAGATATGTGTAATATAAAAAATAATAATGTAATAATTTTTTAAGTAGATTATTTGTTAATTTCCTTTCTCAAAAAGAAAAAAATTAAACTATTCATTTGGTAAAAAAAAAAAAATTTTTTTAATATCGTTTTCATCGAATGCTTATGTTTAATATTTACATTTTTTTATTTTTATACTTTCTTTCTCTTTTATTTGTTGAATTTAAGTTATTATCTTATCCTTCGAATGGGATTTCGATTCTCCACTATTATATATATTCATGTTTATGTGATTTAAAGAAATAAATTGCAGCAATATAAAAATAGTGATACAATAAAATATGTATACCCAAGCATAATATGAATAAACATATCAGCTTCACACAGAGTTATTTAATTCAAATAAAATATGCACACCAATGGATTCGCGGTATGTGATATATAAAATTTTCAACTGTGTGTTATTATAAAAAAGGGATACATATATATCTCTATGTGTGTGTATAAAAAGAAAGAGGAAATAAGCTTGGAAGCATGAAATAAATATATCATGGAGTTACACAAATTACTGGAAAACAAATTAAGTATCGAAGAATCACAAAATATAAATACTAAAGATAGTGATATGCATTTAAATACAATAAATGAAGATGATAAAATAGCAACAGAAAAAATATGCGTTCTTAAAATAAAAAATTGTGATAATGAGAAGGAAGATTTACCTAACTCCTCTTGTGGAAATATAAACCTAAAAAAAAAAGGCAATGCTTTACAGTATTATAATGATCAAAAATATGACGGCCTTAACAATGCGCTCACAAGTGAATCTTTTAACAATATTAAAATAAAAAAAAAGTGTTATGAAAAAAACGACACAATAAATTTAGATATAACTAGTACTACTGGAAATCTGTATCACAATATAAATTATGATTACATTGATAAACAAGTTCACAATTTATTAGAAAGTGGAAATAGTAGTGATGAACAAGGGGAAATTATAAAAAATGAGAAAGAACAAATAAAAACAAAAATAGAAGAAGATGAAATAGAAAACAATGAAGGGATGCAAGGGCTAAAACATATAGAAGGTAGTCTATTATTTTCAAGTTTTTCAAACGATGAATTTATGAAAATAGAAAAAAATGAATCTATACCTTTTCATTCTGATGAAATAAATTTTATATATGAAGATGAAATAAATAATATAATTTTATCACATGAACAAAAAATATGCACATTTACTAGTTTATTAAATGATAATGAGAAAAAAGAAGAAAATTATGCAAATTATTTCAGGGGGAGAAATGAAAATAGTATTGAAAGCTATAATGGAAATGATAACGAAAGTTTTGACAGTAACATCAAAACAGGAAAAAGCTGTAAAGAGTGTGGTGAATTAGATAGTGAAGATGATAAGGAAATAAAAAATATATTAAATATACTTCAAAATTTAAGAGATTATAATTTTAATGATACAAATGCTATTGATAATGATGATAATTATGAAAATATGGAAGAAAAAGATGAATTAAATAACACAGAGCATTCATACAATTGTGAAAATGAAAATAATAACAATAAAAAACATGACGATACTATTATCCACGATAAAAATATTCCCTTCCTCGGTACTGATTATATACCCAATGATATTGCTAGTAATAAAAAGGATACCGATTCTGCAAATGATCAAACGGGAAGTGACGAAGACAAAGATAACATTGAGCATTTTAACATTAAAAAACTGAAAGACAAGTATAAAAAATATGTTTTTTCTTTAAGTGATCATGATGAATATCAACAAAGTGATAGAAGCGTACAAAGTCAAAATGGAGAAGAACCAATAGAAGAGACATATTACAATAGTGATACAAATATAAAACAAAAAAAAAAAAAAAAAAATGAATCCGATAAATACCAGGAAGATGGAAATTCGAGTAATACTTATAATATTGGGGGAAATAAATATAACTATAAATATATTAATGGAATGAGTAATAGTGATATGAATGGAAACCCAATAAGTGATTCTAATAATAATTTTGATAAAATGAAAAATCGTAAAAAAAAAAAAAAAAAGGAAACAATTGAAGAGAATGAATTAAATGAAATAGATGAACTACAAACCGATTCTTATGACAAAGAAAATCCTCACAGAAATTTAACTAACGAACAAAATTTAGAATACTATAATTTACCAGTTAAACCGAATGTATTACATATAGAAAGCCAAGAAAGTTGGCAAAATAAAATAAGTGCTACAAATGATTGCATTATTAATAGTAAACATATTTCGGTTTCATTTTATAATCACGAAATAGGATCATGTGCGGAAATCGGAAAAGAACGCAGTGATATATATACCAAAGTTGGTGATACTGAAAATAGTAACAACGACAATGGTAATGAAACGAAACATAAAACTAACAATAAAAAGGAAATAGAAGAAACATGGAAACCCTCAGAAATAAATAATGATATAGTTAATTCCACTCAGAGTTCTAAAAATGAAGAAAATGAAAATTCTGAACAAATGAGAAAGAAAAAATTAATAAAAGAAAATATTAATATTTTAAGAAATGATAATAAAAACCTTAAAATTATAGACGAAATAAATCAAAATATAAATAGTTTAAATTTTGAATATTTAAAAAAGAATGAATTCAATCTAGACATAAACTATACCAACGATACAGTGCAAAATGTATCAATACAAAAAGATAATAACATTTCAGAGAAAATCGAAAAGGTAGAAATTACAAATAATAATTTATTAGATGAAAACCTAAATTTTGATTATTATTTAAAAACTTTGCATAATTTAAAAAGTCGAATACACCAAGAGATCAGTGGAAATGATAGTAGCAGTAATAGTAATTCTAATTCACTAAATAAAAAATATATCACAATTAATGAGGAAAAAAGCGAAAATAAGGCTATTCAAAATTCTGATGAAATTAGCGAAAAAAAAGAGCGTGAAAATGATGATAACCGAAATGAAAAATCCAGAAATACAGAATATAAAGAAAACACAAATAGTAATTTTCAAAAAGAACCCAATGAACCATCTGAAAAGAAAATTATAAAAGACAAGCATCAGGATAAAGAGGAAGAAAGTAAAGAGATTGTCTTAAAAAAAAAAGGGGGAAAAAAAAAAAAAAAAAAAAGACATGCTTTAGATAATAATGAAAAAGATGTATCACAAAGCAATACACAAATAGAACTCGTCGAAAAAAATATTGTCCTAAAAAATACAGTGAAAGATCTTCAAAATCAAATTACAAATTATAAAAAGATGGAGAAATTGTTTGATAAAAATAAAAAAAAATATAAAAATAAATTAGCAATTATTAATGAATACGAAAAAAAAATCGATTGTATAATAATTGACTTTAATAAATTAAAAGATAAATGCGCAAATAAAGAAAAAAAAATATCCAAGCTTGAGGAAATAACAAAATATATGAATGAACAATTTTCCATAAGTAAAATACAATTTGAAAATAAAATGAATGAATATGTCATATTTTTAAAAAAAAAAGATTCAGAAATATATATGTTAAAAGAACTCATAAAAGAAAAGGAAAAAGTGATTTCATTTAATGAAAATATATTAAAACAATATAAAGCTGATATTGATGATATGCTAAAACAAAATATAGAAAGAGTGGAACATGTAAAAAATAAATTAAAAATACAACAAAATATGATTTCAGAAAAAGATTTAAAAATAACTAAACGTGAGGAAGATATACGGGTAAATGAAGCCAAAATAAATGCAATGGAAAATAAAATTAAAGCCTTACAAAATCAAATCGAATTAGAGGTAAAAGAAAAAAATGAATTTAAAAAAAATTACGAAAAGGAAAATAAGGAAAAGGACACACTCTCTAAAAAATTAGACGAGGTTGTTAAAGAAAAAAACAATTTACATTATAAAATAGAAGAACTATTAAAAACTGAAAAAAATATCATCGATGATAAAGCAGAGCTACTTGAATGTAAAAACGAACTAAGTATAGAAAATGAAAAAATAAAATTTGAAATAAATACTATGATAATAGAAAAGGAAAAGATGGAAGAAAAATACAATTTAGCTAACTCCAAAAAAGAACAAATAAATAATGAAATGGAAATACTAAAAAAGACTTATGAAAATAATGTTAATGAATTAGAGAAATTACAAGAAGATTTTAAAAATGTTCAAAAAAATTACAACCAATTGAAAGAAGAAAAAGACAGAATTGAAAAAAGCTACTCAACAGAAGTGGAAGAAAAAAATAAAATTCAAAATATTCTTGAAGCGACAAAAAACGAATTAGAAACCCGTGAAAATCAAAAAGAATTGTTACAAATCGATTTGAATAATTTACAAAAATATCTTGATGAAACTGTTATAAAAAATGAAGACGAAATTAGAGGGTTAAAAAAACAGCTAAGTGAATTGGAAGCAAAATTAGAGGAAGCGAATAATCTATATTTTAAAGAAAAAGAAGTTATAGAAAAATTAAATAAAGAAAAAAATAAATTTATAAAAGAGTTTGATAAACTAAAAAATAAAAATAAAAAAATTACATCAAAAATGAAAGAAACACAAATCTCTAATGAAAAAACAATAAATGATGTTATAAAAGAAAAAAATGAATCCTTAGAAAAAGAAAAAAATAAATTCACAGAAAAAGTCCAATCATTAGAACAGGCGTTTCAAGAGTCATATAACGAATTACATTGTCAAAAAAAAAATATACAAAATGAATTAGAAGAATTAAAAATAATTAACCAAGATATAAAAAACAATTCCAAAAATCTTCTAAATGTTAATGATGCACTTGTTAAAGAAATGAAAGCATATAATATCGAAAAGGAACAATTCATTAAAGGCTTAAAAAATATTAAAGAAGCATATATAAAAATAAAAAATCAAAATCAACAGCTTAAAAAAAATGCATTTTCATTTATCCAAAAAGACATAGAACAAAACTATGTACCAATTAATATACATAACACTGCTTTAAATGAAAAAAAAACTTATATTTCAGAAATTGATATTCTTAAATCGAAAGTTAAAAAATCAGAAAATGATATAACTAATTTATTCAAAGAAAAATCAGAGCTTTCTGAAAAATTAAAAAAAATTAATCAACAAAATGAAGATCTTAATACAAACATAAAGGTTAAGAGCAAAATAACAGAAGATATTATGAGAACTGTTGAGGTAAGTTTTGATAAATTTACTCATAATATTTTCATTTGAATAAACATAAAATTTTGTGTCTACAAAATGCATGTACTTGATGTATTTTTCATATTTGGGATAATTTTATGTTCACCATTAATATATTATTTTATTTTTTTATCTTTCTCTAAAATTATGACCATATGCATTTTCTCCATTTTCCAGAAACTAAAATCAGACATAGCCAATAAAGAAGAAGAAATCAAAAAGAAAACACTCGAAATTAAAAAAATGGAAAGAGAATACAAAACTTTATTGGATGATTATAAAATGGAAAAAAAAAATTTAATCGCAAAATATGAAAATGAACTTGATGAATATATGAATAAGTGTGAATTTGCTCATTCTAAGTATAAGAAGTACGAAGAAGAAGTAAGTATAGATACTCAAAAAAAAAATTAATAAAATAAAAAAATTGTATTCTAAAAATCCATAATGAAATGGCCACTTAGGGTTTATTAGTCTGAACAAAATGGGAATATATTTCAACGGAATAATAAGGATATCCATACATTTTTAAATATTCTTATTCATCAAAGTTATTCCTTTTTGTCGTGCATTTGCGTAGGTTAAAGAAATGAAAAGCAAATTAAAGATGAAGGATGAAATATTGGAGTATACACATAAGGAGATCGAAAATATTAAAGAATCATTCTGGTACTGATAAATAACAAAAATATATATATTCATTTATTTATACATTAATGTGTTGAGATATTTGTGTGAGTAAACATATCACAATTTTTTATTTAATATACATATGTAGCAAAGAATATGAACATAAAATACAAGTTGTTATTGAGGAAAAGGACAAAGAGATTCACGCAATGCAAAAGAAGTTTAAGGATCTAAACGAAGAAAATACAGTAAGGAATCATCACAAAATCCATATACGCATATATATTGAGAGAAATAGAGAGAAAATGAGTCGTAATGCGTCGACTCAATCTACTCGATACATCTATATATCTTTCGATAATTTTTTTAGGAAAATAAAAACGAAATTGCAAAATTAGGTAAAATGCTCGAAGACGCAAACAAAAAGATTAAAAAGAGAGACATGGAAATGTATATATTGCTTGACGAAAATAAAAAGCAAAAAGAAAAAGCAGCCAAAAAAATGAATAAAGTTAATGAGTTATTAAATAATTTACAAAAAGAATACACTGACAATATACCATAAAGGGAAAAATTATTAATGTGTAATCATTTGTTATGCTGGCATAAATATAACTTAATATTTATATGCTATATATTTTTTTTCGAAAAATATGTATATACATCCTAAATATTTTTAAAAAATGATTGTCCAATTTATTACTATAAATTGAGCATTTATCATCTCTATTTTTTTCAATTTTTTTAACATATATAATGAAAAATTATGTTTTCGTTTGTTTGTCTAATATTTTATGCTTAATCAGTGAAAAAAATTGTGCATTCATAATATATAGTTTCATGCACATTTTTATTAATTTGTTTGTCGATGTATTAACAAAAAAAAATCAAAAGTGTTTATTCTTTCTGATTTAATTACAAAACATAGATATACACAACGAGAGTATATCATGGCCATATATATACTTTATAAATCGACAAAGTTTTAAACTGGCTATTCTACTTCATCATATAATTTATATATTATTTATGTACCCAAATGCAAAATTAAAATTTGTAATAATTGCAATATAATAACTTTGAAAGACTAATAATAATCGTAACAGGAACTTTCAACCTTAGTATTCATCACTTGAAGATGATAAAACATCATTTGAAGAAATCATATGCACCTGTTTTGGTGGAGGTTTTTCATTTTGTTTTTGTGATGAACTTGCTTGAAAAGGCATTGAGCCTAAACTTATAATTGTATTATTATTATTTGTGGGCCCTACTTTTTTCAATGGGTTATCATAATTAGGATTATTCATTTTTCTTTTCAATTTTTTTATTTCGATATGGTTATCCAAGTTGCTTCTTAAAATAAAATTTTCTAATTCTTCATCTATTGTTTCCTTTGCATTTTTTAAATGAGTATAAATAAGATATGCCATTTTTTTTTCTGATGGGGTAATAAACGTGACAGCGTAGCCTACAAAAAGAGAAATTGCATGCATTGTATATATATATATATATATATAGTAATTAATAAGTTGAGAAGAGTGAAATATGAAAAAATCAAGACTATATTATGGAGGGAAATAATATTCCTTGGTATATAGATGTAGAGAGAAAACTGTGACAAACTGATAATTCATGAGAGCATACCTTTATTGTCCATTCTGGAACATCGACCAATTCTGTGAATATAAACAAAAAGGTCACGAGGGCAATCATAATTAATTACAAAATTTAAATCAATAACATTTATGCCTCTTTCCATTAAACCAGTACTAATTAATATTTGTGTTCTTTTATTTTTTAAAGAATCTAGTTTATATAATCTATCTGTTTGATCCATATCACCATAAATAAAATCAAATTTTATATGTTTTAGTTGTATTTCTGTTTTAAGTCGTTCATATAGTGCTAACACGTTTTTTTTACTATTACAAAAAATAAAACCTTGGCCATTGTTTGAAAACTGATGGATCGCATGTAATAAATATTTATATTTGTATGATTCTTCAACAATATAAAATTTTTTATCTATTATCATATTATTATCATCTACTTGGATTAAAATATGTTTTTTAGATAAATACGGTTTGATTAATTCATGAATACTATCTGAAAATGTTGAAGAAAAAAAGGCTCTTATAGAATCAGTTCGTATATTATTTAATATTGAAATAACTGAATTAATAAATTGGTTTGAAAATAATTTATCAAATTCGTCTAATATAACATATTTGATATTAGTCAATGATAAATATTTTTTGTTAACAAAGTTAATTAATGTTTTTACATTGGATATTATGATATCAACCCCTTTGTGTATATCATCATAAGCATTTTTAAAATTTATCCCATTAAATAATAAAGTTGAACTTAATTTATTCATAGATATTTTATTTATTTCCTCAGAAATTTGCACACATATTTCTCTAGTTGGTGTCAATATAAGAGCATGAGGATCTGAGTTTTTTTTTTTCGCACCTTTTTGTGCGTCCTTTTTGCTTTCTTTTTTATAATTCATCAAATGAATGATTAGCGAGATAATATATGCAAGTGTTTTCCCTGATCCAGTTCTACTGTTTGCTATAAAATCTCTACCACTTAAAAATGTTGGGATTACTATGGATTGAGCAGGAGATAAAATGCTTATAGACAAATCGTACATATTTTCAAGAACTTCTTTATCTATAATATTTTTTAATTGTAAAAAAGAGAAAATTGGCTTTGGTACATTAAAACCTATTGTTTTTATATTATTTTTTTTTTTATATTCCACACTTTGTTCGAGAGTAAAATTATTTATATTTTCGTCAGTAACAAATATATCTTTTTTAAATTCATCTAATTCAATTTCATCATAATTAATATTACAAATTATTATTTCATCATTTTTATTTTTATAATTACCATCATTTAAAAAATCATGAAAATCACTATTATCATCTTTTATTTCCATTTGTGGATCTTTTGTTCCAGCGCTTACAAAATAGTTTTTAGTGTTATTAAAACTTTTTCCATGCTCTTTCTCTTTATTTTTTTCATTCATTAATTCTTCATTTTTTTTTTCCAAAAATTCATAAATATCTGCAGTCACATCATTATCATCCAAACTGTTATCATTCTTGGCATCATTACTATTATTGCTATTTTTTTTATCAATTGGGTGCTTTTGATCTGTATCATTTATATTTTTACTCTTTTCACATTTTCTTGGCGATTTTGCATAACTATCTATAGAATTTTCAAACTCACTTCCTATCTCTTTATTATTAAATTTATTTTGCTCGCGTTTTTTTTTATTTTTTTCTTCTTCGATTACTTTATTTATTTCTAACATAAATTCGTCTAATGGATCAACTTCATCCTGTCCATTATCGTCATGTATTTTTTCATTTTTATTATTTTCATAATTATCATCTTCAAAAAAATTATCCTCATCTTTATCGTTATGCATCATTGTTTTGTCATAAAATCCGCATCTTATTATTCCTTCATTTTACGCATGCAAGCAATATATACATGCATACAAGCATATATATATATTTAGGTGATACAATTAAAATCTCAATATCATTAAAGCATGGAAATTTCCTTAGATTACCCAAAGGAAAGCCTTTATTGATTGAATATGATAGCGAAAATTTACCGAAAAAAATTATGATAATATTTGGGGGTAAAATAATAGGTAACCAAAAAACGGACTAAAAAAAATATATAATTATAATAAATAAAATATTAAAAAAACAATGATATAAAGTTAAAAAATATTTAAAATTAAAAAAAATTGTATCATGCAAAACAGTTAAAAAAAGAAGCATGAAATTTACATAAAAAGGAATTTGTAGCAAACATATTTTTATTATACGATACATACATAATAATATGAACGCTACTATTCATAAATTTAAAAAAAATCTCCGAAGATTTTTATGCACGTATGTAATTATTCAAAAACAAGTAAATATATATTCATACATATATATATAATATTACATATCACAATGTTAAAAGATTTTGTATATAGATCTTCCAGTAATATACGCTTGAAATATAATAACTTATGCATAAAGAAATAAATTAATATAAATCTAGGGCATATTTTGATTAAGTGACATAAAATTATATACATCACTAGATTATTATTTATATAAAAAAAGGAAAATTGTAGAAGCAAAAAAAAATTACACCAATCATAACAGTGGTAATAAACCCAAATAATAGCAATAATGTGAAAATCTTAATTTTTTTTTATCAAAAAATTCCAATATATTTTTTAATTTCTTTGTGGTACGAATGCTTGTTATAGTGACAGTACATATACAACGTATTGTGACCACATAAAAAACACTGATATAAGAAATCACATAACAGATTCATCTGATTATACAAACCAATTAAATTTTTTCCTTCTATATATATGCATGTATAAAACGATGATTACATATGCTTGTATTCCTCGGACATGCATCTTCCAAATTAATTTGTACAAACATATAGTAAAAGTGAAATAAAAATTTTCAATCTATACTATATTATACATGTTTTTAATCGTTCCTTTATTTTACTTATCACAAAATTTGTAGAGAATCACATTTGATAATTTCGAGGGAACGACAAATATATATGCTTATCTTAACATAATATATGTACATAATCGCATACTCATATAATATAAATCTCTTTCCCTTTTTTCAAAACTAAATAATGAGTAGTAATACAAATGCAATAAGAAAAATCCCCCCGTTTATGAACAAACTCGAGGATATATATAACATATGCTATGGGGGATTAAATAAAATAGAAAAATGTCAGTTTGGGAAAGCAGTATCAAGAAGAATAAATGGTGAAAAATTAGATATGTATCAATTGTATATAATACATTATCAGCTATGTAATAAAGAAAAATTGTATAAAATATCTTATGTTCAAGAAAATATGAATATAAGTAATAGTTTTTTTGATAAAGAATATAAAATGTATATGTCTGATGATGGGGAAATAGGATGTTTATTTAATAATAATGATAATAAATTAATGATAAATTTATTTAAAAATGACGGAAATAAAGGGTCTTTTTTTTTTACATCTATAAATAATATATCTGTAAATGATATACATAAGAAATTTTTTATGTATGAATCATTTTGTTCATTTAATTCTAATAACACTTTGTTACTATATAGTGCTGAAAGTGAAGATATTAAATTAAAAAAAGAAGGAAATATATTCCAAAAATCAGATTTAGATGCATTAAAAAAGTTAAATAATGGAGTGTATACAGAAACATTTGGAGAGCAATACAATTATTCGTTTTTTTATTTATATCTCTATAACTTAATAGATAATACTGTTAAATATATCACTGTAAAAGATATCACAAGCTGCTTTTATAATCCTAAATTTATTGATGAAACATCTTTTGTTTGCTTATCTTATAGAACAGTACCATATAGATTAGGCATATATGCTTTTAACACAAGACAAAATGATTTATTATTGTGCACACTTAACGATTTTGATTTTGATATCGCGGTAGATGGAGATAATACTGATATAAAGGATTATGATGCAATTGGTAATACTGGGAATAGTGGGAAAAGTAAGAAAAATCATGTACGGTGTTCATATATAAAATTGTCTTGTAAAAATTTTAAACATATTGCTTCACCAATTATTATAAAAGATAAAGATCAAGTATATGTTGCATGCTTAGTAATTTTTCATAAAAATGACGAAAGTAAACAACACATTAGTGAATACAATTTAGTATTAATTAAATTAGAAAAAGACGAAACAAAAAAAAGTAAAAATAAAAAATCTAATAAAGATGTTTCTGTGGAAGAAGAAAAATCTTTAATACATTACGAAAATACTGATGAAAATTATAATGAATATAACAATATTAGTGGTTTAAAGGTAGAAGATGATCGTACTGATAATATTCATGGGAACAATAACAACATCAATGACAAAAGCAATGACGATGCGTGTAATTATAAAAAAATCGAAACATATATATTAGTTAGAGAAGGTGAATATACACCATATTTTAGAGGTATATATACTAACGAGATTAAAGGATGTTGCTATCCATATATTTTTTTAAATACAATTTTATATTGTAATAAAATAATTATTGCTGTTCATATGTTTACAAAAAATATATATCGTGTACTTATAAATGATATATATAATGAAAATGATCCAGGTACAAGCATTGAAATATTATGTATGAAAGAAAATAATTTATTAATTAGTATAAGAAATATGTTGCTAAACGATATATTAATGTATTGCATATTTAATGAACAGCACATTAAAGGGAATTTTATTTATCTTACAAATTTAAAAAGCTATAATATAGATTTTTCAACATATAGCAATATAGAAAAAAAAAATGATTTTATTTATTCAAATATTAATGATAATTCTAAAAATTTATTTAAGATATTAAGTGAAATCGAAACTTCAGTTTTTGAAAATAAGCATCCTTATATTAGGAGAAAGAAACCAAACTATAATTTGCTTTATCAAAATGAGCAAGAATATTTAAATGATATTAAAGATAAAGGCATATCATTATCGAATTTTAATTTATTTAATAAAAATAATTTAAGAAATTTGATTCTATATATTCATGGAGGACCATATAGTTTAACCTATAATGAATATAGAAATATATATATATATTTTGCAGCATGTGGTTTTGATGTTTTGTGTGTTAATTATATAGGATCATTAACCTATACGGACAAGCCAAATATATTAAATGGTTTTGTAAATACTATTGAAATTAATGATATAATGGCAGTATTCCAAAATTTTTCTAAACATTTTGGTGATTATGAAAATGTTTATTTATATGGTGGTTCTTATGGAGGATTTGCTTCATGCTCTTTATTAACAAAATCAAATATTTTTAAAAGTGGATGTGTTATTAATGGAGTATATGAATGGATATTATCGGCATATTCAAGTGATGTACCCGATTTTTTTGTAAATTTAACAGTAAATAAAAATACAGAATATGACTGCATTTTTGATAAGCATGATTATGCAATGTCATATGAAATGTCACCTCTTAATTATGCTCAAAATATAAAAACTCCTGTTTTAATAATTTGTTCAAAAAATGATATGCGGGTTACTTATCATAACAGTATAGCTTTATATAATAGATTAAGAGCTTTAAAAAAAAAAACAAAATTATTTCTATTTGATGATGCAAACCATTCCATTGACAACTATCATTATGATGAAACTATTCTTATGAATACAGTTCTGTGGTTTTATGATTACGACACTAAGAAGAAGAAGTAACTTAAATCGATTTTTATTATTTAGGTCTGAGAATATAGCTCCATCTAACACACATAAATATATATATTTATATGCATATGTGAAATGTTTTTTTTCAAAAACTAGCCAATTTATAATTTTATTTTTCACAATGAAATAATACATGCGTGTGCAAATGTATATTGAAATGGCAACTCATCAAAGCTAGACGATTATGTCCCACATTTCGATATATTATCTCAAATTATTTATAATTATTTATAATTATGTTAAATTATAGTATATTTTTTTGTTTTTTTTCTTTATATTCAAACAAAAAGCTTAAATAAAAGAATTCAATTTTTCATGATTTAAAATAAATATACCATACATCATTTTGTTGTATTATATCACATAAAGGCAATTGAAAGTATTAAAAAAGTTATAATATGTTTTTTATTTTTTTTTATATACATGAAAAGTATTTCAATGTTACGTGCTTATATATATGCATATAAGCTACCTTCAATAATTTTAAAATCAATATAATATAAAAAAAATTAAGTCTTATATATTGTTGAGTTCGTAAATGTTGTTCATATTTTGTTCTATGGCTTTTATTTGGTTTATTCCCATCCTATACAAAAAGAAAAATGTTACATGTAAGTATAAACAATACATATATATTCCAATAGAATTTGTAAAATCCACAATTATCCATATACTTATATATGACACCTTTTTGGAAATATTTTAGAATGTGCATATATACAACTAAAAAAAAATTACCTTCGAGTATTTTCATCCAATATTTCATATATAGGGTGCTCTCCTTTTTCTGTATATAAAATGAAAAGAAAAATAATAAATGCGTATGAGAAGAAAGGAATATGCAAAATAAAATTGGCTTCTAAAATATAGTATAATAATGAAACCAAATAGAGGATTACAATAAAAAACATAAACATATTTAATGTGGCTCAGAATAATAATAGAAAATTAATTGGTAATGAATTATTTTTAATTTTTTAAACTCATATAATACTTTTTATCCAAGGATGATTTAGTAAACCCTCTACTGAGGGCCTCATGTCATAGTCCTTTTCTAAGGCACTTTTAAGAAAATCATACATCAAATTAGTATAATTTTTATGGTCCAGTTTTAAGGCCGTAAAAGGAATATTATTTTGTACAATATTATAATAATTTACCAAAACATTATTATTTATAAATGGATATGACCCATGTAAGATAAAATACAATAGCATTCCTACATACCATGAATTGTTTTTATCATGATATAATTTTTTTATTTCTTGTGGAGATCTAATAAAATATAATCCATATAAGTCACCTTTTTCATCAATATTGTCATAATTATTATTTATACTTAATAAACTTACTCTTATTTCCTTTCGTGTCTTATCCTTAAAATGTATACAGTATCCATTTAAATTTCCGTGATATATATTTGTTTTTTCTAAAAAATTCAGAGCGGTTAATATTTGATAAAACCATTCAGCTAATATATTTTCATTAATTACATTATTGTCCTTTAGTATATCAAAAAAGAACCCACCGCTGAAAGTAACAAAATAAAGCCATGTGTCGAACATATATATATTAGTATAATACAAATATATATGTTTAATATTTATTCGTCATCTTACGCGCAATTTTCAAAGATAACATAAGAAAACTTATCATCTTCATAAATGTTATATGTTTTTAGTAAATATTTTGGTAAACTTGAGTCATTCTTATAAGTATAAGTTCTTAATTTAAGTAAAGCATTCAATATTTCTCCTTTAAATATATTTTTATCGATTTTTTTTACCAATCTTTTTTCTCCACTTTTCAAAAAAACACAAGGATATAGTTTTGTTGTGTCATTTACATTCGTATCGGATTTTATTAAGTACCCTCTATGGAAATACTTTGTATATTTTTCTTTGGACGAATATAGAATTCTCATTTGTTATGTCGTCGTGCTAGTGTATATAATGTTATATATAAATTAAGCTTGCCAATTTTTTATTAATAATTCAAAATAAAGCATTGAAGCATATACATAATATATATATATATATATTTTTATCTTTACAAAAACTTAAGAATAATAAATATTGTGCATTTAGTAAAACTTTAGGGCACAAACTATTAGTGATGTGTGCATTTTACAATTTGTCACTTTTTCATTTACGCATATTTGCGTTTTTTTAAATTGCGAACATAACCAATATGGCAACAGACACACTAATACTATATAAGAAAAGACCAAAATAATGCAACAAGGATAGGAAATTAGTCAATGTTTTTCCATAAGGTAGTAATCGTATCAACGTTGCCACCATTTAACTGGTAAAAAAAATTAAGAAAAATAAGATAAACAAATTAAAGTAAATATTAAAAATATTAAAATTAATAAATTAAAATAAAATGAGACGAAATGAAATGGAAAAAAATATATAAAATGACACAATAATAAAAGATAACGAAATAAATTAAGATAAAGGTTATTTAATGTCTTTTCGGAGAAAAAAAACAATAATGCACAAAAAAATATTTCTATATTTAAAGAATAGAAAATAAAAAATTGCAAATTTTATTAATATATTTTTCAAATTCTTTGCAATTTTATTCCGTATTTGTTTGTTTAGAATGTGAATATAATTATCTCATAATCTTAAATAATGAAAAAAAATAATTACATTTTAAAATAAAAATAAATGAGCAAAGTTGTGTCCATCAATTTGGCCATAAATCAATATGCTATTTTTAATGACAATGAATAAATATATATTATTTTTGTTTTTATTTACACGTAGTTGTATATTCATATTATTTCACTGAAAATTTTCTCCATAGGCATTTCCTCGATGCAATATGTACACATATTTATATATTTCTTCTCTAATCCGCATTAAATAAACTAAAATTATACTTTCATCTTTCTGCATTGATTATAACATATTTGTAATGTTTTTCCGTATTTTCTTTTTTTTTTGATGAATTATATTCCCCTATTTTAGGCCAAAAAATATTTCGTTGTCATTTATGTCCATTTCTATGTAAGTATATGCACGTATACGCACGCACGCCTATACGAAAACTCGACCCCTAAATATATTACTCCATATTATTTTTTGAAAATGTCATTAAAAAAAAATTTATATAAGTTTAAAAAGACTATAATATAATAAGGAAATCTTGTATATAGATTTTATCTGTCTTTGTTCCATTACAATGCCACATTCTTGTCTCATATTACTAAATTATGTATTTTTGTTAACTGTAAAAATTTAGTATTGCAAAAAAGCATGACGCACACACATACTTTTCAGATACCGGTTTTTATCTCTTTCTTTTGTATATATTTTTTATTTTTATATTATACATTTCATTTGAGTTCCAAAAGAATAAGAAATCGGTGTCATATATAAGCACTCATAGGGGCCATGTTTAAATAAATACATACATATATAAGAAAGATATTTTTAAGCATGTCAATATGAAGAAAATATCTCTTAAATTTTTTTACAATGATTAGTTTTTATAATTAAAAAACATTATTGTGATAATTATTAAATGTTATGGAAATAGTGAATAAATAAATATATGTTGAGTGACAAATATATGGAGCATATATGTACTTAATAGAATAAATACACAAACATATATACAAATAAATCGAAAAATAAATAAAAAAAACATGAAAAAAAATGTATATTTTAAAATGTATCAAATTCATTTTATATTCTTTTAAATAATACCACGCATGTAAAAAAAAATGTTTTAAAATTAATATCTATATTTAATAATAGAACAAGATAGGGTAATTTTATGTTGCATTTTTAACAGTATTTTGCATATAGCAATTTTGGAGAATATAAAATAAGCGTATCTATTTTTGGTGCAGATTCATTATTTCTTTGGTTCCTTTTTGAACATATTTAATAAATAATATCGTGTAATACGTGAAATTATTTAATGAAAAAAAGTAATTAATCTGATTTTTTTAACATAACACACTATATATTAAATGTGCTTGCAATTAAACACACTCATAGAATATTTTTAGACTACGTTTTTTTATTCAAATGAAAATACACACACACATATATATACAAACTCATCCTTGTATATAATTATGATGAATACTATAACTAGTTATATATAAATGTACGATCATAACCTATTGGGGATATCTGCACATAGAGTAATATGAGCAAATATCTTTGAATATATATTTGTTCACAAAAAAATAAGTTATACCTATATTTTATATGTATAATATAATAACGGAATGCATGCAAAGAGCTATATGCATGTATGAACAAAGGAATAAAAATATATAAATATGGAAAATATAACAAAAGTAGTATTGTCGATATATATATTACAGTAAAGCTTAACAATGAATTCACCCCCTAAATATGTAAATTGTATAGAAGATTATTCAGCGAGATTAAATATAATAAACAGACAATTTGAAAATGAACCTGAAAATATTACATCAAAAGCTATGTTAATAGACATATCGGGAAAAAATAGTTACACATCTCATACTCCTCTTATAAATAAAACCCAATTTGTAAATTGTGAAAATAATAATGAACATAGTAAAGTAAAACATAAAATATTTTCGTCATTACTAAAAAAAATACGAAATGGAAAAGAAAAAGCAAGCATAAACATAAAAAATTATTATGATAAAAAAAAAAAATATGCATATATATATGAAAAAAATTTAGATTGCAATAAAAAAAAATTCACATTATTAAATTATGAAAATGATGATTCGATAAATATAAACAATGACACTAATATTTGCATGAATGATAGAACTAAAATAAATCGGAATGCAAGCTTTTTAAAAATTTTCCAGAATATTAAAAATGAGTCAAATGATGGGGAAGTTACAAAACTACGAGATGTAAAAATAGATGGAAACAAGCAAAACGAAAAAAAAAAAACGAAAAAAATCGAAAACTACTTAATAAATTTGCACACAAATCAAAATAGTAACAATGATAACAATGATGCGATATTCAACCCTCATGTGAAATACTTAAGAAACATTAAAAAACTGTTACACATTAGTGATGAAGACATAAAAGATGTTATAGAAATATCAAAATTTGAAATCAATTTAAATATTAACACATTTTATTATAAATTTATAAATGAAAATAATGATAACTCTCTCTTAAAATATAATGTTAATTACAATAAAAATGTATATGATATACAAGAAAAAAGGGGACACAAAAATGAAAAAATCATATCTTACAAAAAAAAATTTTCAATTGGTTTTTTCTTACATCAGTATAATATCTCTATACAAGAAAAATTATATTATTGTTATAGAATATATGAAGCTGGTAAATTTGAGGATGTTAAAAATAATATGAAGTGTAATATAGATCATAGAAAATATCACAATTTTTGCGCCGGAACAAATGGATTGTTTGGCAACTTTAAAAGTATTCCAATAAAAAATAAAAATTATTATGAATATTCAAGATATAGAAAAAACAATGAATATTATAATGATAATAGTAAAGGGAAAGAGTTTTATCCTGAGAATAATTTGATAGAAAATGTGGAAATAAACGCGGAATCGTCAAATTTGCACTATTCAAACGAAATAACTAAAATATGTTTTGATACCTGTAAATTTGATGAAGGCTATTTAAAACGTTCGAAAAATTGTTCACAAACAAACTGCACAAGTTGTAAAAAAAAAAAGCAAAACATTAGTGACAACAATAGTAATAACATGGCGAAAATAATAAGAAACAAACAAGATTGTTTCGAAAGTGCACGTACTGAAAATAAGGGCAATTTAAATAACTTTCGTTCCAACTTCTTAACTATAACTGGCTATCCATATATGCATAATAATAATGATAAAAAAACGATAAAGGGAAAAAAATCATCAAATAAAATTAGAAACTTTCTTAAAGAAATAATAAAAAGGGATAAAAAGGATATCATAAAAAATTCAAATAACACTAATAATGATTATCACCAAAATGAAAAAAACTATAATAAAAAAGACGAAGTATGTAAGGAAAAGAAAGGGGGAGGGGAAAAAAAAATTTTCAAACAAAATGACCCAAAGGAGTTATTTAATAACAATTCAGAATACAACATAACCACTAATAAAAATAGTAGTAATCATATAAACAATAGACAACACATTAATATTAAAAAAACAGAATCCTTTGAAAGTTTCTTTAAGACTGATAAAATAAAACAAGAATTTAAAAAATTTGAAGAGGATATAAAATCCAAGGAAAACTATAAAGATAATTTGGATGGTGATATTACATTCAAATGCACTAATGAAAAAACAAATGTTTATGAGCAAAATTATGACAAATACTGTAGTGGAATGAAATATGAAGAAAGTATAAACAATAGCGATGAATTTTTAACAAGCCAATATGTTGATAATAATTTTAATGAAATATATTATATTCAAAGAATAAATGCGAATAATGACACATTTTCTGTGTTTGTTAAAATTTATCAAATATATATTTTTTCGAGGGCAAACAATGAAATAAATATAGATAATAAAGCCGACAAAAATCATGATAATAATAATGGAAATGCCTCCAATAAAATTAAGGGTTATCGAAATTTAGAGGATAGTTATGAAAAACAAACCAATTCTCATAACTCAAACAAAACAAAAGTATCTGTATATGTTTTTATTACTATTCTCAGTGATAGTCTATTAAAATATATAATAAAGAAAAAGATACTTTATGATGTTACTAATTGCATAAATCAATGGGAGATAGATATAATAACAGAAATCCAAAATTTAAACCCTTCCACTAATAATATATCGATGTCCATTAAAACAAAAGAATGGAATGATAATATATATTGTATAATTAAAAATATAGAAATTTTTATTAATGATTATTTAAAGGTATTTATACATAATATTGCTATAAATGTTATTTATTTTTTTGGTATATATGAAAATAATATGTTACAAAATTATATTTCCTTTTTAAAAACCGAAGATAGTAATAATTTGCACACACGCAAAAAATACACTTTTAAGAGTATATATAATGATATTAAAAAAAAAATTCAAAGACTAAAACCAAAAAAAAAGAGAAGGAGCAATGAACATAGACAAAAAAAACGTCAAAGTATACCTCAAAACCAAAATTACAAGAAAGGGTATAATTTGTTCCAAAATATGCTTAAACAAAATGACGGTAAAAAAAAACACACATTTTTTTATGATGATGCATGCTTTTTTAATCATTTAACAATTGAAAAAAAAAAGTGCTATTTTAAATCGCATCACGAAGCAAATAGTTATGTTGCATATATAAATAGCATATATTATAGAAGAATTATGTTTTTGTATATTTTATTTTTTTTTGTGTATATAACCATAACAAAAACCATGCCCTACTCTTGTTATGTGTAAAAATAAAAAAAATAGGTAACACATGAGTTTCTTTAGGAAGGGAGCCTAAATCCGAAAGTTTACAAAGCGCAATAAATAAATTCCTATCAATGCCAATGTATACACCTGCATACATACCGCAATGATGCATATTGGTATATCCATTTTATTAAGTCATATTTGTATTGAAAATGTGAAATTTTTTTACTTCAATGTGAAATCGCATTTTATACATTAAACTTGATATTAAATAAAGATGTATCATAACTTTTGAATTTCTTTTAATTTATTTTGTCCCACATAATTTACATGTATAGTTGCATATACATACGTATTAATAACTAAATACTTGATTAACCAAATAATTTTGTTGTAATAGCAATAAGGGAGAAAATAATTATATGAGGAAATTTACCCTTTCATAAATAATTCAATTATAAAAAACGAACAAATAAATGAATAAATATTATATATATAACACTACGGCTATCAATATCTCATTAAATGCTACTGTTATTTATTTTTTTTATTCTTATATTTTTTAAGTCTTATGAAATTACCATAAAACATCAAAATTATGAGAAATACAATATGCAAGTGTGACTTACACATACATATGCGCATATTTTCATAATATATTATATATATAATAAAAAATAAAGCACATAAGATATCTAGAAGTTGCAAAAAAAATCATTATAATTAATTATTTTTATTTAGTTTATTCTCATTGAAAGCAGAAAAAAAATACATATGCATATTTTACTCTTTTGAAAAAAAATAGAATTTCCAAGGGATTATATAAATAAAATTAATGAACTTATAAGATGGTATGCCCACATATATGCATGTAATACCAACAAATGGGTACGGATATTCGTTTTGTAGATATAAATAAATGGGATCAAACATTGTTATATTTGTAGTAATGCCATATATATGCTATTATTATTAATACTTATTTAGTAGCAAAAATGAAAAGCAAATTTGCAAATAATAAAACTAAGGGCAATGTAACACACATATATAAAGAAAATATACCAGAGAGATATCTATTTTCTTTTCTTATAATTTATTTATTAATTGTATTGTATGTATTAAGAGATACGATATATAAGAATATAATAATTTTCTACATTGGCCCATGTGTTCTTCTTTTTAAACTATCCTTTATATGCATGCCAAAGTTTATACAATTTTTGAATCAAAAAGGTAATAACGTTTACATATGTATATGCACGCACAAATTTATATATAAAGACTGTGTGTATTTTATTCATTTATATTATATCTCAACTCTTCACGCGTTTATTATTCACTTATATACCACGGTCCTTTTAGTATATTATATGTTGTCACAATGCATGTCTATTTGATACATTAAAAAAATAAGACAATATTTTACAAAACTCCTTTTGCAGGACTATGTGGTACTGATTTAAACAAGATAAGCAAGGATAAAGTAGCGGAACCAATTGGGTTATTCCCATCGATTTTATATTTTATTTTTGTTTTGTTCTACCAGATTCTATATTATAATGACCATAAAATTGTTAGGGAAAAAAATATGGAAAAAATTATTATATTTCTGCAGTTTATTTTATATAGCACCTTTTCCATTTAATATATCTTATTTATTTGTTTTCTTTTGTAAATATATAGTTACTAGAATATAATGCGGGATTGTTGTCCATTATTTCCATGACCTTTTTGGTATGCAAAAAAATATGCAGATGAAATTGGATGTTAGTAAATGCAGCCAAAATATTGCACCCATTTACTTTTTTTTATTATTTTAATAATTTTATTGCACCTTTCCTTTTTTAACACTTCAAATTAAGGGTTTTATAGATGACGTTCTTGAATTAAAATGGCGATATAAAGTTCTTTTACCCTTTTTCGGTATTAATCTTTTAAAATAAAGAAATATTTATGCACAAAACATATTATTTTTTCTTCCTTTATGAATTTAATCGACGAAAATTCCTATAATATTGCTTATATTTATTTAAAATTTTTTTATTATGTAGCTAGTCTACCCTTGTTATTATGCTATTCAGGAGAAACAAACATACGAATACCGAATTTTTTAATTTTTATATTTAAAAAAAAAATTATAAATATTGGTTTTTTTTATTATGTATACATTATATTGTTGTCTGTATTTTGTACAAACACAATAAATATATATGCGGGTATGAATTGGCTTGAAAATATGTTTATTTTACTACTTTATGAAATGTGCATATACACATATGTGCATATTTATTCATTTTAATAAATTTTTTTATTAATTTTTTTTAAGGAATTAACGGATTGGAGATTGGGCAAGCCTTGATTATTTCGATTTTTATATCTATACACAATTTAATTGTAAGATTACTTAAAAGCGAGAAAAATCGAGGGATTTATAGAAATGCATTTGCACTGAGCATATGATCTTATTTACATTTAATCTGTTTTTAAAATACTCCCACACTATTACTATACAATTTCAAGTGGCATAAAAATTTATTAATTCCCATATAAAATTACATATTATTATTTATTTTTACATTTTTTTTATGATCATATAGGAAATAGTATTGAATATTAGAAGTTTTGATGTCTCGGGATTATTAATTTTAAAACAACATTTTTTATCAGTAATATTTACCCTACCATTTATATCAATAAATTTGGCGACATTTGCTTTTAATTTTTATCCATCAAAAGGATTTGTAGGGAATACATTAACCTACTTTTGTGGCATATTTTTGGCAGTTGTTTCAATATTTGGCCATTATTCCAAAACATTAATATTATTTTTAATTCCACAATTTTTAAATTTTTTTTTATCCTTGCCACAATTATTTAATTTTATACCATGCCCAAGACATAGACTACCAATTATAGATCATAAAACAAATAAATTAACATATTCATATAATTTTACATTAATAAATTTAATTTTATATATTTTTGGCCCTTTATCAGAATATCATTTAGTTATTGTTTTATTAATTTTGCAATTTGTTACTTGCTCCATTGGCTTATTTTTGAGATATTTTATTGATACTAAATAGAGCTTTCGCTATATGCGACTCTTCATTATATTCACAGCATTAGTATTGTTAATTTTTTACATGTGCATATGAGTATTATATAGGTATGTACATAACCATGTTTCATATACATATATGGACATGCATGTATATTTATGTAATCCCTCGAATGCTTGGTGTGATAAAAGTGCTAAATTTTGGCGAAATATTTATTTGGTTAAAATGGATTGATATATATCAATGAGAAGCACTTGATCTTTTTTTTTTTTTTGCATACATAATACTGCTCCCTGTTTTAGTGTTCATTTATGTATTTCATTTTTTATATTTTTTTCATTACTTTCGTTATCGTACTTTTTTTATTTAAAATTTTTTTGTGTATACTAATGATAACAACTCACCAATTTTAAACTTAAAAATAGGCAAAAATGTATACATAATATATGCATACAGAAAGAATAGTAACCAAATTATCACATCCTAAAAATGTGTATTATAATTTATTATGCCAAACTTTTGGATATATCCTGCCAATAATATGGAAGAAAATAATTGTTATTTTTTAATAATATATTACATTATATATGTGAAGCAATATGCGATGTGTAATCATTTATGCATCGTATATATTTATCCATGCACACAATATAATTATCCAAGTTTTATATTATTATCATACATGTAATTTTCTTCGTATAAATAATTTTTCATTATTTGAAATGTAAAATTATGAATTAAAAAAAAAAATAAAAGCAAAAAGTACGAAAGCATATATATTTATGTATACACATAAATTCGTACAACTCATAATCACCATAATATAAAAACCTTATTAACTGAGCAAAAAGCCATTGATTTATCCATTTTATAAGAATCCCTTATCAGTATTATTATCACTAATATTACTGATATTGTTTTTGTTAAAATTATAATTTTTCCTATTCTAATTTTTTTAAAGGATATTTATAAACGTATCAAATTATTAAAAAATTGTATTCTTGTTAAAAAAGATTAATTCTAAAAAGGTGAAGAACATAATTAGTATATATTTTTTTGTCTTGGGAATTTATTTACAACCCTATATATATACTTATAGTTGTAAATGGATCATGATAACGAGTTTATTATTAATATATTTTGTAGCATATTTAAAATATTATTTCTCAGCTAATGGGAAATTATTGTGGCCTTTTTTATGCTACAATATGATATATATATTATTGTTTTATTCGATACTTTAAATTAAATTTATAATACATTAAACGATATGCACTCGAAAATATAAACAATTTTAATTTATTATGTAATACAACACCATATAAATAGATTAAAAAAAACAAATTTTATGTGCAATAAGCACTCCTTGTTGGTATAATAGCTTAGCCTTTATTTTTTCAGTATAGGGAAATTTCATAATATATACACCTATATGTGTATGTGGATATTAATGTAATTTTTTTTAATTATGATTTGGGGAAAGGATGTTAGACTTAAAAATGATGATAATGATAAAAAAAACAAAATTCAATTTAAAAGCAATGAAACGAACTCATATTATAGCATTGATCAAAATACAATAAGCGATGGCGAGTCCCCTAATATATGTTATGTAAATAAATCGAGTACTACCAATTTACACATTAATAATTTAATTAATAATATTATTAAATGCAGCAATAAATTTACCAAATATAATAGAATTATTTTATCCTTAAAAAAAATTAACGAAAGAATTAAATGCTCTAATAAATGTATACTGAACAATTGTAGTGAACAAAAAAAGGACACAAAAAAAAAAAGAAAAAAAAATATATTACAAATAAAACGCAGAAAATATAAAAAGATACTATTCACTAATGGTTGTAGAATTTTCACAAAAAAAAAAAAAAAATGTAACCCTCAATATGAATTAACTGAAATTATATGGAAGCATAAAATAAATAAAAAGATCCACCAAATTATTAAAAGAGTGATATATATAGCATATTGTACAAATATAGGGCATTATAAAAAAAGAAATATACGCAATAATTCTTTTATATATTTTTTGTGGAATCCACACACTTTGAAACAGAGGAATCAGAAAATAAAAAAAACGAACAAATTAATTAGCAGCACGAACTTTACAATTATAAATGAGTTAAAATATAATAGAGGAAAACAAAAATATTTAAATGTAGAAAGATTAAATATGGTTACTGATAGCAAAAAAGGTAACCAATATAATAACAAAAGGGAAAAAAATGATAATATTCGTTATGTTAATAAAAAAGGGACAAAATTAATGGAAGAGTATGGATCGGAAGAAGACGAACGAAACGATGAAAAACAAAAATGCAATGAAACGAATTATATTTACAATAGCTTACAAAAAAAGTGTGAGAGCATCTATGATATGTATAAGGGATTGTGTAAGAATGCTGCATCCAGGGGTTATCCATGCGGATTCAAAGATTCAGAGAATAAACTCGCAAAGAGGAATAAAAAAAAAAAAAGTTCGATAAGCAATAGTTTTAATATAATTTACGATATAAGTGATATTAGTGGTAATAATAATGATGTTATTTTGAGCTCAATTAAAAAAAATTCGAAGAAATTTGGAAAATGTAATTCAGAAGACAATGCAAATAGGATACGCATGAATGAAAAACACTCCAATTTTTGTTGTAATGATAATAAAAATAACAATTTGAAGAATTATGTGTATAAAGACAATCGATTAAAAATAAGCAATCACATATATAGTTGTTTACCCAAATTTTGGAACAATAAATGCACAAGTAATAGCATATATTTTGATAAAAAGTTATATTTTAATAAATATAATAATACAAATAATACTGATAATTTATTTGGTTCAAAAAATGTAAAAAATTATTCTTATTCTTTGAGGAACATAATCAAACGAGATAAACATAATGAAAAAAAAAAATTAAAAAATTGTATTTTTAACAAAATAAATGCAGATAATAATAACCAATTTTTTTTACACAAAATAGATGTTTTGAGCGACATCCATATTCGTGATAAAAATAATCATAGTAATTGTGATCATAATGAAAGAAAAAATTGGAAAATCCCCAAATTTAACTACTTCCCAATGTGTCTCTCAATAGAAACTGACCCAATAAATGGGTACAAACAGCAGCACACCAAAGATAGTTATATTATAAAGAGGACCTATAGTATAGACAGAAAATACAACGTTAGGGATTATTTTCGAATGAGTTATATTCATAATAATTATAGTAATAAAAACCGAGGAAATAGTACAAATTATTTTGCTCAAAATATAAATTGTGGAAATATTAAATCAGGGAAAACAGACGGATATTTTTTCAGGAAAAAATTAATTCCTAATTTTCTGAACGTGAATAAATATAATAATGATAAAAAAGAAATAAAATATAAGAATGATGTAGAGAAAAATGTTGCATTTTATTATAATTCTCATTATGCGAATAAGCACAATATTAATTTTTTGTCTTATCAAAATAACAATATTTATAATAAAAAATTAAGAAATTCTATGGAAGACAGAGGATACATTACAAATAATAGTAGTAGTAATGCAATTATTAATGAAATCAATCATAATAACAGTGTCAGTACAAGAGCAAGCAACAACAACAGCAGTAATAACTATACGAATGCACATGCATCGGTGCAACCGTTCAAAAGACTAAAGAACCGAGTCAACAACCATTTTAGTGCATTAAAACGAAGTTACAAAAATTATCAAAAAAACTTTGAAGAAGAAAAAATTATTTTTTTTAATTCAATAAGAAACATAATAAGAATAATAAAAGAAATTAAAAAATTAAAAGTCGATCTTAAAAAGGAGAAAAAGTATTGCTCGGTTATATGTGATGAAAAAAAAAGAGAAGAGTTTAATAATTTAATAAAATATTTATTACACCAAAAAATAATAAGAAAAAAATTAAAAGAATATTATTTTAAAAAAATAGACAAAGGATTATTTACTTTTTTATTGCGAAGTAATTATGCAAATTTTTTGTTTTCTGAAGAAGAAGTCAAATTGTTGAAACGGTGGAATGTGATCAAAAAAGAAAGGTTGAAATTTGATAATGATAATAATGGAAATCATGAAGAAAGCAAAGCTTATGGTAAAAATAACAATTTTCAAGAAAATGATAATTTAGATTATTGTTACACCGATATATTGAATATGTCATCCCGAGACCAAACAATCAATTTTTTCGGTTCCGAAAAAGAGAGGAAAACATGTTATCAAGAAGTTCCAAAAAATGAAGAAGTTTTAGAAAATAATATTTTAAATTCTGAAGAAAGAAAAAGTTATCAGAATAATTATAATCAGATAAATCAATCTTATGGAAATAATAATGAGCTCAGGTTGTATACAACAAATGGATTTAGTCATAGCACCATAGGGGAATATTATAAAGGAAACTATCTAAAACGGGTATGCATTAATAATTTAAATTATTTATATTTAAAACATTGTAAAAAATATAAAAAGAGTATAATATTTAATGTGTTATCCTTTTTTAAGAATATAAAAATAAAAAAGGTGTCTAAAAAATTTAAAAAAAAATTAAAAAATAATCAGCATATATATCTTTCTAAAATATATAACTATAAAAAAATGCTAAGATATATAAAATACATATTTATAAAATTATTAAAAAAAAAAATAGCAGATATAAATTCAATACATATCAACAATTGTTTTTTGAATTCAACTATCTGTTTTTTTTTATTTTTAATTTTAACGATTTTTAAAAATATTGGTACAATTAAAATTGTACAGTGTCATATATATTATTCACATTTTTATATATCTCTATATTATATAAAAAATAATAATTTAAAAAATTTGTATTTTATGTATAATCATATTATCCACTGTGAAACACCCAATCAAGATATCTATGACTATAAATATTATAAGAATTGCATAATATATTTTGATCTAAATTATCTTAAAAAAAAATCAAAAAATAATAATAAACAAAGAAATAAAAAGCATGTTGAGGATATAGCGAGATCAAAATCTATTATTTGTCCTTTTGGGCAACTGGAAAATTGTCAAATAGACAAAATACAAACTGATCACGAAAGTAATACAATACCACATTATGGCATAAACAAAATAATCGTTAAGAAGAATAAAAAGGTAATACAATTTGATAAAATATCATTTTACGATATATTTGTCGCAAAAAAGAAAAAATTAAACAAGGAAACAGCACGTGATGAACGTGTGACAATAAAATTGTCTAACTTTCCAAATAAAGAACATAAAAATAACATAATTTCCTCAAATATCGAAGGAAACCAACAAGAAATATTAGGCTGGTATGATAGTATTTCAACTGCCCCACCATTATTGAATACTGGAGAAGAAGATCAAAACGAAGAAGAAAATAATATCAATGATATGCATACTGAAATTGAAAAAAGAGAAAATAAATATATATGCGATGACACAAAATTTTATAGTAAGATTAATACATATAATATACACAGCTCGTCATGTAGTAATGAAAATAGTTCAGGAAATTCGATACAAGCTTCAGAAAATTATATATATACATTGCCAAGAAAAATTATAGAACATTTTAATTTGGGCAAATTAAGAGTTTTAAGATTATCTTCAAATAAATTAGGCGATGATGCTCTTATACATTTGTCTACTTTAATAAAAAAAAATAAATTAAATAAATTGAAAATATTGGATTTACGATGGAATAATTTTACTTACAAAAGTTTATTATCTTTATTATTTGCATTGATAAACAATGTGAAAAACGGTTATAAAAATAACACTCTATCGGATTTAAAAAAAAGCAAACAAACAAATAAGTTGAAATTACGTAAACTATTATTATCGGGGAATAATATTGACAGCTCGTTATATTCATCATTTTTATCAGGATTTTGTACATGCAACTATATTGTAGTTGTAGAATTAGATTTTTCTATGAACATTATAGACAATGAATGCTTCCCTATTACATTAAAATATTTCAAGCATATATTAAATTTACAAAAACGAAAAAAAAAAAATAATAATATTAGTGGCGTATATATAAATTTAGATCATAATAGTTTAAAAAATTCAACATATATTAACAAGTTAATGAATATATTATTCAAATTTCCTAGGAATAAAAAAAAATATATAAAAAATAAAAATATGGAACAAACCAATTTTATTGATCAGACTGATATGGCAAAGCAAAGTATATTATTAAGCTTGCAATATAATGACATCAAAAATATAGATACAAATGTGGCATTCCATAAATATGAACAAAGGATTAGATTTTGAGTAGTGCTAAATAAATGAAATTTGAAAGAGACAACTAAATAAATTAAATTAAAAAATAAATAACATTTCCAGCCCGTGAATAAGGATAACCAAAATCAACGAGACTCTATATGAATCTCTTTCATTAATTATACGTAAAAAAAACAGAAAATAAAACTAATTCATGTATTATATCCAAGATGCATATGCCTCATATTTTACATATTTTTTCGTCACCTAATAGCCATTTATTTTTTGAGTGTTTTAAGCATTTGTGCACACATATTAACATATGGCTTCATGCTTCGAAAGTTTATTATATTTGTATGCTATGGACTTACAAAACATTAATATTTTATCTATATTATTAATTATGTGTTTGTACTGACACTTAAATGATCGATGCTACCTAGATATGGTATCGGATTGCGAAATTCATTTTTGTCTAATATACTATCGTAAATGTTTTTCCAGTTTTCCTTATAACTTTTTTTGATTTTTTTTTTTTTTTTTTTTTTTTCCCCTCTTAGTTTTTCTTTGTGCACTTCTGGGAATTGTCGTATTTTGGGGGCACTAATTCCAAGCTGCAAAAATTTAGAAATAAAAAATAAAATAAAAGGGAAAGCATAAATAGGCATCACAGTATCTCTTTAAACTGTAATTCTTCACACATAATATGTATATGTAATATAATATAATATAATATAATATAATATAATATAATATAATATAATATAATATAATATAATATAATATAATATAATATAATATAATATAATATAATATAATATAATATAATATAATATAATATAATATAATATAATATAATATAATATAATATAATATAATATAATATAATATAATATAATATAATATAATATAATATAATATAATATAATATAATATAATATAATATAATATAATATAATATAATATAATATAATATAAGTGTAGATATGGGATGTTTCTATATGCATACCTGCTTAAACATAATGAGGTTTTGAATGTAATTAAGGTTTGGGTTTAAACCGACATTCAATTTTCTCTTTTTGTAATTTTCCCTTATAGCATTCAAAGTTTTTTTTTTATATCCTTCTTCTCTCCATTTTTGTTTTATGATATCGGAAATTTTTTTCCTCCTTTCTATACTAAAAGGCTTTCTATTGCATAACATTTTTTCTCGAAACTCTTTTAGCTTCCATTTTTCTTTTAATATCAATGATTTTCTTCTTTTCGTATTTTCATCTTGATTAAAAATTAGAGTTTTTTGTATAACACTTTTTCTGTAGTTTTCATCTTTCCATTTTAATTTTATTTTATAAGATAATAGTTGTTTTGTTTTTTCAGAATGCTTAAATTTATTTTTACACCGTAAAAGTTTTTTTCGTTCTTCTTCATTTCTCCATCGCAATTTAGCTAATTCTGATAATTTTTTTCGAATTTCTTCTGACATTGATTTTTTTTTTTTTTTTTTTATCCCTAATTCAATTTCTTTGTCAATTTTTAATTCTAAATCATTAGAAGTGGATATTTCTGTATTTTCTTCTTTCTTTATAATCTCATTGTTTTTTTTGTCTTCTTCAGCAAGGTTGTTTAATGATTGTTTTCCAGTTTCAACAACATTGCCAACGCTTCCATTTTCTTTCTTTTCCTTATCATAAATATGTGTATCCATTGTTTCCTCAGTTTTGTAATCAGTATGTGATTCGTCATTCCTCATTCTAGTTACATTATTTCTGTTGCCTTTTGCATATTCATTTTTTGTTTCTTTTTTTAATTCATTCGATATATCATTTTTTTTCATTTTTTCGGGGATACTCATAATTGAATTTTCTTTCACTTCTCTGCAAATATTTTCAACATTATTGTATGTTTGCTCATTTTCTATTTTTTTACAATTTTTAAACATGGATAATTCATTAACCTTATTTGCTTCATCAATGAATTTTCCTTTTCTCTTTTCAGTATTTTTATAATTTATAAATCTGTTTCGTCTTGTTTTCATTAAATTTGATTTATTACTTAATTTTATATTAGGTAAAAACATTTTCCTTATACTTGTCTTTTTGAAATTTAATCCATATGAATGCATGCAGTATTTATAGAATAATAGGATATAATATATATACGTAAAGATCGTACTTGCACGTATAAACATATTAACTACTATAACAATTCTCTGATTTCTTCATTTTTTTATGCTGTGTTTTATTATATTTCATATTATGACAATCACTATATTTTTGGATTTTGGTACTGTTTAGTCTTCTATGGTGTTGTAATGATACTATATCTGGCATTAATATTATTACTAATTTGTTACTATCAATTGTTTGCTCTTTTATCCAAATTTATTTTATTTTCTTAAGGGGACAAAGAAACTTTTTCTTCCATTGTATTCTCAAAAAAGTATTATCATGCTTTTATTATTATATATATTATTTTTTGCAGTAGTTATATAAATTAGGAAAATTGGCAAATAATTATTTACGCATATATATTATTGGATATGTTTCTATATGAAAAAAATAAAATATCCTTTCTCAAAAAAAAAATGAAAATTATCACTGCTTTTAAAACAAATATATTGAAAACAACATATAAAATTAATGGAAGTAGAAATGAAAATAATATAAATGTTAAATCTCATTCCAATATATGCTTTATCTCACAAAAAAAAATAATCTATATTATATTTAAAAAATTATTTTTTCTATATAAGCAATTTATCATTTGGGTTATATATTTGGTATAAATTCAGGATGCACAGAGAAAAAACAATTTTTTTTATATTTTTATTTTGGATGTTATATATATTATTAATCATCATTTTAAAAATGAACAAATATTTACTATGAAAAGAAGGTATAGAAGTTCTTTAAACATAAAAAGTGCAACTTAAAAATTTTAAGAGTTCACCGATTTTATTCTTTCTCATCTCAATGTTTAATCTATACACAATTTCAGAAATTCGTACGAAAAGACCCTTAATCTCCATATATAGATCAAAAACTGTATATATATATATATGTTTGCACTTCTTATAACTTCGAGAGTTTATCATAATTAATCCCCAAACATAATGTAGATAAATTGGGCGCTAATATATTACAAAATGCTGCATAGCCATATCTTTACAGAAGCATATATAGATATGTATATACACATTATAAAAATAATATCACTAATATCTTCTTTAGTTGTAAAAAAAAAGCATTTTTTTCGTGCTGCTTTAACACATTTTGTAAAAAAAAAAATGTTATCAATTCAGCCTTTATCAATAGAGGATGGTAGTTAAAAAAAATATATATATCCATCTATCTATATATTTCTATTTATATAATACTTTTGTGTACAATAAACACTTATGTTTGTACTCGAATAAAAAATATATAAAAAAAGAATAGCAATAACAGAACGAAACACTGCTTTTTTTTATAAATAGCTTTCAAAAAAAAGAAATATAATATATTAAAAAAAACGATTTCGAAAAATACATAAATTCGAATATGCATATACCAAACTATAAATATCCTTAGCACATATAAGTAATATTTTTTTTACATATATGCATCGAATAATGTATGCAATCGAAAAAAATATAAAATTCCTATATATAATAAAATCACGAAGGATATTCGATTATAATGCCATCTTATAACGTATTAATATTCTTTAGTTTTTTTTGGGTTTTTTGGTTTGGGGTGGTGGAACTGGGACTTTGTTCATTAAAGCTTTATGAATATGTGGGATAACACCACCACCAGCAATTGTTGCCTTGATAAGTGTATCTAATTCTTCGTCACCTGCAATTAAATAGAAAATAAATAAAATAATTTGATCGCTCTTTTAGAAATTTCAAATGTTGTAATTAGGTATATGATCATATGCGTATCATGGATATGAATAAAGTTGTGCACAAAACTGTGCATGAAATTTTTTTTAAAAATTATGTATAATAATAAAAAAAATTACCTCTAATGGCTAATTGCAAATGTCTTGGGGTAATTCTCTTCACTTTTAAGTCCTTTGTTGCATTTCCTGCCAATTCTAAAACTTCAGCAGTTAAATATTCCAAGATGGCTGCTGCATATACGGCAGCTGTGGACCCAACTCGTCCATCAGAAGAAATTCTTGTTTTTAGCATTCTGTGTACTCTACCAACTGGGAATTGTAATCCAGCTCTTGATGCACGAGATAATGGAGCTTTTTTAGTTTTTCCTGATCCTGCAAGGGAAAATACAAAATTATAACATATAATAATTAGCATGCATCAGTCAACAATTTTTATTTACTTAGTATTTACATGCTAGTGTAAATCAAAACAATACAATAAAAATAAATAGTCATGTAGTTATTTAACAATTGCTTTGTATAAAATATTGTGAAAATGAAATGCGGAAAAATAAATAAAATAATGTATAATGAAACTACACATTACTCCAAGATATAAAACACGAAAAATTGTGTGTGGTGCATATTTATATATTTTTTGTTTTTCCTTTTTTAAGTATTAACCTGTTTTCCCCTTTCCTCCTTTACCAAGACCAAGAACTTTACCACCGACTTTTCCTCCAACTTTGCCACCAATTATTTTTCCTGGTACTTCCATGATTAGTTGAATGAATAAATAAAAACAATAAAATTAAAAAAAATGTAAAAATATAATAAAACTGTTAAATAAGTTTTCTTAAAAATGAAAATTAAATTTCAATGAATAAAAAAATATGCAATTGTATTTATATTTGTGAAAATAATAAAATAAAAGTTAAAATTAAAAAAAATTAAATTAAAATATTTTGTAACTTTAATATACTTAAAACGAGAAAATAAATAAATAAAAAAATAATATTAAATTAAATATAAAATATTTTTCATATATGTATATATATTCTAATATAATTTTTTATTATGGATTTTTGAACTATGCCTATTACGTATTTAATTATATACACATACATATAAAATAAAAACCATGGTAACAATAATACGTTTTTTTTTACAGCAACCTATTAATATATGTTATATCAAAATAAAATGCAACATTTTTCACTAGTAATATTATTGTTTTCCCTTATTTTCTTAATTTTTTTCATGAAATTTTGTTAATTAATATAATAATAGTAAAAATTAAATGTTGATAAAATCACCAAAAAAAGAAAAAGAAACAGACATTTTTTGTTTTATATATTAAAAAAAATATATATGGATAAGTGTTATCGCACTTATATCGCATAAATTGAAAATTGCCACAATTATTATCCCGAATGTTTTAAACGTTATTATAATATATCAACAGTTTCATATTATTTTTTTTTAATACAAGGATTTAATACTTGAGAAATATTATGCTAATATAAAAAAATTTAATCGTTCATATATATTATGTGCGTATTAATAAAACTTGTGAAGTACTATTTTTAGATTTAACCGAGCAATATATAGGGTGTGGTTAAATCAGCATAACGGGCACCATTTTAAATAGGGCATTTAAGTGAAATAACTCAAATACAAATATATACAACGTATGTATTTTTATTAGTTTATTTGTTTAAACATATATGTAATTTTTGCGCATTTATTTTTTGTAGCATTGCTACTGATAGTAAAATATTATATTTTTATTCCTTTTGTTTAATAATATTACTCCCAATTAAAAAATATAAAAAGTTATATATACCACAATAATACATATCAGTTCGCTATTATTTTTCAAGTGAAAAAAAAAATTAAAAGGAAAATATATTATTTTTTCGCTATTGAAATAAGACATTATAAATGTAGCTATTATAATAATTTTTCATGTGAATAAAATTAGGGGTATTATAAAAATGTATAAAGGAAAACATTACATTAATTTACAACGGGTCATATTATCCTGCGTATATGTCGCACTCTTATAAACTATAAATAAACGAAAGGAATAAAAATTGTATAAGTTGTAAAATATTATATCATGCTTGCGATATGTATATAAGAAAATAAATGCATTTAGGGATATAATGCGAACAAAACGTGATCCAATACATTGTTTGATATATAAGCATGCAAATGTAGTATCAATAAGAAACAATTAATTTTTTTACCTTTTTAACCATTTTAAAAACATGTAAATCGCTATAAATTTTTTTTTTTCTTTTAAATTTTTTCACAAAAGAGTTAAAAATATTAATGTAAATATAAATATATGTTATTACATTTTGTATAGGTTGAAAAGTGTGGATATCACACCTTTTACATAATTTGATTTTTATTTGTGATATTAAGAAATCGATATTTGAAAAATCGTGAAATGCAGAAGAATAATGATTAATAAATTTTATATCATAACAATGCATTATAAATTATAAAATTATAAAAATGGTGAAAGCCAATAAACACGAAAAATTGCATTTTTATTACATTTTTTGTGTGTGACTACGAGCAAAAAAGAACAAAAAAAAATGTATTCTCCTATTTGTACGTTTTATTTTCATTAATTTTTTAATTAATAAATTCCTTGAAAAAACTAAAGAGTTCCATAACGTCGAATTTAGAGTCATTCTGGATATATAGGTTGCACTATATATCTATAGGTATATTGTGTATAAATATATATAAACAGAATTCCTAGTTAATCAATTATATTTGTGTTCGCATGTTTAATTGGGTGAAATTATATATAGTAATTTAACAAAAAAAAATGTACAAATATGCATATATATGTATGTATATATGTTTTGTGTATTAATATATTATGCTTTAATTAATTTATACTCCAATATAATGTCAATAGCTTAAAAAAATTAAGTATAATGGGAAAAAAGAAAAAAATTGATGATAAATAAAAAAAGTATTGTATATGTGGGGTAAGTTAGTAATACTGTGCACAAATAGATTTTGCATTGAAGCCGCAATGTGTATGTGTATATGTATATATATGTGTTCATCATTATGATGTGGTATACTGCAAATTAAGTATAGATGGATGGATCTATTTCGTTAGGGATCGGTTGAATTTCAGTTCCTAGTTCTAATTCTATTTTATATAAATTAAAACGGTCTTCATATGTAATTAAATTAATGGCTAACCCTAAGTGACCATATCTTCCTGATCTGCCAATTCTATGTAGATAAGTTTCTGAATTTTTAGGAAAATCAAAATTAATTACTACATTAACAGATTGTATGTCTATACCTCTTGTAAAAAGATCTGAGGAAACTAAACATCGACAAGCACCATTTCTAAAATCATGAAAAACACGATTTCGATGTGTTTGCGACATTCTTGCATGTATATAAAAAGAGCTATAACCTAATTCTGTAATTTTTTTTGCTAACAGTTCAACTCTTGTTATACTGTTACAAAATATTATAGCTTGATTAATTTGTAATTTAGCAAATAAAGTATTTAAACAATGTACTTTTTGCCTCTCTTTAACAAACGCATAATATTGGGTAATACCTTTTAATGTCAATTCATCCATTAAATTTATTTCATGAGCATCTGATAAGTAAATTTGTCTAAATTCTTTAACAGTGACTGGAAATGTAGCTGAATACATTAATATCTGTTTTTCTTTGGGTAAAAATTTCATTAATTCTTCTACTATAGGCTGAAATTCAGGGGACAATAATTTGTCTGCTTCATCCATTACCATTATATGGCATCCTGATAAATTCGCAACATCTTTATTTGCTAAATCTAAGATTCTTCCAGGGGTTCCACATAAAATATGAACGGCATTATAAAGTCTCATAATATCTTCTCTTAGTGAAGTACCACCGGTTGTTACCATACACTGAATTTTCATATGTTTTCCTAATTCTTTTATCATAGCAGATGTTTGTAGCGCCAATTCCCTTGTGGGAACTAGTATTAAACCTATGAACGAAAAGAAATATCAATAAACATTTTTGAGCGAAAAGAGATGAATATATACGTATACATATATATAAGGCAAAGAAAATAAACATTGGGTTGGGATTTTCTATATGTAAAAAATTTCTACAAATTACTAGTATCCATACACATATGTAAATGTATATTATATGTATTTCTTTACTGATTTTTTGAATAGCTTTACCTTGAATGAAATTTTTATGAGTATTGCATTTTTCTAGTAACGGAATAGCAAATGCGGCGGTTTTTCCTGTCCCATTTTTTGCTCGAGCTAAAATATTTTTTCCAGCCAAAGCCACAGGAATACTTTCCTCTTGTATTGGCGATGGCTTTTCATAACCTTTTTCAAAAATACCCATCAAAAGCTCTCTTTTCAAAAAGTAATCCTCAAATTCATTTCCTTTGGTTTTTGTCACATCTTCTGTTTTATATCGAGGATCTTTTAATGGCTCCAATATTTTTTTTTTCCAAGCTTCATCAAATATGACATTGTCTTCTATTTTATTTAAATTATTTGAATTATTCAAAGCATTGGTATTAGCATTTGAAGCGACACAATTAGTTTTATAACTCATCTTGCTGTATATATATATTATATATACATGCAAATACACACACAAGTGTTATATATATTACAGTTTAATTTTATATTTATATAAGAATTTTAAAATGAAACGCGTGAATAGTAATATATATATATATAGAGAGAGAGAGAATAGCTGTTTATATCATTTGTTGAAAAAGGGAATAGTAGAAAAAAATATGAAAAACATGGAGAGGATATGTTATATACATATATGGATTATATATATGCAACGTATTGAGATGAAAGAATTATGCCGTAAAAAAGAATATTATAAAATTAACAGCGTAATAAAAGAAATATATGAATAGAATATGGAAAGGAATATAAATGTTATAAGAAAGAAAAATAACTCGATATGAATTAAAGAATGAAAGCAAAAAAAAAAATAATAATAGTATAATAATAAACTACATACAAATAAAAAAAAAGGAACAAAATAGAATAAATAAAAATATATATAATAAATAAAGATATCAGAGACTAAATAACAATATAAAGCCTAAACAGGATATATTTTCTGTATATTAGAAGATAAAAAACTTAAAGATACAAAAAAAATGATATTATATGTTAAGAAAAAGTTGGATAAAAATTAAAAAAATATAAAAGGGTGAAATGAAAAAAAAATATACATGCATAACGAGTTTTATGTGTACAGATAGTAAATATATGCATACATATAAAATAAATTAGATATATACATTTATTTTTTTTAAATAACACTATTCAAATAAATAATAAAAAAAAGGATGAGTTATATTAATTCTTTAAACCTAGGTTTTGAAAAAAATATCAACGGTAATTATAATATATAATGTATATACATATAATACATAAATATATATTCCCATATAATTAATATATATTTTGGGGATTGTACATATGCGTGTAATATGCTAATGATTTGTTTGAATATTTTAAATTTTGGCTATTCAATGCAAAACAATAATTTAAAAAAAAAAGAAAGTTAATACATACACCTAAATATACTCCTTTTAAATTATAAACAATTACAAAACAAAAGGATCGTATTGCTGTAATATAAAATGGCATAAAAAGCATAATAAATAAATAGTGTTTCTATAAAACGTGTGTAAACAATAATTATAGATAAAATGATAAATAATATTAAATACTTAAATATTGTAAAAAATTGTTAAAATGAAAGTTTTTTTTACAAGAATTTATCATATCGGCATTTAAAAAGTATTAATGCACAAATATAGTAAATAAATCACTATAAATTTATATATTACATGATTGGAAAAATGTTTATGTATAATGTACATACATTCATGTAAGTTTTAAAAAGAGAAAGGAACTATAACGTATGTAGATTTGAGGAATCATACATAAATAGAAATTTTTACAATTAAAAAAAAAGATACTTTGATTTACTACTAAAAGGCTTGAAAAAGTATAACAATATTTATAAGGGATGCGAGGAAAAATATATGAAATCGAAGAAAGGAAAAACCAAATAATAATAAAAAAACGAATGAGTTATAAATAGGCAAAATATGCTTAGGAAAATGTATTCACATAATATAATATATTATATGAATGTGTGTGTGCATGTGTAAAAATATATACTTATGGATATGTAAATCTTCAATATATAGGATAAAAAAAAACATTTGATAGCATTAATAATGAATTTATAATTGTGGTAAATATAAAAAAATATATATATTAAATGAAAACAAATATAAATACAATATAATAAAAATTTTGCATAAATATTCCAAGGGTGAGAAAATATGTATATACATACACATTATATAAGCTCAACACTAAAATAACTATTACAAAGAATATAACAATGTTATTGATTTAGTATGATATAGAGCATTAATAGGGATATTTGTATGTAAAAAAAGGAATAATAATAAAATATAAAACTTTACTTATTGAAATATCTCATGAACAATATATTACACAATTTGAATATTCTTACAAAACATTATTCATTTATAACTAAGAAAAGAGTAAAATATAGCGATTATAAATATACGATATACATATGCATATTGTATATTCAATACATCCTTTTCTTCATATAAATATTTAAACTGCATTTTAAGTAAAATATGTATACTATGTATTTATTATATCTATATTTGTGGTTTCAAATACGATATTTCAGTTTTTTCCTTATATTTAAACCATATATAAAATAAGTACGTTAAATATAATAAAAAAGTTAAAATATTTCAAGACACATTCATGGGTCTATTATTAATCGATCATAAGTAGTTATGTTTAATTATTCTATGAACTTGTGTTACTATTTTTTTGCTTTGATTTAATGTTTTACCCTTTTATGTAGATAGTGGAAAATTAATATAATTCAAATATAATTTTAAGTTGGAGATAAAAAAATGTGTATGTGTGTAAAATAAGGCATTACACTAGGGTTAATATTTAATCAATACAATTTATTATATGCATATGTATAATATAATATTTAATACATTAGGGTGAGGGAAAACAAATAAATATATATATATATATATAATAATCTATTGACTTTTATAGTATACTCCTTCACTGTTCTAAATAAAAATTATTAGTTTGTGTAAAAAAAATACATAATGTTATAAGAATATTGTAATATTTAAGCTATTTGATATGTTTGAATGCTTCGTTTTATGACTTTTCTCTTTAATGAAAATAAAATTAATGTGATAAAATGATATTGTCGAAATAAAAAGTGTGTCTTTTATTATATAAATGTATAATATATAACTGTATTATATTTTAATATGAAATATAAACAATGTGAGTTTTTTTATGTATCGATACCCATGTATGTAATGTAAAAAAATGTAAATACATATGCATGAAAATATTCATAAATATTTAAGTATAAATAATTTATTTCCCTCTTCTCTGATCTTTGCTTATTTCTTTTTATTTGTATATACACAATAAATGTAAATAAAAGTACAAATAATAAAGTTATGGAATTTTAGTTCTCTCTAGAATTTATCAAATATATATACAAGTAATAGTATTTTATATTTGGTTTATTTTAAAACGCACAATTAATAAAATAATAATTACAATATACTGCCTACATATGTTTGCGCGTTGCTGCGCAACGATTATGTTATTTAAACATTTAAAAGATCGGGAAAAAAAAAATAACCAGCATTGTATGTTAAGTCTGCATAGAAAAAGGAAAATGTTAATGCATTGAGAAACATCTAACAATATAAAAAAAAACATAGTTCATGTTTTATTGCTACAATATATAATATAACACCTAGCCCGAATTATTTATATATATGGATATGGATACTCATTAAGTAGACGGGTTTTTTTTGATAAAATTAAAAAAAATGATAAAGCACAAGATATTTTAGCTCAATCAAAATGACATATAAGGTGTAATATCTTTCCACAAAAAATCCCAAATATAATTTTTCTTAAAAAATTATTCTAAAAAGAAATAAGCAATAGTAATAATGAAATGTAGAAATATATCGTTTAAATTATGACAACAATTACATTTTTAATGATTTAATTTGTTAGGTTTAATTTTATTATTGTATTTTTTAATGTATCAAAATACATGCACAAACATATGCAATTTCTATACCATTATACAAATATAAATTATAATACTTATTTTATAAATTGATAATAAATAATAAAAAACATGAAAAAAAAATAATATCATGACATTTCGAATCAAAAGATGATATTATTCCCGTTCAAACGGATTAATAAGAATACTCTTAGTATATTATAAATTGTTTAAAAAAAAAAATGAATGAAATAAACATTATTATTTTTTATCTATTAATTTAAAATTTTTTCCATGACTTGAAATAAATTGCTTTAATGTTTGGTTTACATAATCTTTCATAAGGTGCCTAAATTATGACAAAATCAAAAATGAAATACATAGAAAGCGAAGTATTACACAATACAAAGAAACTATACATATGTAAGTGTTATATATTCAACCATTATACATTTTGTTCATAAAAATAGTTGCTTAATAATTATTGTGTAATATTAAAACGAGAAATTTACCCTTCTTCATTATATAATTTCATCAACTCAAAAGGTGTAGAATATACGGTTTTATTTAATTTGTAATCTAAAAAATAATATATAAAAAACATATATTATAAAAGTGGTAATTTAACTATTTTTTTTTATTTAGAAATTTCAATGAGAATTTTTTTTATTTTTCTATATTAGAATTGTTTATAACTTAAAGTAAGACAGCTTGTCTTGATATCCAATTTTAAGAATAGCTTTACTGTTCTGTCCTGAAAAAAAAACAAATAAAATTATAATAATTAAATATTTAGTCAATTTTCTATAAAGAATAGCATATATGTACATGCTTACATATATATATATATATATATATTTATTTATTTATTTATATTTTATTCATCTTTACATCATTCGTTTCTATTATCATGAAATAGTCTTCAAAATAAAAATATTCCCAAATGTATAATATTATTGATACAGAAAAAAAGGAAGCCTGAAATAACAGAAAAGACGTAATTTATATGTGGGGGAAAAAATAAATAATAAATTTTATATTCTTTATATTATATTCATAAATACCAGAGATTGCATCATAAGTATTGGTTCTTTTTTGTGATTGACAAAAATACAACAATATCCTCCTGTATATGAATTTTCCCATCGAATGTACAAAAGAAAAATATAAATGAGTGAACATATGGATATCTATATATAGATGTGTATATAGATAGATATATAAAGGGAGCATATGCTCGGAAATAATAGCATACGAATAATCAGGGTGTAATTAACTTTTTTAATTGTATAAATGTTATAAACTTATAAATCAATTTTAAAAAACACAAATATATTGTTTGCATAAATTTTATTACCAATAATTATCAGGATTATAGATAATAGGATCCTAATGTTTGAATATTGAACATTTTCATAGATATTTAGATTTCTTATTTCCTTAAAAAAAAAACATTTATTTCGTTAGCCATTAGTCAAGAATCTTTATTATTATTACCACTTCTATTATTATGTTTTATAATACTTCATTTCACAAGAAAATAAAATAGATGCTTACCTCACTTAAGTAATCCTGTGTAACTTTTTTAAGCTCATTTTCACTGTATAGATTTCTTACAATGTCTGTAAAATTTGAGGGAAATAAAATATATGCATGTCAACATTTTTTGGATTCATATATGAATATATTACTATATCCTATCATAGTTATAATTGTACAAAAATTAAGACTTTCAATTCACTTATATATGGGTTCTTTTAGTTTATTATTTTTCCTTTTTCTGTTTTGTATTCTTACGTGTGTTATCTTTATTTTCATTTAGGGACTTTTTACTAAACATTTTTTTCTATTATTAAATATATCTTATATTAACATAAACTTTTCTTCAAATTCCAACTTTTGTATATTTATATATAATTAATTAATTGCGCAAATGACACTTATATATTTTGACGAGGGTTTTTCACGCAGTCATCGTATGTGTATATTATAGATGTACGTAAAAGGGTTGGGAATGTTATAGGGATAAAAAATATATTTGAAAAAAAAACAGTCATTAATTGAGTTTATACATATATATATACATGAAATACCTAACAATTTAATGATAATTAAAACATTCGTAAATTATTTTTAAGAAAAATAAACAATTTTTGTAAGAATAAAGGGTTTAATTATCCTTTGAATTAATAGCATAATTTTATAATAACATAAATATGTATATATAATATTAAAAATAAAATTATCGAAATATTAATAATATATATATGTACATAGTGAACAAATATATTGTAAAAAACGTAAAATAGTAAACAAAAAAAAATACAAAATTTTTTACCTGTAAATTAATTAGTGGGAACTTATACACAATAATAATTTACGCACAAAAATGGATATATGCATATATATTTAAAGCGGATATATATATGCGGCTTTTTTTATGTTATTTTTTTGTCATTGAAAAAAATGTCTTAATTTTTTTATAATAAATAATTCAGTGAAACTTTAAATCATAAAATGGCAAAACAGTTCGATAATAAATAGTAGTATTTTATTTTATCATTACTTATTACTTTAATGCATATTGTTTTATGGTTTTCGAAAATAACTCGTTTTTACTTTATAAAATATTTTTTTTTTAATTCTTAATTTTTTCTTTTACAAAATGAATGTTGATATAGCATTTGATGGAAATGAGTATACATACAGTGGATATTCTAAGAATTCTCTTATAGAAGTAATTTACAAAAATAATGAATACGTATGCATATATATTATTTTTTTATATTTTATTGATTTATTCGCCACTATATATATATATATATATATGTGTACACAGCTAAATAAGAACAAATGCATATTCTCTGCATATTTGTATCATCACAAGCCATTATTAATTTTACCTAATTATATTACCTTATCATAAATTATAGGATAAAAATTATACCTTAGACTACGATAAATATGTGCATTTTGCTTTTTTTGTATGCTATTATGTTTCCCATATAAAAAAAGAAAAATGCTCAGACACAGAACTTTTAACTTGGTAAGTTTCCTCATGAGCAAATAGGAGTTTATAAATACAAGATTGCTTATTTATGTATATATATACGTATATAACATATTATATCCTTTGCTTTAGCATTATATGGTCATTTTATTGCGATGTAGTATATTTATCTGTATATTATTATTTCTTTTCATAGGTATTTGAAAACGTTTAAGCACGTTGTTATTAACGTAAAATAAATAACCCATATATATTGCACATATACAAATATGTGCAGTTGTCCAATTTTTATGTGTTAATGTAGTTGCATGAGTATACATATTGAATATACATAGCTACATAAAAACTATTTAGCATATTTCTTTATGTTTTATGCGAATGCTTTCATTTTTTTAGTCCACAAAAAAGGTAAAAAGAACATATTTTAATCTAATAAATAATTTGATTCAAGATAAATGCGTTAAGGTATGAAATACACAAGCAACTGTATAAATATAATTTAATGCTTTATTTATTATTATTTTTAATTTAAAAGTAAAATAATAAGTTTGCTACATAAACCTAGAATAATTTTTATGGGATACATATGATGGCATTATTCTTTAAATTCGTTAATATGAGCATGTGACTATATGCCTCTATAAATGCATAAGTATGTATATTCCTATACAAAATATAAAACTCTGTATTAATATGGTTTTTAGGTTACTCTGGAAAATAATAAAAGATACCTAACACATAATGACCATTTTATTTTATGGGCATGGAAAAGAAAAGCTTTAATTTATGACAAGGAGCAACTGGATAAATATTAAAATTTTTAATAAACCTATTCAAGCATTTTTTTGTTATAATATCTCGCATAGTCCTTTTAATTTTAATAATACCCAGAATTATATCATACAATTTTGTCCTATTATTTTCATGATGGTATAAAAACATGTATTTTAATTTTTTTTTTAATTTTAAAAAAACAATTTGAATTTAAAAATATTATTTGTTTAGTTTTTTCGTAAAATGCAAATTTTTGAAATAAAAATGTATATAAGGAACAATTTACATACCAATTTATTACAAACTTATTTTGAAATATAAATGGAATATGCTAAACAAATATGAGAAAAAAAAATAAACATAACAAATCAAAATGTTGAAACTCTTTTAGATTCTTTATGAACAATTAGTCTTCAGTTAGTTGTAACTAATTATAAGAATAGCACTATATATATTATATATATATTATATATATATATTATATATATATTATGTATGATTAATTTTCAACAATAATAACAAAAACACAATTTAACACCAATATTGGATAGTATATGAAAAAGTATATTTTTCTTACAATTCATATACACAAAAAATATAACAAAGAAGCTACTTTGTAACACAAAAATAAAATAAAGTATATATGAACATCGCTCAAATATATTTTTATTTGGTATATTTCAAATTATGTGAGAAACATTGTTTCTGAATTAACAAATTTAATTCCTATGTTTTTTAAAAATTGTTTATCTTCATCTTTTCCATATAAACTTGCTGTTGCATCTTCGATAATATATGTTTCGAATCCCTGTCTAAAAAAGCTTAGTGCTGTGTCTTTAACACAATACTCAAATATGAAGCCACATATATACACAGATTTTATATTCTGTTCAACTAAAATTTTTAGTATATTATTGTTAACAGTATCATTTTCAAATATGGTGTAACTATCAAAATTTTCATTGTATGCTTTTTTAATAATTATATCATTTATGTTTCTAATTAAATTTTTATGTATTTTACTTCCTGGTGTATTCCTAACACAATGGACGGGCCATAAGTCAATTGTTTCGTTTAAGAAATTTATTTTTGTATATTCTTTAATATCTTTTATAGAATTTACACCCTTATATATGCATTTAGGTGTTTTTATCTTTTCAATATTTTCCAATACATCTGTTAAAGTATTAATTTTATGATTTTTCAAAAATGAGGAATATTCATAATATTCTGATTGAGTATTTGCATCAATCAAATTTTCTTTCTGATTTTCACATTTGTTTTCGTAATAAAATATATCATCATTTTTTATTTTATTTTCCTTTTTTTTATTTGTTTCAATATTTATTTTATTCGATTCTTTCGATATTTCAGTATTACTTACAGATAACAAATTATAAGAATTGTCATTTATACATTCGTTCATTTTTAAATATTTTTTTATTTTCACACTATTTCGGGATATTTCTTTATAAATTAACCTGTGTGTTGTGGCGAAAGATGTATGTAATTGTGGGTGATAATCAACAGTCAAAATGGTCATAGCAAAATATGATTTATTGCTAAAATGGCTATTTAACGAGGTCATATGCACATTTTTTGGGGGGGCAGTTTTTATGCAATTATTATTTTCATCCATATTACAGTAGTTATTTATATAATTATTAAGTTGTGGCTTTGTTTTTTCATAATTATTTAGATGGGGTAAATTGTTACAATCGCCGTTTACATTAATTTCTTTATCATTTTCTGCATCCTTTGAATTATGCTCCCATATTTGTCTATTTATTTTTCTATTTAATAACCCATAATTATTTATCTTACTATGATTATTTTTATCAAATGGAAAAACTAAAATTTGATCTTTACAATTTTCATCATCTATGTCATTATTACATTTATAATATTTTACAATATTTTCATTTATTAATTTGTTTTTATTTTGTTCCATAACATTTTTGCAGTCCTCAAGTTTTATTAAGTCACTTTCTGTGCAATTATATAAGTTTAATCTTATCCTATTTATTTTATGCAAAACATCCATAAATTCATCTTTAGAGTTAAACGCCCCCTTTGGTAGAAAGTCATTTTGGGCATCGACTATAACCAAGCAGTTCATTACTTTCTTTTTTTGTTTTATTTTTAAATATATTTACTTGGTAATTGTATTACATTTATCTACAATAATTTTTTTATTTTATAATAATTTCAAAATTCAGTAAATCGATATAATTATTTGCATATTAGGGATTCCTCATTCAATTGTATTTTTAACTATATCTATGCATACCCATATGTATAATTTTATAAATTTCAAAAATTCCATAAATTTTACTATTTTTTTTTAACTAATCTTAGTTTATTTAGTTTACTATATCTACGTGTATATATTATACATATAGAATGCATGCATATATTTTTTTTCTTTTATTACAACATATTTTCTTGACATATATATTTGGTAAAAATTATAAAAAAAAACTAACGAAATAAATAATGAAATAAATAATGAAATAAATAATTAAATAAATAATGAAATAAATAATTAAATAAATAATGAAATAAATAATTAAATAAATAATGAAATTAATAATTAAATAAATTATAAAATAAATAATGAAAAGAAATATTCCTAAGAATTAATATCAAATTTTATGTCATTTCTACAATTTTTATCGTTACTTAGCATTCCTTTAATAAAAGGAGAAGGATATTCTAATTTTTCCAAAAATAATCACAATTATCATTAACGATTTTTTTTAACTATTTCTACATAAAAAGTAATCTATATAAAATTTTATGAATACAAATAAAATTCATAAAAATGTCTATAGGTTATACTATTATAGCTATATATTGATAAAAATATATATTTTTTTTATTCCTATATATAAAATTAAAATTTTTATTGGAAATTGGCTATAGAGTAAAATATCATACCTTCTATCCATGTTAAATACTTTTTTTCATTATGCATAAACTATATGAATAACATTCAATACATAGAAACATATTATCACTCAATATTTGTATAGATTTATTGCTAATCGCGAGTTTTATATTTTACATATTTGGCATGACTATGGGAAAAAAGAAAAGGTCAACAGTTATAAGCTTTTTAATTATTTATATTCTTCACTTTTTTAATTTCGAAAACTTTATACTACGTGAAAAAATGGGCCTAAACAAAACATTTGAAAACATAAATGAATGCAACCCTTCATGTAGCATTATATATAGAGAAATATTATAATGTTGTCTTATCTAATGATGCTATTAATAAACCATATAAGGTAATAATAAAGGCAATCAATAGCATCTTTAAAACCTTCAATATTTTTTATAATTTTATATAAGATATAATTTTTTTTCCGTTTTTTCTGATAATATATAATTTCTTTAAGAATATAAATAATCGAAACAGATAAAAAATATAGTTCGAAATCGGAAAAAATGAATGAAAGTCAAAAAATGTATGGAAAAAAAAGCAATAAAATTATAAATATATTGTATAAGAATGTGGAAGAGTGTATTATGGTGAAAGTAAATGTCTTGAATGTTTGTGCAAGCTATTGTAAGGATTAAAGGAAGGGGATTTATCTACATATTTTTATTCTCGGTTTTTATTTGCTTGATCTTTCTCTTGAGGCCATATATGTGGCCATATTGTCAATTGTAGTTATAGCACTGGTTTTTACAATATATATCATACTATGATGTATACCTTAATTACTTTATGAAAGTTGTTTATAAGTAAATATAATATTTTTATAATAGGAAAAATTAGGCGAAATAAAAATCGGTTTAGAATAAATAAACAAAAATAAGGTGTGGAATAATAATTTACACTTATACAATGCGATTCTACATATTTTATTATATCATTATTTTACCCTTGTAATAAGTTTATAAAATCATGAAACAGAAAGTTATTGAAAATGATGCTATGTTTTCACTGTTATTTGTAAAAATTACTATTAAATAAAATTTAAGCGCAAACGAAATTTAGTTCATTTAGCATTCCTATAAAAACATCCAATTCTTGGTGATGTTATGAACAAAACATGTGTTTTTCATATTATTCAAAATAAACAAGTTTTATATATTGTTTATATACTCAACATAAAGTATATGCTATGGAATTATGAAAATATTCGAACTATCGAATTCATTAAGGTATATTACATTCAGCATATAAGGAAACTATAGGCATTATTAGATTGGGATAAATAAATAATAATAATATCACGGCAAAGTAAATATTCGAATATAAATAATACATACATATGCATTAATCCTATATATTGAATATACATTCAAGATTAACATTTACATAATATAACAAATAAAAAAAAACGAATTTCTATATAATTCTGAGGGTAAATTATTTTTTATATGGCATACAAGCTACAATTTTATTTTTTATATATCATTGTTTATATTCCTTTTAACATAATTTAAATTGGAAATGATACACATATATGGTAAAAATAAAATAATGACATAATTAAGAAATCTGTTGTTATCCTTAAGATTATTATATTGAATACTCGTAATGATTATGGATTTATTTAAAATATGAATGATCTAAATATATAGGTGTAAGATTAATATTGAGATTTTTAAAATATTTATAGCTTTCCCTTTTTAATGTTAAAATATAAAATTGTATGTTTAAAAATAATTAGCTCTTTTATAACGCAAAAATTGAAATTATTGAAATTTTAAAAGGAAAATTGGGAACAATTAATAAGGAAATAAATCGAATATAAAAAAATACCCATATTGATAGTATATTACACAAATATGAAAAATATAGTTACATTTAAAATTTTTTTTGAAAGCATAAAATATTACAAACAATAATTTATGGGTTTTGTCATGTATTTTAAATAATTAATTAATGATTCTATGCTGTTGCTACTGTTATATATTTATAAATATTTATTTTTTAAAAGTTTATTATATTACATTGTCATAAATTAATACAACAATGAATTTAATTTTTCATGTTAATTAATTTTAATATTGCATATTGAAATATTCATTATCGAAAACGTGAATATTAATTTCCTTTATATTCTACGCTTCGTTACAATATTAATTTTTATAAAATACTTTTAAAATGGTGAAGATGCTTATTTTGGTAAATAAATGATTTAATATAATCCCTTAATATTTGCTAAAAACAGGAAATATGCTACAGTGGCCAAAAATTGAAGCGGCATATTTTTATGTATGTATGCCTTCGTGCGAATACATTTCACCATACAATTTTTATGTATGGAGTATTCCTTAATAAAACTTATTTATTTTTTGCTTTGAATATTTTAATGTAAATTCACAAACTATTTAAATATGGTTCCTTAATGAAAATTTTTATCAAAGGCTTATAGGAAGAAAACGAATGTATCTATTTTTGTTACAACGGTGTGATTATTTTAATATATTATATATAATAATGTAATTTAATATTAAACAAATTTGCATATATTCATTTGTATATATTTAAAAAATACATTAAAAAAAATGCACATCAATGTTATATTATGCATGCATTAAAAATACGACATTGCACTGTGTATTTATCGACATTGGCTGTAAAAGGGATATTTAAAAAATATGACACAATATATATATATATATATCAAAATATATTTTTTTTATGAGAATACATGTATTTATATTAAAAAAAAAATTTTTTTTTTTCTAAATTTTTTTCAATATTTATATGTAAAAAAAATATCTTAATTTTTTTTAGCTAGCTACGCAAAAGGTATTATATGTAAGGTGCAATGTTTTTTTTTTATCGATCGATGGGGCTAAATAGACAAAAATGGAAAAAATGTAGATGCATTGAGAATAGCTGTATCTTGTTCTGCAACCAAATTGGTTGCAAGCCTTCAGCAAGCCAAAATGGAAAATAAGCTATTTATAAAAAAAAAAAAAAAAAAAAATATCATTTGTTTTTATTTTGTTTTTAATAATAAGCCCATATGTTATTATTATTTTTTTATAAATAAATATATTAATTTAATATATTTTTTAAATGTCAAAATTTTATATTTTCCTATGAACAAATTTCATGTAACATATTTAATGTTTAATTTATATATATAATAATAATAATAATAATAATAATAATAATTTTTTTATTTTGCATATCATAACTTTTTTTATATATAAGTTATTTTTAATAACACAAAAAAAGTAATAATTGCTTATATTTTTATAAACTTTTAATGTATCATATTTTTACACAATATATAGAGTATAATTATATGTATACATATATAATGTGCTTATATAAAATCTAAGTATTATTTTATATTAACAATACTTTATTTATAGAGGGAGCATATTATACGCTCTACACATATATACAAACTTTTAGTTATATATTATACCATATTAAAAATATAATACAACTTAAAAGAATTTTCATATTATATTTGTTAAAACTTAAAATAATGTATGTCATCAACATAGTTTATGTTCTAATAGTATGCCTTTTGGGCACTGTTCTTTCGTCCCCTTATTGGGGCGATCCATTATTAAACGATTTTGGTAACGAAGAACTAAATACTAATAAAAAAAAAAGATTGCACTCCACCAAAATGAAAAGATATGCTATAGATATTTCTTCATTTGGGAACACATGTGTTGCAAAGTACTCAGATATTTGTGAACACTCCAATTATGAAATACGAGTAAATAATGGAATAAATGGATACACAATAAAGGCTATGTTAATTCAGAAAGAAACTAGTGATATTGTTTCTGTTCATCATGCAACAAGTATATTTTCTACAGATGGCAGTGCACTATTAAAATTTGATAATATTCCATCTTTACATTATAACATTATATTAGAAGTAACTGATTTAATTTATAATAAAGATTATACTATTGGAAATAAGTGCCTATGTAATATTTGTAATGATACAAAAATAGTAATAGGTTTAAACAATATAGAGAACAATATAATACACGCAACAAGAGGGCATAAACAAATTAATTTACCATTTCCACAAAGCTCTTTTGTAAATGGTAAATTGTTGTTTAGTAATTTTAATTTATATCATTCCCAAATAAATTTAAGATCTATTGAAAGGTATGAAGAATTATATAATAACCAATATGAATTAGTGCGTCCATGCTCTGGTATTATTATGGTACACTCAGAAAAATATAAAATTCATTATGACGTAAAAAGTGTACATTGCTACCATGTATATATTATCGACAAAATTTTGAAAAAAATAACGTCTAATGATCAAAGAAGCGTAAATTTTAAGAATAATATGTTCCTAAAGTTCAATAAAAACGAAACTAATGAGGATAATATGATATCTGTTGCAAAAAATTATTTAATTCAGCTTCCTTTAAAATATGATAATGGATTTTATTATTCACGAAGCACAGTAAGCGGACTTTTAGTTACAATCAATGTGAATGCATTATTGAACAATATAAAAAATATATATATAAATAACATGGATAAAAAAATGGAATACGTTCAAATGTTTAGAATAATTATTAGATTAATGCATCAATATAACGAAATTACATATGACAATTTGTTACAGTATACCACAAATTTGGCATTACAAAAATCTCAATCGTCGTCTTCATTAATAAATAATAATATATATAATGTATATGCCGAAGAATTAACGGTTTTATTAAACTCTTTATCTTTAGAGTTTGATCCAGATATAATTGGACTTGATAAAAATGTTGTACTTATGGAGGAAAAGGAATTTATTTCACAACATGGTATCGACATTAATGCACGTATATATAAAAATCAACTAATACTTAAAGAATCCTCAGATATATGTTTAGTTCTTTTGCAAGATATAGCTAGAGAAATTAATAGTTATGTTAATAACAAATTGGATTATAAATATACTGGTGTATGCAAGAATTTCAGAAAAAAAAACAGTTATGCCAATATGTCAGTAATGTATTATACCTATGAACTAGATTGTAACATTTCAATTTTTTATAAAGAATATAAGACGAATGACGATTTAAAGATAAAAAATATTATATCAAACAAAAGTATATTTGAAGATGTTTATATTCAATTACATTACTACGATATATATGAATATGGCATATTAATTCACGTGCAGGTTGATCAAAATTTAGTTAGATATATAAAATCATTGGTAAAAAATTACATAAATAATGATTCAGTAATTGTGATGAACATAATTGGGCGTAAAACTGATAAAGGACCTGAAGATATTGATAAAACACTCAAAATAATCACATTTCCAATTGATTGTACAACGAATTGTTCTAATATAGAACCAATAGTTATACATGATAATTATGATTATATATCTATAGAGAATATATGTATTAAAAATACTACTGTATCTGACATTTGTTTTCCACAGTATAATTATTCTTACATATTTGATACTAGATTATTACTTGTACATATGATAAATATTAACCCTTATCCTGAAATCGTATTACAAACTAATATACATCAAAGAATAGTCGAGGGAAACTACTGTATTTTATCAAGACATCCTCTTTTAATACCACATGAATACACTCCAAGAATATATAAAGATAATGTATGTAAAGAATATATTAATAGGTGTGAGCTTTTATCAACAAATGTAATCGTTAAAAGTATAAACATTCCTTCAACTATATTACAACGAAAGAATAAATTTAAATTATCATTTACAACGGATTTTGATGAAAAACATGAAGAAATGTTCCAAATTAATTATTTTTCAGATAATAATATTGATATTTCCAAAAAAAAACATTTATTAACTCATTACAATAATAGTTTTTATATAAATCAACATGATAACTTAATTAATGAATCTAAACGTCAAAAAGAAAATTTTGATCATATTGTATCCATTGATGAATCATCACATAATAAGGAAAATGCTTATAAAAATATTAATAATTTCCAGGAAATGAAATATGATATTAATATATTTAATATGGAAAGGGTGTACACTCATGAGCAAACATCAAAGAATAATGATTCTTCTTTATATCCTTTTGGAAGTTTAAGCATTAATTATTCGCATGTAAAGGAAAATATATACATGAAATTTTTAAACGATTATATTTATTTTTATGAAAATGATTCACAAAAATCGGATTATAACATAGTTTCAGCTTTACCAGAAGACACATTCCCCCATTTCACAAATGTCTCTGTATATAATTATGAATGTTTAGGTGCTTATGCTTATTTGATGAACAAATTTAACATTTTAGTAAATGATTCGCTAAATTGTGAGGCTATACATATGATTATAGAAGTATTATTAAAAGGAAAATTGGGAAAATATTTCATATACAATAAGAATAAAATATTTTTAAACTTTATAAAAAAGGAACCATTTAGCGACGATATATATGATGTTTTTGACTTAATTGATGTCGAAATATATGAACAAGATAACTTACATACACCTAAATCAAAGCATAGACTTAATGTAAGCATTGACGAAAATAATTTAAATTTATTATATTCTCATAAAAACGTTCTATATAGAAATAAATATTTTTCGAACATATACATACTAATGTTCAAAATAGCATATTTATCAAATGAATATGACTTTTATACATTTTTTTACGACTTAACTGGAATTAGATTAATTGATGAAATTGTATTAAAAAATATAAATAAATTATCAATGAAAGATCAGACACATATACAATATATATTATTAAACCTTGAAAATAATTATAATATAAAAATTGAGGAACATACTAACAAATTTGAAGAATTAATAAATGAAATATCATTATTAGCAGCCTATATTGTAGAGTTAACATCATCATATAAAGTAGATTTGTATACAACTAATGCAGAATCAAAAAATGAGTTAAAATCATTTGCAAATATTAAATACTTTGTTTATATCAATGAGTTCAAATATCACGAAAAAAATATTTCAATAAATCGATTGGCTCATACAATGTCACAACTTGGTACATTGATAATTAAAAAAAAAATATTATGTTGTTCAAATTTTGTAGATGAAGTAGAAACATCATTAAAATATTATATAATGTATAAATATGTATATAATGGTACTGAATTGATAAATGACGATGATGATATTATGCCTCCAATGGCATATAAAATAATACAAACACTTTTGGAACGTCCTATTTCAAAAAGAAATGTATATGATGAAATGCCTAAATCAAACATAGATAATATAACAAAACATATAATGAAGCAATCGGGATACATACATAAAAATAATATAACTACAGAATACAAAAATTTGGAGTGTATTCATTTAGACTCAATAAATCATTATGATAATATTATAACAAACTTCGAAACAAAATATGATAACCATGGATCATTGGTTTCTATGAAAATATTAAAAGGTTTATTAAAAGACAAAAGTGTTGATATTCAAGAAGATATGAATTATTCAGTATATTTTTCATTTAGAAACTTATCTGTTCCATTCATTGGTAAGACACATAGAGAAGAAACATTAGGCTTTAAAAGGATATTATTATTAAAAGCTTTCCCTAAAGCCGTTTATGAATCAGTATTATTTTATACATATATAGATCAATTAGATGGAAATTCATTATTTATGTTGGAAAAAATAATCTTTGTATCGAAGGGAAATAAATTAGTAAAGGAAATAAATGTAGAATATCAGACATTTTTTGTTCACCCACGTAACATGATATTAACTAACAATATGTCTTCAAATACACATATCAATACATATTCAACATATTTTAATGAACTAAATAGATGCTATCATTATAATAATGGTGTCCAAGCATGTGATTACCCTGAATATGGATATAATGGTTTTACCCCATATTACGTTTTTTACACTGAAAATAACCAAAGAAAGGAAATATTATTCAAGAATAATGAAGAAATAGCAAATTTAATTAATAACAAACCTTTAACTTTAACCAAGAGATACAATATTGAGTTGGGAGGAGAAAAAATGGATGTAGAAATTTACAATTCGGTTGAAATGATAATAAACGAAATAGCCCTTTCTATCGGACTTAAAAATTTTAATAAAAAAAATTGTTCAAAATTAACTTTAAATAACGGATTAATGCATGTACCTAATGACCCCAATTCTCTTATATCTAGTATTTATTATGAAACATTATATTGTTTAGACAAAAGTGCCATTTATAAAAAAATATTAACTATTTGTAATTTTAATAAAGAAGAACTTATGAAATTATTTAGTGCTTTAGATAGTAATATGCTACCGTATAACTTGGAAGAAACATTTGCAAACTCGTTAACACATAACGAAATAATAAATTTAATAACATACTTGATTTCAGCGCCTTATCAGGTAAATATGATGATAAGAAGACCATATGATGCCGACAATAAAGGTGTAAATAATGATATGAAACCTTTAAACTTAAATATTATGGAATTAAATAGCACAGAAAATAGAGAATCTAAAATAGTTTTTATAGAAAATGAAGACATAATTAAGATTAGTAAACAATTTTTACAAAAAGAAGTGAATAATTCGTCTTTATTAGAGTTTAACGAATCATTATATTTTGAACTTTTGAAATATATGCCTGCTAGTTTTATTAATGAACATAAAATACTAATAGATATGAAAGATGTAAATAACTACCTAAAAAATTATATAAATAAAGAGAATATATGTAATAATGATTCCTATTTTAAAAATAATGGAATAATGTTAATACCTGGTGAAACTTCTACATATAACCAGCCCAGTTTTACATATATAAATAATGATAATATATATATTAAGAAAAAACCAGAAGACAGTTATATATTTAACAATATATTTTTATTTGAAGGAAAAAATAATTTAAACAAAAATTTTTTAAATGCTATTGTAGTTTTATCACCAATACATATAACTGAGGTACATGATATATCATATGTTGAATTAATAGCAAATACATTTGATAGCAAGCATCAATTTTCTATGAAATGTTACCCCCATAAAAAATATGACAATTCATATTTTGAAGAAGAATTTAATTTAGCTCCTAATTCAATTTATTTTGTTTGTATGAATGTATATACAATGTATTTAAAGAGCGGATTATACGAATTTAATAAATACTTAATTAAATTTAACACTACTAATAGTAATACATACCATCTATATAAAAATATGCCAGTAAGACCTGTTTATAGTGTCAAGAATAATAATATAATAGTTCCAGATATGAATAAGATCGTTTTAAAATTGCACCGTATAAAAGATGATGATATGAACTCAGCATTAATTAAATATCTTATATTTGTAGATGGTTTTATTACTTTACATGCTAATCCATATGTGGTAGTTAACCCTGTATTTACAGAAGATTCGTACTATTATAACAGTAATGTAAGTCAAACAGATGATTATGTATCTTTTATGTATTCACGTAAACTTAAACTTTTTGAATTTTTAGAATTGCCAACTACTCAAAAGTTATTTAAAGATAATACGATGACTATAACAACAGAGCAATTAATACATTATCAAGAAGAAACGCATAATATATATTTATTAACTCTTGTAAAAACACTTAATTTAACAAAGGTTATAATAAGAGACATATTTAATAATGAATTTGAAATAAATATTGATCTAATTAAGGATGAAACACCTACTAGTATCCACACAGAAGCCCCACTCCCAACCCCACCAGCTTCTACAACTACTGTTCCAGTAGAAGAAATAGAAAAAGAAATAGAAAAAGAAATAGAAAAAGAAATAGAAAAAGAAAAAGAAATAGAAAAAGAAAAAGAAAAAGAAAAAGAAAAAGAAAAAGAAAAAAGTAATATAGCGTGCAAATGTTGCCTAGTTAAAATAACAAATAATACGAGTTCAAATGATAATTGCATATCTGTAAATCAATACATTTTCCTTGTACAAAGTTTAACTTCGATTTCTGAAGGAAAGATGTCATTACATGTTTCTGAAAATGGCTACGAATTAATTGGAAATGATGGCAAATTGACGATAAATAGAGCACTTAATTTATTATGTACCAAATTAAATGGTGAAGTACATTTAACAAATGGTGATTATAATATTCAAATATCAAATTATCAATATAGTATGCCGAAATCACCATTTAATTTCTCCAATGGGTATTTTAATATACTGAGAATAAATGAAGATGGAACAAAATATATTACTCCACCTAATGCGTTTATAAGTGGGGATAAGCCTTTTACTGTGGATTTAAATATACCAAAAATTAGTAGCATTGGGAATGCAGAAAAAGTTTCAGAATCGTTGCTACTTGAGAAAAAAGATAATTCTCAAGTAGTTGATGTTATACCTATACCATATGTTGAAGAAAATAAACAATCAAAACCATCCTTTTCGAACTACAGTTGGTTAACAAATCAAAGAACAATAAACTCAAATAGTGCACAATATTATAGAAGAAATGTTATGTGTACTATTTATATAAAAAGTATAGAAATATATGACGATAAAACTAAAATGAGTATATATGAAAACAAATATGATATAAGCACAAATTCATTATATTATGGTGTATATGAAATACATGTTAATAATGGTAAATCCTACGGATCATGCAAAAATGGTCATTGTCTTTTAGATGACTGGTTTCTTAATTATATAATGCATAGTGATAAATTAAAAAATGGAGTTTATATGTTACACATTAAAAATTATATCAATATACATAGAGTTGATCAATTAGAAAGCAATCCCCGTTATGTGCCTGAATCTTCTAAAACCGCTGTAACAGAAGCATTACCAGTCACATCTAAATCAGTGTTTTGCGCGTCGGAAGATTTAAACAAATTGGAAAGTTTTGATGCAAATAAAAAAATAAAAATGATTAGAGAGATTGAAACAAATTCGAATGTGAATCCAGGGATATATATAGTACATATTAATTACAACAATTATGAAGTATATACAGAAAAAGAAAATTACAAAATATTAGATACAAGTATATTTGAATCTTGTATTAAATACGATTTTAATATAAAAGATGATATGCAATATATATATAAAGTGCAAATAATAAATGATGAAACTAAAGATATAAAACATATAGAAAATGGAAGGATATTTATAGATAAAAATAATAATAAATTTAAAGAATATTATGCATTTATAAGTAGCATAGAAAATAATGATAATAAATCAACATATTTATATAATAATATTGCACGCTTTTATGGGCCCCAACATATAGTAAAATCAAAATATATTGTAAATGGAACAAATTTACATAATATAAAAAGTATAAATCAAAATGGCTATTATAAAAATCTTGATAAAACAGATGAAGAGTTTGTAGTGGAAATGTTTAATGTATTGCTTGAATCAATTCCACGTGATAAATTATATTTTATAGAAATATTCGATGAGGATTTTGACTATTCGCTTATCTCAAATTTTGAATCGAAAATACATCTCGAAATGGATGAAAACAATAGAATTAGTAATGATGATTTAACTGATAACCGAAATAACATTTTTATGGTGCAAATATCTGAATATAAACATATGGCGCATCAAAACAAGAGATGGGGTTATAACTATTATGATGAATTTATGTTGCAAGGTGATTTTATAAAAGAAGGACATTATGATATAGCATTTTACAACGGTAAATGCACAATTAATTATTATAGTGGTGATGAAAAAAAGGTAAAACCAAGTGATATTGAAAATATAGTTATGTCATCTGGAAAAATATTAAAAAATTCGTATTATAAGATACGTATTATAAAATGGGAAAATTCAGAAGAAATCATGTTGATAAATGATTTATTTCATACGCAAATAGATGCTGCAAAATCCAAAGATAATAAATATGCGACAACTGAAGTAAGAGACAATGATAATACTGCACCACCTTCGGTGTTACCAAGCAAAAAAGAAGAGGAAGGATTTTATAGATCTTATATATCTTTAAAATTGAAGAAAAATGAAAGCGATAAATATGGAATAAAAAAAGTTGTCGATGGTATTTTTGATGGCAAAATTGTAAACAGTAAATATTCAATACAAATGTTAAATAATAATTCTTACAAAATAAATATTTTAAATAATGCAAATGTGCACGCAAAAAATATAATAGATTTAATAAAAAGTGTATGGAATTGTAATATGACTGATAATACTTGTATATATGATATTGAAATATATACATACAATACCGTAGAAAGAGGAAATATGGGAATGGACTCAAATAATGATGGCTACTATTATGTTATTATAGAACCTATTAAAACTGAAGAGGTAGAATTAGGAAATAATAATAATGCTCCAAGTAAAAGAAATACTGAATATATAAAAATTATAGGAAAGAATTTACCAATTGGACATTTTAATGTAGTTGTCGAAAATGATACTTTTAATGGAACTGATGCGAATAAAATGAAAATGGATACAAAATTAATAAAAAATATTATGTTATTATCATTTGAAAAACCGTTGGAAGGAAAATACAATGTAACAATTGTTAAAAATAACAATAATATTTTAACAAACTGTTCAGAACATAATACAGAAATGAAAGAAACAATATCTCCTACCCATAATGGAATACATAAACGTATTACAATACGTGGTTTTAATGAAGGAAATCATATAGTACCAATTTTTCAGGAAGATATACATTTTCAAAAAGGACATGATATAAAAGATGGAGATTACTCGACATATCGCCATGAAAATGGAATATATAGTATTAGAAGTCAAAATTATAAACTAAGTACAAGCGAAAACACATTATTACAGAACATATTACTAGAAACATCGATTAAAGAATATGGTTTAATAAACATAACAACAATCAAAAATGATCCAATTGAAATATTACAATATGATTTATTTTCATCAAAAAATTGTATTTTATTACAAAATGAAAATATTAATAGTTTAGGTGTTCGTAATAATATACTACCTTTAATTGAGAATTCCGAAAGTTCGATGATAAAATACAAATATGTAGAATCTAAAATAACTAACACAATTACGCATTGTGCATCTTCTAATGAAGCAAATTGCCTAAATGTGTTGCGAAGAGCATAAAAAAAAATCAAAAAATATATCCAATTATATTGACATTATTTAGTGGCATTGCAGTGCATGCTTGATATGTGTGCATTTGAGCCTACAATAAATGGCTACCTATATATACACACACGTTTTATGTTTTGTTTACCCTATTAACAATGGTATATTATATGCAAAATTGGTCCTTTTTTTTAATATTTTTAATTTTTAAAAAATTTATATAATTGGATTGCTTATATTCCATCATTATACACCCTTTCTGAACAATTTATAAAATGTAAAAACATGCACATGCCTATATATAAAACACATGCATATATATGCTTGTACCGTTTTATAACTAAACTGATGCATATTATTTAATAGATAATACTATATACACCATTTAATAAAAAAAAATAAAATATGCAATTTGTTGTATAATTACTAGCGATGACATTATGTATAATTATATTGTTAAGATACAGTGAAAGTAGTTGAGTTTCATATGCTCGGTATTTTGGTATTATAAAACATATTTTTATGAATTTTTATATAAAAATAGACGTGGAAAATTATGGTTTATTCGCAGCTCGATATACTAATGTATACAATTTGCTTGATTCTTAATATTTAATTAAAAAAAATTTATAAGATTGAAAAGTTGGGTATAGTTTAAAGTATATCGATAATTAAATACTGTATATATGGTTATGAATTTTTATAGTTTATTCTTAAATTCATTATGAGATTTAAATATATTTTGAGTGTTTAAATATAAATACGTGAGTTTTAATTCATATAAATAGGTATATATTGGATATATTATATATATGTGGTGATAATGATAGATTAAGCCGATTTTGTTTTTTGTAAAAAAAAGCAAAAAATAAAATAATAATAACTATATAGTGGGTACACATAATGCATAAATAAATTGTAATGCTAAATAAATGACACGGTGACAATGAAAAATCGTTTAATTAATAAGAACCTTGCTCCTTATGGTAGCTTAAAATTTTTTAGTCTAAAATTTTAAGAGTTTTTCCACAGCACGATTTGCAAATATAACCTTATACAAAATGCTTCATATGAATTATATTGAAAGTAATGATAAAAGGTGCATATATACAATAAAATAATACAATATAACAAAGATGCATATGTGGTGAAAAAAACGTAACTACGATGGTATGGATACAAGTATGGGTTCTATACTATGAAATAAATTTGACATTTCAATCGACATGCCATAAGTATATATACGTATGAACAAAGAGGTTACATTAGTTGAATTCATTGGGTGTAATTACATCATCGATTTTTAATATCATCTTTACCACTTGTGTAGCCAAAGAAATTTGATTGTATTTTGAATTAAAAGTCTCAAATATTCCTTCTTCTATCATATCTCCAATTTTATAATTCAAACTATCAATACCTAGATTTTTTTTTTTTTCTTGTATAATTTTTGTTTTAATTTCTGAAATCATATCAATACTATTTAATCCAATATTATTGCATAAATTAATGGGTATAGATAATAAAGCATTTCCAAAAGCTCTAATAGCATATTGTTCAATTCCCTTACATGTATCAGCAACCTTTTCGATTTCTAAAGCTGCATAAATTTCGCTTGCTCCACCTCCTGGTAATATTCTATTATCTCTTATTAAATTACGAACAGAACACAAAGCATCATGCACACTTCTTTCACATTCGTCTATCATCATTTGGTTGCCTCCTCTCAAAAGGATAGTAATAGCTTTTGTGTTAGAACAACCTTCAATATATACCATTGGATTATTTACAGTACCATGACTAATTTCTCTTATTAAATCAGCACGCCCTAGTTTTGATTCATGTATATCTTCAAATCGTGGTATGATTTTTCCTCCAGTAGCTATAGCTATTAATTCCATTTCAACACCACCTACCCATCTTATAGCTGGAATATTTTCTTTTAATAATAAATAGTTTGCTTCATCATCAAATCCCCATTGACATATAACAAAATTAGCTCCTGCTTTTTTTAATGCATCAACCATATCATAAAAATATTTTTTTTCAATGGCTTGTAAATCTCTATATGCTTCTGCATTTGTTATATTTAATTTATGTTTAATTTTAGGTTTTGGTGGTTCAAATGGACATGTTAAAATAGCTATTTTTGCATTTTTTACTTCTTTGCACATTTGAGAATGTGATATTTCTTTATTTAAAACTATACCTTTTATCAATGTTGATTCTTCTAATAACCCTCCAGGTTTTCCTTCAATTTTTATTAAATCAAATCTTACATCTTTTCTTTTCATATCAGCAACTGATAAAACAGCATCTACAACAATATTTGAAAGTAAATCTTTTTTACTTGATACAATTTTTGAACTTAATGAAGTATTAGAAAGTTTTTTTAATATTTCATGATTATTTTTTTCAATATCTACAGTTATTGCAATATCTTCAATTGCCTTTAAAGCTATATTACAAGCATTTTCAAATCCGTCAGCAATTCTAAGGGGATGTATTCCCTTATCAATTAATGCATATGCTTCTTCTAATAAAAATCCTGCAATAATAACTACACCTGTTGTACCATCTCCAATTTCATTATCTTGACTCTTTGATAATTCAACTAATAATTTTGCACACTCATGTTGAACATCTATTTTTTCTAATATTGTCGCACCGTCATTTGTTACTGTGACATTATTATCTTCGCTTACAATTATTTTATCCATTCCTCGTGGTCCTATCGAGCTTTTCAATATATCAGCCACTACTTTAGCTGCCAATATATTACTTTTATGTGCTTCGATACCTTTAATTCTTTTTTTTTCTTCTTCCCTCAATATCACAAATGGCTGACCGTATTCATCTATAGCTATATTCATTTTTATTACAAATTATTATATATATTTATTTATATAATTGGATATATTGATGTATATTTAACGTGATTTATTACAAAAAATTGGAGAATGCTATTGTTGGGTGATGATAAAACCCCTGCTTGCTTTGAAAATCGCTCTCAATTATGTATATATTTTCTCAATTTTTTAATTTATTAATTTAATACCCTTTACAACAAAGAAGCTATACATGTATATTTTGTGTTAATTTTAATTATTATATATTTTTTATTTTTTTCTATTAATTTAATTATATAGAAACGTTAATATAATAACACATATAATAAGCCCCTTAAAGGTTATGTATTATTATTATTATTATTTTTTTTAAGTAATCTTAATTAATGATAGTAATTTTCAACATAATTGTGGTATTTCCATAAAAAAAAATAATAGTAATAGAAAAAAAAATTATAAAATTTATTACAATAATATGTATTTTTATTGTTATTTATTTTATATATTATGTATATATTATATATGTAATGCTTTTATAGCAACGTTTGATGCTTTTTTTCACGTATCTTCTTCATATATAAATTTATTCTGTATACACATTTACAAAAATGTACTATAAATCCGATTTTGAAATTTTACCTTATAAAATAAAATAGCATAATATTATTAAAAAAAAATTATATATTCTATATTTGAAAAAATATACAAGGTGAATAAAGAAATAATAAAAAAATAGCTGACTGTACCCAATTTGTTTATGTAAATATTTGCTTCATCTATAGATTTAAGTATATTAAATATTATATAAATTTTTTGTGTATATATTAATTTATAATTTTATATATATTTTAAAGGCAAGGGGAATTTTGGATATACAATAAGGAAAACGCCAATTTATGCGATTATTTGCATATATAAATATACTATTTACTTAATACTTTCTTCTGTACACCTATAAGTTATATAAATCTTAATAAAAAAATATATTTCGTTATTTCTTATTTTCAAGTACTATTTACATGGGTAAACAAGTCTCTATAAAATGTGCAAATAAATGTGTCCTTTTAGTATATATAATAATATTACGAATTTATAGAAGTAATTACATATTTATAAAAAATGTTAATATTTTCAATTAAAACAAACTTCATAGCAATATTATAAAATAGGTTGAAAGAAATATATAAAGTTTTGAAATGATCTTAACTTTGCATACCTATTCAAAATCAGATCCTAAGGTACGTATATATATATATATATATATATGTAAAGGAATATCCAAATAAAAATGGAAAAAAATATCATTACACATCGATTATTGCCCCTGTTGTATTATCAATAGGGCCGCTAACAATGGATAGATAATCTTCATTTGAAATATTATTGTAAATTAATTTTTTTAAAATAATTTCATAGTTTGAACAGGGCCAAAAGACATTACAATTTTTACTAATTTCCTTTTTTTCGTTTTCATTCATATTTTTTTTTATCATTTTATTACAATTATATTTATAATATGTAGGAGCTAGGCAAAAGCTTAGAGTTTCCTTCCATCCCATTGGGCAGTTATATGAATAATCTCTTTGGCATTTTTTTAAACATGGATAAGATACATTACATAATTTTTCGAAACTTTTTTTTTCTTCTATATTTTTATTTTTAAATATATAATTTTCTTTACAATTTCCATTGTAATATTTTGATGGCGCACATTCATTTTCATTAAAAATTATCCATGATTTTGGACATAAATCATCATAATTTTTTTCACAGGAATTAATGCATGGATAATTAAATTGGCATTTTTGCTCATATATTTGTTTCATTGCTTTATCTAAATTTTTTAAGTTAACTTTTCTTTGACAAGTCCCATTATAATTTGTCGCTAAACAATAACCATCATTTGTTTCAATCCATCCATTTGGACATAAATCAAAATAGTCATGCTCGCATTTTTCTTTACATGGCCATTTTATATCACATAAATTTGAATATATAGACTTTTCTTTATTTCCCATATCTATGAATTTTATTTTATTTAAGCAACTTCCTTTATAGTTATTTGGTGATATACAATATTCTTCATTTGATAGTACCCAATCTAATGGACATATTGAATTTTCAAAATCTTGAATACAATTTTTTTCACATTCCCAAAATAATAAACATTTTTTTTCTATCTGTTTTTTTTCACCTATGTCAATATCACTACTTATATATTTTTCACATGGCCCAATATATGAATCAGGTGCATAACAATATTCCTTGTTACTTTCACTTATTTTCCAATTTAATGGACATTTTTTTCTATAATTTCTTGAGCATGTTTTTAATTCAGATAATAGTTCATTTAAGACTATGTACGAAATTTCAATTTTGTTTGATAAACCCAATTGTGATATAATTTCTTTCTTATTTTGTTCCATATCTTTTAACTTGTTATGTTTATTAATTTCTTCGGTGTCTTTTTTATTTTTTTGTAATATTTTTTTTTTAGTGTTTTCTTCATCTTCAATTTTTTTTGTTAAGCACAATTTATTTAAATCATCTTTTATTGCTTGATTTTCACCAAGTTCTTTGTCATTAAATTTTTTTTCAACCATATCTATACATTCTTTGTACTCTTTGTTTGGATATTCTTCATCGATTATATTATTTTCATCATTATCTTTACTCTCTTTTCCTTTGTTTTCAGACACATTAAATGTGCTATTTTTTTCATTATCTTCACTATTCTCTATATTAATTTTTTCTTTTAGTTTTCCATAATTATATTTCGCTATTTTTTTTTCTTTTATTCTATTTTCATTTTCAATTGTTAAATTTCCTGAACAATTCAGAAAAACAAAGCAAAAACAAATAGGTATTATAAAAAAATATTTCGTCATTTATATATTCATACACACACATAGATATATTTTAAAAAATAGAAAAACGAATAATAAAACGAAATAATAGAAGAGTAGACAAGTAGTGATAAATATACAAATTAGAAACAATTAAAAATTATGATTCAAGAAAAATACTCTTTAAGTTGACAACTTTAATAAATTATTAATTTATATTATTAACATTCATAATTATAAGGCTGAGCCAAATCATCATAAAGTTCACAGAAAAAACGACAAATATAATATATACATAAACTAGAGAATTATAATAAGGTAAACCCCAAAGAAAAAATTTGTCTTATGAAGCATTATTTTAAAGCATAAGGAATTATTAATTTTTAAATTGTTTCTCAACCTTTTTATCAAAAGGAAATGATGATAAAATAGACATGTAACTACACATAAATGACTCAACGAAAAAAAAGGGTTAATAAATAAAAATATAAAAACCTTTTAAAAAACCTATATAATAAATTTTGTGTCATTAAATGATTTTTTTTATATATATATGATAATATTTTTAATAAAACACCCTAAATACGCAAATATATTTTCATCAAATATGAAAGGTTTTATTGTGATTAGTGCAAATGCAAAACCTTTTAATATTTATCGGAAGCATTTTGTTTCCACTTATTTATAAATGGCAGTTTGTTTGTTTCTCAATTTTTATCATCAAATGTTTAAATTTTTAAATTATTATATATATGGATAAACATATTTATGGTGGAAAAGTTTGTTACAAAAACATATGAAGAATTAAAAATGATAAATTTAGGAAAAATTAAAAATAATTTTTAAAAACTATAATTAAAAAAAAAAAAAGAATTACACAAATCGCAATCCCATATTGATACATAGTATATCTTAAACTTAAAATTCTTGAGGCTTTTTTAAACTGAAAAAAAAATATATATTATAATTTGTCTTTTATCAAAAATACAGTGTCGATATATATGTATGTACATATGTATACCTTTTCGGACTCGTATTTCAAATTGAAAGCTTTCTTTCCAACATCTAAAATATAAATAATTATTTAAAATGAAGATGAATAAAAACTGTTTACTTTCGAAATTATATTTATATGTACATGGGTATATAAAATTAATATACCTTCTAAATTTTCTCCTCTCAAAAGTATGTCATCTATATTTCTTCTCATAATGCTACTGACTTCATTCAAACTTTCATTTAATTTTTTTATTGCGATATTAGATCGAGGATCTTTATACTCTTGTTTTATTTTTGTAATTTTTCTATCTTAATTAAGTAAAAAAATATAAAAATAAAGATAGCATCAAATAAATAACAACTTTTTAACATCTATGTGTTCCAATGGTTTAATATATATTAGCACTTAGCATACCGAATTTTATAAAAGAATACGGCTTTTCTATAGTTTCAATAATTGATCTATAATCTATTGAATGTGTTCCATATTGTATCATCAATTCTATAAAAAAATATATATAATATTATTGAATATGGAATAAAAGTTTAAGCGACAGGACCATCATCTAATAAGAACATAATAAATACTAGACAAACTATTATATAAAAAAGTGAAACAAGGGAGCAAATAACATAAATAAAACACTAAGAATACTATAAATATGAATATACCAAATAAATGAATGCATATATATGTATGAATATATTATAACCTTCATTAAATTGTTTACAAATATCATTCAAAAATAAAAAGGCTAATTTTTTGGGGTAGGATAAAGGAAAAACTGCTATATATGCTATTCCATTGTCGATTAAAAAACTAAAAAAAAATGGAATTTTAATAATAATGTAAATTGCATGATATATAACTGTGATGTAATTTTTTTTATCGTATAAAATTTATGTTTTAATAATAATTTTTTAAATGCCATTTAGTAGAAGAAATTGTATTTATAAAAACTATACTTCAAAATTTGGAAATAATATTGAATAAATTAAATGGTAATATATTTTACATCGCTAGCTAATGCTTAAACATATTATAAAAAGTTCATATGTTTGTGGAGTAATTTTTTTTGTATACGAATGTATGTCTTAATGTAGTCATGATATAGTTAAAGGATTTATTATATATATATTTTTTCTCTCTTACTGGTAATTAAATTGATTTGATGCTATAGTTGATAATTTAGGAAATGTTTCTAACTTTTTACATAACTTCTTTAATTCGAATTTATGAGACATATTTTTTGTCTCACTGTTTGTTTCAACTAAAGTCAGTCCATCACTAACTCTACAAAGCAACACTGCATCACACATTTTCGTCGTTTTTTTTTATTTATTAAAAAAATAAGAGAAAATGTAAGCAATATATCATATACAAATGTTATTTTGTATTCCTTTTACAAGCAATCATAATAAATTACTTAACAGTTGTAAAACAAAAAAGAATTAAAATCATAAGAGGAAAGCTAATAAGTAATAATTGTCTTTATACGTATAAACTAAACAACTGGTTTTATCGAATATAATTTATCTTTTCTAGTTCAATAAGAATACCATAAATATATTGAGTATTACGCATATACAGTTATATACTTGACTAGTTAATATATATATACATTTTCTTATAAATTATAAGAATATATACATTAATATATATAGTTTATAAGGCATTAAAAATTGGAAAAATATATATGAAATAAAAAATTTAATAATCGCATAAAAAAAGTAAAATATTTAAGTACTTTCTAAAAAGAATTAACTCTTTATATTCACAGAAATTCTCCTCCACAAATATTATATATATTACAAATTAAAATTTCATATGTACATATATTTATTTTATGATAAATACGCCTTGTTTTATTATAATAATTTTTAATGTAATAATAAATGGTTATTTTTACCATTGTTATTTTTTTTTTATCATTTTTTAAAAAATATAATATATATATTTTCCTTCAATACTTGGAAAATAACTTATATATATATATATATATATATATATATATATTTATTTATTTATTTTTAAATAGTTTGGCCCAATCACAAAGCTAAAGCATTATGCCTAAAACATTTAATAAGCATTATGATTTTTTTTTATTTAATTTTTTTTGTTTCCATATATTGACAATGAATGGGAGTTTGGAAAAGTACATAAAATATATATTTGTATAAACGACAAAAAAAAAATATCTTTGAATAATATTTAAAAAGTTCTTTAAAATGTGATATAAATGCAAATATTTAAAAAAATGTTTGTTCTGTTTAATTAACATTATAAATATGTTTTACAGGTGATAAAAACAAGCAAGAATAAGCTTAAATATTTTAATTGTATTATATAAAGTAAAAAAAAAAACATTGAAAAATATTACGAAAAAAAACAAAGTATATAATAATATAGGCTGTAGACATGTGTATACAAATGTATTTGCTTCCTTTATCCATCATAATTGTTTTACCATATATATTCACTGTAATTTATACCTATTGTAATATCAGTTCAGTATATAAATGTGTGTGTAATGAAAAATGAAGTAAATTTTTACTTAGGTTATTCTACTATTTATATATTTAACTAAATAGTTGAATGAGACCTTGTTTTTTTTTTTTTTAATATTGTGTTTTAACTTTGTTTATACATAGGATGCTGTTAACAAATGCAACACTCCATAAAATGTGTGCATGCATAGTACAAATAATAAATTTTATTATTTTTGAAATAAGGGAAAAATATTACTTTAAAGAATAACATTAATGACACATATATTAATGTTACATAGTTTTTTAAGGTAAAAATATTCATTGTATAAAATTATTTATACATTTAAAATACATAATATGTGTGCGTTTTTTTATTTAATAAATTGGTAAAGAAAGTAGAAAAAATAATAAATTTTATAATTAAAAAATTATTTATTTAAACTTTACATATAACACTTTCTCAAATGTTATTCTCCGTTTGTGCAAATACACTAAATGAAGTACAAATAAAGAAAAAATATACCAACCATGGCACATGCATACATGTATATGTTAATATAATAATGCTTATCTTCTTATAAAAAGTTATTGTTTTATTCTTCTCCATCCTGAGCATTGTTATTATCATCATTCGATTCATTATTTTCTAATTTATATTCTTCATCAATTTCATCAAATGTGCCTGATTTCCTGTTAAAACAAAGAAGGGAAATATGTAGCAAATTGGAAATGACGAATAAATAGTTTATAAATAATATTTATATATATATAATTATTGAGGGAGAAGAAGCATATAATATATAACCTCAATTTTTGCAATATTTTGTATTCGTTATAATGCTTTTTTCTTTTTTCCTTAAAATCTATATTGGATACACCTTTACAGTCTTGTTTTTCCACTAATTGGTTTAGTTTATTTATTAGATCATCCGCAATATTATCCTTTCAAAGTGTGAAGGAAAAAATTTAATCAATAAAAAATTAGTATATATTCAAATGCACATATATATAAGCACAATATATTTATCGTGGAATTGTGAAAATTAATTGATAATGTTCTTAAACTGTGAATTATGTATTATTGGGAAAAAATAAAAAGGGGTAGAAAAAAAAGGTAGTCATAAAGGCTAACAAATATAATAACCACATGTCTTATAAATTCTGTTTTTTTTTGTGCTTACTTGTCCTTCGCTATTTGTTTTAGAATCCCCAATTTTTGATGTTTCATCTTCTGATGCGCTATCCTATATAAAAATTATAATTTTTGTGAAAGAATTAAAAATCAGGAAATGTAAAAAAATCGAATAAATTTACAGCCATACATGCAACTGATTTAATGCTAAAATGTTACATAATAATAATATTATACATATATAATTATAGAAAATAAAAATAATATCACCACTACTATACCAACATAACTATAATTTTTTTAATAAATACAAATAATATATCAATGTATTGAATGTTTTTTTTGTGGATATCTTATTTAAAGTAGCACATATATATGATATACCATTACAATAAAATTGAACGGGGTGTTTGGCTCCAAAATTTTCATCCGTGAGCCCCTTTCCTTGTCTTGTTCATTTATTGTCACTTCATCCCATGATATAGTTTTTTTCCTAAGCATATCGATAAATGTGAATAAAATATTATGGTAAAAAAAAAAAAAATATATATACGATATCCTTATAGGTATGTATACACAGTATTTATATAGATAATATATTTATGCTTTCCAAGTGTTAATATATATAAACAAATGTGTTAACTGAATATCAATAAAGTACATATGGTAAAATATTTTTTTCCATAAATATGCGCATTAAAAAAATCAACCATATTTAGTATTATTCCGTATATTCAGTTATAAATATTCATAATATAAAAATACACATAAAAATAATTATATACAATAAATCATTATATGCACATTAATTTATTCTATTTCAAAATATTTATATAAAAATTTAGTATCTATACATATATAAATATAATTGTAACATAAACATGCGCACTAATAAAGTTCTTTTATAAATTTTTTTATATTACGCTGCAATTTTATTGATTTTTTTTTTCATCCTTTGTCTTATTATTCATATTTTCCTATAGTATATAATATGCATATATATTATGTATATATATATATATAATTACATTTGCATTTTAACGTGATATTGAAAAATTTACTGTTTTATTTGGGTGAAATTCCAAGATATATTTTTAAGCAAAAAAAAATATAAATAAAAATAATAGTAATAAAAAAATAATAATAAATAATAAATAATAAAAAATATAAAATAAACAAATATAAATATTGATACAATGACGAGCTAATATAGAAAATCAATGATTTGCTGACGTATAAGCCAAATAATATACGATTTTTAAATGTATTAAACAATATCGAGATAGAAAGGCATATTAGCAAAAAAAAAAAAACTTTATATAAAAAAGTTCATTTTAAATATAACTTCTTTGCATTTCTTCATAATAATGTAAAAATAATAACGTGTGTTTATACGTTCATGAAAAAAAATTATGAAATAAAAATAAAAATAATATATATTGTGTATATTAAATTAAAAATTGGTCTTCAATTTATTTACTATATTTTATTTTTTATTTTAAAAAAAACGTTATTTTATTTATTTCCCTTTTAGTTCTACCTTGTTCTTTTCTATATACTTTCACTTTTCATGAATTAAAATAATTAAAGATGAATGGATAAACAAGCCTGAATAAATATGTGAAAATATATATTTTCATAATTTTTAAGTACGGAGAATATAATAAAAAAGTGAAAACATTATATGCATGTATATAAATAACAATAACATTTTATTACTGATATAATTCTTAAGTCTTTATCTTACATAAATGTATGGATATGTATACTTATTTATTGTAACATTTTTAAAGGCTAGTGTCGTTGTCAGAATATAAGCTTTATTAATAATTTTCAGGTGTTACCTTTGCGCTTATTCCTCAATTTTTGTTTTATTTTGTTTCCAACTTTTGTTATAATCGAAAAAATGCACATACATTATAAATAAATATATAATACAACAGTTGTTTTAGGGGACTATATTTGCTATTATCATTTGGTTACCTTTTTTAATATGATTTAAAAATATGTATTGAAAAATTTTAACCTTTTAATGTTTGCTAATACACGATAATACTTTTATAATATTTAAAAATGCGGCTACTAAATTAACGGAAATATAGAATTGGTGTGTCATGAATTGGAGCATTGTTTCATAAATGATATTCAGTTGGTTATTTCATTTATATATGTATATTTTATAAGATTTATACTATTTATAATACATGTCTAAATAAATATACATTTAAAATATCGACAATATTATATTATTTTAGAACAATTTATAAATAATCAAAAAGGAGGAAAATAAACAAATGTTAACATTTTATATTTTTTCTTTTTCCAATGTTATTAATTTTAAGAGGAAAACAAAGTTATACCACCTAAATAGTGTACCATTTTTTTTTATTTATTTTTGAAGACATGAAAAAGGGAAGATTATAAATATCTTTTTATTTTTCCATAAAAGAAGTTAATTGAACAGACATAATACATGCATAAGTATACACACTATTTTTTATGCTTTCTTAAAATCAATATACATGTTTAAAAAAAAATACATGGTTTGTGTAACCAACGTTTTATTCACTAATCTTAACTATTTAAATAATTGCACATAGGTAAAACCATCTTGTACATATGGGAATTGTTTGGAAAATTATAGTTGAATATGGCATATGATATATTTTTTTTGGGAAATTATTTCAAAAAAAAAATGAAATGTATAAATTTATTTGCACATATATTAAATAGGAAAAAATTCAGAACATGTATGTTCATAATTCCCTCAATTTAAAATAGTATATAATAAATAGCATTTTATTATATTCCATATATAGTAGTATTGCCAACGTTGCTATATTATAACCTAAAGTTGTATTCTAAATTTACAACAAAGAATATGTAAAACATATTATTTTACACAAAAAGTGATAATATATGTAATACATTTGCATAGATATCTACGCGAATATCTATTGCGAATGTACAATCTAAAAAAATATAAATAGTAATTCGACATTATAATATTCCAAATGATACTGAATGATAATTTGTAATATATTTTTTTTTATGAAATAAAATTCATAAAAATAATTTTTTGCGATTCTGTTATTAATATTTTGGATATTTAATTTACCTATTTTATGTTTATATAAAGAACATTTTTTGCATCCCTTATATAAATTTGCTTGTATATACATAAAAATATCCAAACATATACATTTTATATTTTATACATATATAATATTGTAATTTTTTTTATCGTTTGGTTTGGTACTCTAATATGTACTATGAGTATTGAAAAATCAATAAATTTTTTATTTTTACTTAAATCCAGAGCATCATTTTTTTTTGAATTTTGGTAAAAAAATATAAATGGTTGAAAATTTATTTAAAAAATTATATAAAGAATAATAAGCAATCACATAAAGTTTATATGCCCATATACATAAAAAAGGAATAAACTTGAAGCAACTTATATATATATGGTATGTATGTATGTATGGTACATTATAAGCATGTATGCAAATATGTGTCATATAAGAATATAGATATACAATTTTGTTTATATAATAACGGGAAAATATATAAAATCCTAAAAAATGACAGAAAACACACATTTAATTGATGCGGGATGTTTCATTTCCCAAATGAACGAGTTGTTACTTATAGACCCATTATATATGAACTATGCCATAACAAATTATTTTAATTATTTAATAAATGATAAAAGTGAATTATTACCAAAAGAAAGTTTAAATGGGGTTTATTTTGAAAATGCCAAACCAGGTTTATGGTCTTCTTTTGCAATTAAGGAAAAAAATAGATTTTTACCAAATTCACAAAAAATGGAACAAAATATGAACGATTTAGGAATAGATAAAAATTATGGCAATGAAATTATTACATCATTTGCCTGCTTTAACAACACTGAATTTATGCATGAATATTTAACTGTTGAAAAACTTAATGAATTAAAATGGGAAAGGTTAGAATCAAACATAAATTGTATAGGGAACCTCAATAATGGTAACATATATAAAAGTCAATCCAAAGAAGATAAGCCGATTAATTTTTCAAATTATTTTACTAATATTTTAACAGTTGAAAGTGGGCAAGTAGGCTTATTTTGCACAGAGTCTATAAAAAATTGTACAAATGCTTTACTTGAAAAATATGAAATTTCTGATATTAAAAATAAGGAAGAACTTGACAATTTTTTCAATAAAAATATGAACGATTTATACCCATGGTATAATAAAATTTGCAATTTAACTTTATGTTCATCTATTACTATAATTGATTATATTGATATGCCCCTTGGAAGTGTTTGTATGTCAGGTTCAGATTGTGTGTCGAATTATTTATGTGAAGTTGTAAAGGATGATATAACAGGAGAAATATGGGCAATACGAGTTAACTTTTTTAATCCTTTTAAATAAATATGTTTTATATGTTCGTATTTTTTTTAATATCAATTTAATGTTTTCATTTATTTAAAAATAAAATACTTTTCATATTGTTTTTTAGTAAATATATATATTATTAATTTCGTACTGGGAATTTCGATTTTTTTTTTTTTTTTGTAAAATTTTAGCGCTCATATACATAATTAAAAAATTATTATGATTTAAATTTAAAAAAATTATTAGACACAAAAAAATACACAATTTCAACACCTTCTACAACTAATATTTCACAATTTAGTGAAATTACATATATCGATATGTTGGTATACGAAAAAAGTTTCCAAAAGACATTTCTTTTTTAATTAACTTGATAAAACACGCATATTTTAAAAGTAAGCGAATTTATATGCGTTTTTTAATAAGAATAATATAAGAAAGAAACGCATCATTATTTTAAGTTCGCAATATTAGTAATTTTGTTAGGTCTAATGTTTATATTAGTTAATTGTGTTTTATCGTTTTCACAATAATATATATAAATGTATTTCAAGATTTCCAAGCTTCATTCTTTTTGGCCATCTAATATATTAATAACAAACAACTCTCTGTATGTATACATTTATTTTTATTAAGATTTTATTTAGAAATACTCTACAAAATATCGAAAATAAAATCACAATGTGCACACATTATTTCCCAAAACTTTTTAAGGAAAAATATGATTAGGCATTTTTTGCGTGTGCAACTTGTATTTGTTCCCTTTAAAAAATGTGGAAAAAATATAATCTTCATACATAAAATAATATATCTTAAGTAATCATAGCTTTAACTAATTTTCCTCCTCTTTTTATTACTGAAATGTAATTAAGTATTATTCCCTACAATATTTGTGTGCAATAATATGTTTTTTGTTCGCTACGATTTATTTTCCCTTTTTCTCGAATTTGTTAACTTTTTATTTTTCACAAACATACAAATTTAACTATTTCTACAGCATTTTTTTTATAAAAAAAAAGTGAAACAAGCTAAATCTCCATTTTATATGATTTACAAAAGTTGAAGGATTAAAATATTTTTTTTTAAATAATGATTTTGAAGGAAAAAAAAAAAAACCAAGAAATAGGAGTATATGAAAAGGAAATATTCGAAGAACTACAAAAAGTATATAAGAAAGAAAAGTTTTTTAAATATGTGGATGAAAACAATTATGAAAATTTTATATATGAAAAAAAAAAAAATTCGTCAGAATGCAAATTTGTTGGGAAAAATAATATACAGATAAAAGACAAGCAAAATAATTATAGTCATGTTGTATATCCCAATTTGAATGCGATAAAAGCTTTTAAAAATTTCATAGGGAAAGAGATTAATATTGAAAGTATTTGTGATGATGATTCTTTTTTTAGTTCCAAAGAAAATGAAAAATTGTCTTTCATCAAAAAAAGCGATAACCATGAATATTATAAAAATAAAAATGGAATAAATAAAATTAGCATAAATAGACAAAGTAATAAAAATTTTATCACAAGAATTGAGGAAATTAAAAATATAATTTTTTTTATCAAAAATAGTTATAATAATAAATTCATAGAAAATGAAAATAAAAAAACAAACAAAATCGAAGACTACTGTGAGCAAATATTAGACATTTTTATTTCTATTGAAAATACGTTTAACACAATTATAAATTATGGAGAAATTTGTGATGAGAATTTTTATGATAATTCAAAATATTACAAATATATAAACAAGTGTTGTAAAAATTTACATGATAATGAAAATGGAATGAAAACAAACAAAACCACAATTTTTGAGTTAGTAGAAATATTAAAAACGAAAAAAAACACTGAAAAAATGAATATTTTAAATTATAATAATATTTTGTCATTTCAAAAACTTGTTTTAAAGAATAATTTTGAGGAGCTTACTCAAAAAATTGATATATATGAATCATTGCTTTCTGAAAACTGTTTGGATGAAAATACTGTAACTATGTTACTATCTTTTTTCTTCTTTGTAAATATATGCTTAAATGATAATATATACAAAAGAATATTGAATTATATTTATTTAATAAATTTTAAATTAAAAAAGAAAAAAGAATATTTAGAAAATTGTAACAATATAAAAACATTAAATATGTTATATTCTTATGTACAGTCAATTACAAACAAGGATCAAATGTTTTATGACGATTTTCCCAAATTTGTTGAAATTACATTCCAATTAAATTTAAATAAAGACGTTGAAAATTTATTATGTTTATACAAAAAATTATTAAAATGCGAAATAAATATGGATTTAATAACAAAAGAAGCAAACAAACTAAATGAAAACATAGCAAATATCAGCCAAAATTTAGAAAACATCAATGCACAAATATTAATGTCCTATGAAGGTTTTCCGTAGAAAATTAAAAAATCAAATCAAATAAATAAATCAAAATGCAAAAAAAGACATCGTTTGCTGATTTTCCCAAAACAAGGGGCTATTTGCCACGAATGAAAATAGGTATGCATTATGTTCGAAATAAAAAATATTCATATTATTAATAATGTATGTATATATGTGTGTGCATATTTGTTTTATTTGTTATTTTGGGGTTATTATTTTTCCACGTTTTTGGAAGTTTATTTTATAAAAAAAATAATTTAAATAAAAAATTCACGTCTTCAAAATCAATAGGAAAATATCATTTGCACTAAGATTATCGATATTGACATGGCTCACTTGGAATTCGTTGTCTGTAAATTTGAGCTTCGCGTTTATTTCTGCAAAGATGAAAAAAATATATATAAAAAATGAAAATAGTTGTATATATAAGCACACACAAATGTGTATCCAAATTAGATGATAAATGGTTTATTCATCATATATATGCATATGTCGAAAATATATATACATTCAATATACATACCTAATAGTTTAAATGCTTGGGCATTTTCTAATATTTTAATCACAAAGTTATATTGGTCTGATTTGATGATTTCAGAGGAAAGAATTTTGATATTTTTGTATTTCATGAAAAACTTTCGCATATCTTTATATGCTATTCGACATAATGCAAATTTAAATAATTCAAAAACAGATATATATTTATTTCCGTTTAAATATACATGAACATAAGAAAAGTTATTATCAATCAATTTAATCAAAGTTTTATAAAGTTTTGAGTATTTTATCAAAGTTTTATTTTTATCACTTGGTGTATTTATATCATTATGGTAAACATGTTTTTGATCATTTATTTGTCCACGCTTTCGTTTTTTTGTTTTAAAAATATAGCGAAGTTTATTAAAACTTAGCATAGCCTTGTTTGCATACTTTTCAAGGAATTTCAAAATCGAATGAGGCTCTATATGATTATAATTTATGTTTTTTTTTTTATTAAATGTGTTTACTACTTTTATAAATTTATTAAATGCATTATTATTTTCTAAAAAAAATGCTTCTATATATTCATATATCTTGGTTGTATATATTCCTTTTAATTTTATTTGAAATAAATAATATTTTTCAAAATTATTAATTATATTTTTTACATTATTTTTATAAGCAATTTGGTTTTTATTAAATAAATATAAATAATCATAATATAACATATCTGTATATATGTGAGTATAAATTATATAATTCGTTGCAGAAAATTGGAGTTTTAAAATATTTTCTTTTATAAAACTATTAATAATATTGTGATTTATACTATTTACATTTGATGATATTGAACATTCTAAATTTTGGTCGCTTCCTGTTTGTATTACACTATTTGCTCCTTCATTTTTTTTATTAACATTATTATCACTACTGTTTGTCTTCCTTGAAATATAGTAATTTCCAATTTCTTTTGTATGGTTTGTAATCCCACGTTTTCCATTTTTATTTATTTTTGTTTTTTTCTGATTCATATCTATTACACTATAATCCATACTACTAGCAATATCGTCATTTGTGATATAATTGAGAATTGAATTCATTTCAAGTATATTTTTTAAAATAATATTTATATAAATTTGAGAACAAAAATCAATATTATCATTTAATTTATATAATAAAATAATATCATCATTTCTTAATAAATTTATCATTAAAATGACTTTTTTCTTCATACCTCCACTAAGTTGGTTGCATTTTATATGCACATCACACTTTAAGTTTACTAATAACATAAGTGTATAAATAATATATAATAATTCGATGTCTGTTAAATTTAATTTTTTATATTTGAAAATTAGGTTAAAGTGCTCGTATATTGTCATATTTGGCATTAATAATAATTTACATTCATTTTCACTTTTTTTTTGTGCTTTCTCTGAAAATATATCAAATAATTTTTTCTTTCTATTTTTGCTAGTAAACATTTTACTAATAAAACATCCTCTGTTATTTTCTGTACCATTTTCATATACATAACTATTATTCATATTATTAAGGAAAAAATATTTGAATAAATAAAGCACATTCAAATCGTTGTTATATACCGAAGAAAATGTATATATATTATAGGGCTTTATTTTTATATTTATATTTTTCAATATATATTTAACATTATTTTGTAACGATTTTTTATCTATATTTTCTATTTCAGTTAGTTGTAAATAATTTTTCCGTTTTTTTAAGTTTTCTTTTAACAAATTATTTTTTTTCTCTAATTTTTCTTGTGAATTTTTATTTTCTAGAATTTCGGGGTTTTCATATTTGCTAGTTGCATATATTTTTTCTTTATGTGTTTTTTCTTCTTTATCATTTCTCGAAAAGTCTGTAAAAAATTTGGAATGTTTATTATGCTTGTCTTCTAATGTGTTTAATTCGGTGGTATGGTCGTTTAGTTTTTTTTCATTTATACTTTTTTTATTTTTATATTTTTTGTTGAGCAAATTAAAATTGTTCAATAAAAATGCATATTTGCCTTCAAATGTAGATTGTAACTTTTGGTTTGCTATTTTCTTTTTTTTTTGGAAATATCTTAATCTATATAATTTATAAAATAATATTAAAAAGTATATGGAGAAGTTAATAAACATAAATACAAAATCCCACCTTTCGTTAAAAAATGAGTTTTCATTTGAGCAAGTATCTGGAATAGTTTGAGTTATATCATTAAATGAGCCACCAAAAATATTGTTTTGAAAATTTTTTTGGAAAAAATTTGCACTTTGATTATATTTGTTAGCATTCCAGTGGCTGGTATTGACATGCGTGTTAATAATTGTATCGTTATCAATAGCCTTCAAATCTCTCTTTAAATTTAAACACAAACTTCTGATATTTAGGGCATGAGATAAACAAAATGAATCTAATATTCTGAATATACATACAAATATATGAGATAATTTAATTAAAAATATATTATTATATGCATACGATAAAAGAACTATAACATATATACCTATACTAATTATTCCACATAATATAAAATTAACAAACAAAAAAATAATATAACTATTTAAATATAATGATGAAAATAAACATATGGATAAAAATGTGTTAAAGCCAAATATCATAAGAAAAAAGAAAAAGGAAGGATATAAAAACTCTGTACATTCAAATATATATAATACTATAAATAAAAATATTATATATAATATAAAATAAAAATAATCTAATATTATTATTTGAAAATAATGTATATATTTATTCACATTAAAATTAGTAAAAATTTTCCTATTCTCGATTTCATTTTTTAATCGCTCAAAAAATACGCAAAAAAATATTATTAATGATAAAAATACATACATATTTATATAAAAATCTCTAATAAAATATTCATGGTATTTTATTCTGAATGGTTCATTTTTTATATCAGTTCTTTTTGTGTTCATTTGCTCATTATAAATATTTTTATTATTTTTTCCATTTTGTCCCACCCCATGAATGTTGTTATTTATTTCGATATCATTAAAATCTTTTTCTTGTTGACTATTTCTGTTATTTACTATATTTTGAAAATCATATAAAACGTTAAAAACTAAATTAGTGTAATATGGATAGGAATGAATAGATATATAATTATGAAATAAATTTATGTCCATTTCTATATTACTATGAACATTATTATTTACGTCAATAGTTTGAGTTTCGTTAATTATAAATACATAACTTCCTAAAGATAAATCATCATTTACTTTTGATCTCAGTTCTAAATAATCACTTATATTATCATATAAATTTTCTTCATCAATATAAGCGTTTATATAGTTTATGTTTTCTTTTAAAGAATATTTTTTAAAAAGAGTAAAAATTGTGTTATTATAATAATCGAACAAATTTTTCCCCATATTATTATTAATAATATCACTTGGATTATCATAACTTATAGACTTACTTTTTACATAATTATTATTTCTATTTTCTTTATAAAGATTGAAATACTTTTTGAACGGTCCGATTAACATTTTTTTTTTATGTTCATATTTATCTATTTCTGGAATGTTATATATATATTCTTCACTATCATTTATTTTCAGTTTATATATAATTCCATAATTTATTATACTTTCTTTTAAATGGCTAGAAGAAATTGTTGAATTATCTAATTTGATGTATTGAACTTTTCCAAAAAGGGATACACATTTAATTATAAGTAACCCACATGATAATAATAAAAGTGGGACAAGAAATTTATACCAATAAAAATTAATTTCTGATAAGTCTTTCTTCAACTTTAAAAATAAAGAAGGTGTAATATATACTGAAAAAAAATTTTGTAATTTTTTTATTATTTCATAACTGTTTGAATTATCATAATTATTATATTTTCCTGAATTTTCCAAATTTAATTTATTAGCTCCAGATTTGACACTATTTTCTTTATATGTATTATAATTTTTATTTTTATTATAATATTTGTTATATTCTGTATATTCTTCTTTCTCTAATTGGCTATCTGAGCTTTTATTTAATTTATCAACATTCCTAAAATGAATATTCGTTTCTTTATTAAAATCGTTTTTCACATTCGTAGTATTATTTTCTGTTATCGTCCCTTGAATCATATCATTTATGTATCCAAAATCGGTAATCGTTTTATTTCCTTTTTTTTTACTTTCCATAATTAATTGGTTTTTTATATTATTAAAACATTGGGTATTATAATAAAACATATAAAAAAGTGGATCCATTTTAATTAATTTCTTAACGTCTTTATCTTGAATATTTTTTAATAATTTAATTTTTTCATTATATGTATATATATATATATATGTATAATATATATCTATAGTTTTTAATTCATAATGTAACACATTTTTTAGTTTGTTTAAAATTGTTATCACATTTTTTAATTTATCTAATTCGTTTATTTTATAGGTACAATAAATATAATTTCTATTAAAAAATATATAACAATTTTTATTATACTCTCGTGAACTTTTTATATATTTTATAAAACTATTTTTTATTGATTCTATACTATTTTCATCATTTTTTATATCCCCATTAATTATATCAAAAATTGTATTTTTTGATTTATCTTTTAATTTTTTATTTTTTTTATCAAACAATACATTGTCTTCATGTATTAATAAGGGTTTGAAATTTTCATTATTCTTATTAATTTCTTTTGAAATAGATGAAATAAGATTCTTTTCATTTGTTGAAATATGATCATGTTTATCATTATTATTATATGAAAAACAATTAAATCGAACATTAAGAATAAATTTATAATTTATTATATTTTGAAAATAAGGTTTTCCACCATTAAATATAATTTCACCACTTTTAATAACAGCTATATCATCTGCGAATTTGTTAGCTTCATAAATATCATGAGTACATATTAAAATAATATTATTTTTTTTTATTTTATCAAAAAATTTGAATAACTTCGTTTTTGTTTTTATGTCTAAAGCTATAAAAGGCTCATCCAAAATATATATATCTCTTTTTACAAGAAAACATATAAATATTGATATTTTTTTTTTTATTTCATCTATTAAATTTTTGATCTTATCATTTAAATATTTAGATAAATCTAAACCGTTTAACATGCTTAATGTTCTTTTCTTTTTTAAATATTTATTAACATCTTTATTATAATATAATAAAAATGTTCTAATAGTTTCATAAAAGGTTAAATTATCATATAATATTACATTTTGACTACAAAAGCTAATTTCTAGTTCTTTTTTATTTCGATTTTTTATTTTATTAGCATTTTCCAAGTTGCTTAATTTATAATTTGTTTCTATTGTATTAATATTTAGAGATATATTATCTGTTAAGTCTTTCATTTCATTTGTTTTTTTTTTATATTTATTATTTTTTTGTATATTTTGTTGTGATATATATGACACAGTGTCTATGCCTACTGCATTTTCGTGTTTATTTTTTTCAGCTTTCATTTTTCTTAGTTTAAAATTATTTTTAACAAAATATATTTCTCCACTATCTTTATTTATCATCTTTGTGATTATATTTATAAGAGTGGATTTTCCAGATCCGTTTTCTCCTAATAAAACAAAAATTCGATTGCTTTTCAATGTTAAAGAAATATTTTTTAATGCTTGTTTTTTTCCATAAAATTTGTTTACATTTTTAATAAATAAACAGCACTTATTATTTGCAATTGCTTCATCATCATTATTATAAGCTGTTTTTATAAATTTTCGTTTTTTGTTTATATATTTATTTTTTGTATTTGTATGCCCTGAATCAAATTCTAAATTGTATATATGATCGTGAATATTTTTATTTTCTGTTTTATTATCTTCTATAATTGCGGTATTATAATCTTTGCGATATATATTTGTCTTTTTCATTAATGGGATAATCTTAAAACTGAAATTGATTGTATCTTTGCTCTTGATATATATAATAAATGTTAATATAGATACTAAAATAATGAACGAAACAAATGGATATATAACAAGGTCCATCAAACATATATCTTCTATAGTTATGTACATTTCATTAAACATGATTTTTATATCATTTTTAATTAATATAAAAATAAAATCTAATGCTAAACAAAATGAAGAATGGGGAATTAACAAAACTAATGAAATCAATAATTTGTTTGCCCCAGAATGAATAATTAAACGAAATGTAGAAAAAAGAAAAAATAACAAAAATGAAGCTATATAATTAATTGCACTATTATATGAAAAATGTACACATATAACTGTAACTAATAAACTATTCATTATAAACATATAAATATAATAAAATAAAATAAAATAATTTATTAATTTTTTAAATATATACAAATATATTATATATGTAAATATTATATTATAAAAAAACAATACTATAAAATAAAATAATAACCATGAGAAATAATAATAATATTTATTTACTTTTATACAAAACAAAAAATTCTCCATATTTATCTTTCGTTCCTTATTTATATCAAAACAAATATTTATTATAAATAAACAAATACATAAAAAAATTACAATTCTAAATATATTTTTTTCTAAAGCATCAAATGCATTAATCTTAAAAATTTTCATAGGCATTTTATAAGAATAAAAATTTTCGAGCGAAAAGTTTGTAACATATTTTACATCATCATTAGCCTCTTCATGTGAATATACAATATTTTTATTGTTAATTTTGCCAATATAATTTCTAAATTCTTCATTTTTATTATTTTTAAACATATTATATTTCAAAAGGAAATAATTAAAATGGTATTCAAGAGCTATAAAAAAACTATTATAATACCATTCGTTAAAATATATGTTAAACGATAAATCATCAACTGTGTTAAAATTTATAAAATTCTGTTTTAAGTTTATATTAATATCATTAAAAAATATTTTTTCATTTGAATTTAATAGGGCATAATCGCCTACTCTGATTTTGTAGCTTATATTTGATATAGGGCCATCATTTCTGAAATTTAAATTTTCATGAACTATTGAAACATTATTATCATTCTTAACATTCTTTATGTTTCCATTATTATGTTTGTACAATCTGAAGTTATTTCCATGTTTATAATTTGTTGAATTTAATTTTGATGTTATTGACAAGTTCGTTATGTTTTGAGCGTTACCAGAGTAATGCTCCTTTGATTGTTTAATATGATTTATTTTTTTATGATCCGATAACTTATTTAAATATTTTCCAATAAAATTCGAAAACAATATTTTGGGTTTCCTTTTTTTATCATTTTCTTTTGACTCATATTTAAGATTTTCGATACCTAATAGTCCACATGAATAATTAGTTTCTATAACATCATTTTTCACAAAATTATAAAAGAATAAAATATTTTTTTTATCATTTACAAATTCTTTATATTGGCTTTCATTTTTTATACTTCTAATATCTTTTATAAATTTTTTATACAATTTTGTTTTTTTAATCATATTTAATGTATGATGGTCTATTTTTAATTTTAATAATTTTTCATATTCTTTATCTGAATATATGTTTTTATATAAATCGTCAATAGTAAGTTCATTATTGTCATTTTGATAGCTGTCTTTTATTTTACTTTTATAATTATTTAATATTTGATTATTAAATTCAATAGATTGGTAACTTAACTTGGTGTTATTTTTTTCCGGGTTTTTTCCTAAACCCTTTACATCATTTTCATTAAGAAATATTGCATATTTAAAATTTTGTTCACATTCTTCTTCGCTATTATATATTCGAAAAATATTCATATCATTTCCATTGGCATATTTTAAAAAATCATTTATAATTTGGGAGGATGGTGTAAGGCATATATGATTCACATATATAGTATCATTTATTTCCCTAAATTAAAAAGAGTAGGAAAAAATATAAGTAAACAAATTATAAAAACATAAAATTTATATATTTTTATTAAAAATTTTGGTGAAACTTACATTGAGCACAAATCATTGCTCATAAACAATACATATTGCCTTATGGTGTCATTTAAATCGATTTTGTCATTTTCCGAAAAAAGGTTAGCTAATTCAAACGAATCTGTATAGGAAAAAAAATATATGCATTGAATTATACATACATATATAATCAATAAACATTTTAAATAAAATAAAAGAGAATACGCATATATATGTACATATTTCAAATAAAAGAAAATACACATATATGTATATATTTAAAATAGAGTCATAACATGTTTTAACTAATAATCAATATTTAACATATTTTTTTTTTTTTTTTTTTTTTATAACTTACACTTCTCACTTAAGTTCCTCAAGAACAAGTGGAAAAGTATTAAAGAAAAGGGTATTAACAAAAAAAAGAAATAAAGAATTGGATTTTTTTTTTTTTCATAATACGTCTTCTTTATTAAGCCATATAGTTTACGAGTTTTCATTATGTTATAGAGTTTATTTTAAAAATATAATTAATTTTATTAGCAAAGATATGTTCCCTATACAGGAAAATCAACTCTATTTAAAAAAATAGGGATTGTAAGAAAAAAACATTATTTAATTTATGTTTTTACAAAATCGGGATTAAAAAAAAGAAAAACATAAAATCACGTTAAAGAAATCATGACTAAAAATATACCATATCTAAATTTTAATAAATAATAAATAGATAAATAAATAAATAAATAAAATTGTTTTTAATTAAATATAAAAAATATAAAAAATCGTAGAAAATTAAAACATATTTTTTTGTTTTTTCGTAGAATGATCCTTTCTTACAAACTATATAATAAGGAAAATTAAAATATAAAATTTTTTAAAAAATATCTTTGTGTTAAAAAAAAATGGTAAAATAAAGCCAATAAATTGGAGAAAAATTGGAGGGTAATAAATAAATAGTTTAGTTCGGCATGTAATAGATTTCCTGTTTTTTCGTATTCTTTATCTTTTCTATTTGTTATTTTTTTAAATTAATGAAAAGCAGAAAATTAAAAAAAATGAGAAATACTTATTTAAATAATTTTTCCATGTTTTAAAAAAATATTATTTATATTATAGTATATTTTTAACTTCACAAAAAAAGTAGATTGTTTTTCTTAAAAGAGTCGTTATTTTTTGAGTTACACAAAATTTCCAATAAAAAATTAAAAAGGCTTATAGAACGACTGATATTTTCATTATTATTTAATTTTTTTAATTTACTCTTTTATTGTTTCTTTCTATGTATAGATAGATTTATATTTGCAATTTCATGGCATTCCAAGTTGTTCTTGGAATTAAAGGCCAAAAAAGGGGATACGAAATATTAAAATATAATTTTATATACCTAGTGAGGAAAATACCATTATTTTTTATTATATTTGAATAAAAATTTTAACTTATAAAAAATAATAAGAAGAATTTTTAATATAGTTATTGTTTCCTTATAAAAAATATTAATTAAAATATTATAATATTTATATATAATATATCTGCACCTAGTATTTTTTTTTATTAAAAAAATAATTAAATGTAAATTTTTAAATATAACAACTTTTTAGGGATTTTTTTTTTCTATATTACATTTTTTATGCTTTAGCCGTTTAAACAACTATTCAATAAAAAGGCAAATAAAAATATATTTGTCTTTTTTATAGAAAAAGGGAAAATGTTCTAAATTGTTTTTTTTAATAATATTTATTATTACATTTTCATATACAGATACTCAAAATATGTTTACATGTATATTGCACACATTTATGCATATATCATAAACTAAAATGAATATATGTAAAAATATATTAAAGTTATTTCAACAAGAATATATGTTTATAGTGTATCCCATTTCATAATATGTCTGGAAAAAAAATAAAATAAATATAAAATATTTTGAATAAATTATAATTTATTAAATGATATAATTTCGGCTGATTGAACAAGCCCCTCAATTGTGTCTTCAACATCTTCGTCCTCATTCATTTGTTCTTGTAATTCTTTTTTTTTTTTGCAATCCTCATCACTTAATCCCACATTTTCAATTAATTCAATAAGCTCGTCTGTGTTAACTAAATCGTCAACAATAATACAAGAAACCTTTGAAAAAAAGGAAATAAAAAATGTCGAACAAAACAAAGCGAACAAAACAAAGCGAACAAAACAAAGCGAACAAGACTAAATATAGTTTACTTGTAATTTAAAAAGCCCAAAAGCAAAGGGAGTTTTTTTATGGGCTTTTCCCCAAGTTAATCCTTCCATCTCAATTTCTTTTACAAGTTTTAGTACTTCATCTAAGTTTGTATCTTCTCCATAAGGCTTTATATCAATAATTAGAGATGACCTGTTATAATTTTAAGAAAATTTTTCACAAATATAATATTAAATATGTTTGTAAACTACTTTATTCGTTTTCTGTTAACTCATTTTCAATATACATGTACGTAGTATGTAGAATGGAAGTTTCCCTATTTAAATTATAAATAATTAGCAATTTTTCTATTCATTATTTTAGTTATTTCATTCTTACTTTCCAACTTCTTTTTTTTTATTTCCTTTTTTGGCACCTTGGCTAGTTCCAGAATTATCTATATTTCCATCATTGTGCAAAATATAATAACTTAAAGGTACATATAATTCGTCATATGTATTTGCCATTTTTTTAATGAGAGATATATATTATTATTTTATACTAGTTAAATATATTAATTCAAGATAATTTTAATTATAAAATAATTGTTGGTATATTTTGTGTAACATTAAAGTTATTTAAATAAAAATTGTATGAAAAAATAGAGTTAATAATTTATATAAGCAGGTTATATAAATATAATATATCATAAATAATAATAATTATTATTATTAAGTTCCTATATTTGCCTTATAAAAATGCTAATAAAAAGTAGCAAACATGTTAATATAAGCATATTCACATTTTATTCTTTTAATAAAAAATATTATATAAAAAATTATACATACACTAAACAAAGAAAAAACGGGTAAACTTAAAACCATGAGTTAATTTTTCCCCCACTCTATGCATATATAAAAAAAATATGTTTTCTTTTCATTTTTTTTATTTTTTAACTTAATAATCATTATGCATATTTTGTCATGATAATATCCAGATTTCACGGTTCTTTGTTTTTATTTTTGTTTTTATTTTTGTTTTTATTTTTGTTTTTATTTTTGTTTTTATTTTTGTTTTTATTTTTGTTTTTATTTTTGTTTTTATGTTTCGTTCTTTTAAATGGCTAAATAATATATATATATTATACATATGTGTATACTCTCTACATAAGCACGCATTGAAACACGTTTCTACATTATTACCAGTTTAATCCTTGCCTGAAGGATCCTTTCATTTTATTTTACTTTTTTTATTACGGCACTTTCAAAAAGGCGTTATAATAATTTTTCCCCAAAACAAGTATTAGTTGCACATGCATATATATACTACAAAACAATGACAACAATTTTTTTTTGATCTAAACATTTTAGGTATCATTTGTTTCGTCATTTAATATAGTTTCATTTTGTTTTCTTAAAATTTCCTTTAAATCTGTTATTAATGCATTTTCCCTATTTGCCCTTTCTTCATAATTAAACATAGCTAAGGCTCTTTGCTCTTCGGCACTATAAACTTGATTTTCTTTTCTCATACGTATTGCATTCATTCGTTTATGCCTTGATCCGCTCATAACATATCCAATATTTTCAAAATTTTCTATAGCTTCAGCGGATAATCCAACTTCACCACGTCTTGGTATTCTTTTACCTTTTTGAATAAACTGTGCTATTGCTTTACCTTCCCCTGGCATCATAGCTCCACCATAATCCATTTGTTTATTTGCTAATTTTACATTTATATCGAGAGGCTTTGGTCCTATACTATCTGTATCATCATCAGTTGCTTCATTCTCATTTTCTTTATCTTTGAACTCTTCTTTTTCAAACTGTTCACTTTGTTTACTTTCTTGATGTTTCTTATATTCTTCTTCTTTTTTATTATTTTTTATATTTTTTTTTTTCATGTCCTTATGTTTTTCAATAGAATTAGAAGAATCGTACTTGTACAATTTTTCATTTAGTGAGTCATATCCTTCACATAGAAAAGACAAGGATGTGGCTGAGGTTGTATTTGATTTTTTTATATCTTCATCTGAATCGTCATACTTTTTTTTACGTTTATTTTTTTTATTTTTGTCCTTTTTATGCTTCTCATATTTTTTGCTTTTCGATTCACTCTGTTCTCTTTCTCTCTTTTTTTTTTTTTTTTTTTTATCGTGTTTTTTTTCTTTTTTGTACTCTTCGTCAATAGAATTGCTATATTTTTCTACACTTTTTTTACTTTTATATTTTTTATCCATTTCTTCATAATCACTGTATGCCAATTCGGTAGTTTTTTTTTTTTTTTTTTTTTTTTTTTCCTTTTTAGAAGAATATTCACTATATGAGCTCAATTCGGAATGATCAAGTTTGGAATTTTCTGAATGTTCCGTTTCGGAGCTATACTTTTTTTTTTTTTTTTTTTTTTTGTCCTTTTTTTTTTCATTTTGATCGCTATCTTTACTCTCGGAATTTTTCAAAATATTTTCCCATGTTGTTGGAGATAGAGACTGCGATCGTCTATATATTTTATGTTGATCAAAAGGCAAATTAAATCTGTAATCATTTTTTTTTTGTAGCCAATTAGTATAATGATTCCAACTCTCTTTATCTGCATAATGCCCCAGAACAACACGATCATATTTTTTTTCAATTTTTTCTCCAGTTTTTTTATTATATAAATATTTATGGTTACTCATTTCTCCTCTTTTATAATTTGAATTTCTATCATCATATAAATCACGTTTTTTATTTTCTCTAGAAATATAATTTCTTTTATTTTTGTGAATATCACTATCGCTACTATAATACCGTGATTCGGGACGTTTGTGTTTATTATAACTTCGGCGATTATCATACCCTTTGATATTATCATAATTTTTCCTTCCATTTTTTCTATTTTTGCTAATTCCCCGAATTCTCCATTTGTTTTCTCCACTGCTATTACTGGATATGCTTCTTCGTTTATCTTTTATCCATTTCCTGTTGCTATGGCTACAGGATCTTCTTTGAGTACGGGTTCTTTTTCTATGGGGTTTGTCTTTTTTCCTAAAATAATTATTATTTGGTGAGTTTTCTCTTCTTTTTTTACTTAAAATTTTATCATTACTTATAGATGATGAACCATATGAAGATTTCGTCGATGCTTTTCGATATTTTTCATGCCTTCTTCTATTATTATCATCATATTTATTTTTGTCATAATAGTCATCACTATTTTCATTTGTATTACTCCGTCTTTTTTTTTTGTATTTTTTTTGTTGTGTATAATCACTACTATTACTATCTCTACTATGGTTATATTCGTCTTTTTTTTGTTGTTTTTCATAATTATCTAATTCGTTTTCCCTTTTTAATTTTTCTAATTTTTTTTTTAATTTTAAAAGATCTAATTTTTTTTTAAGTTCTATATATTTTTTTTCCCTCTCTTTTCTTTCTGGAGTCATTTCCCCTTTTGGTGTGGATGAATTTTCTTCCTTTTTATCTGAGTCACATTTTTCATTATCATTATTATTGTCATTATTATCCATACTAATATTGCTCATACTGTTGCTATTTACCTTTAGCATTTTTAATTTTTCTTTAAGTTCTTTATGTTTTTTTTCAAAATATATTTTTTCGCTTTTATCATCATTTTCATTGTTATCAGCACTTCCCTGACCCTCATCATTTTCATTACCTTTTACTGACATTTCGTTATTCTCTTTTTCCAAATTTGATATTTCATTTTCTGAATTTATTGACATCTCTTTTCATTACATAATTAAAAATGTTTGTTTTATAAATACAGGAAATTACATACATATGTATGTGGGGGTATATAATATGTTACAAATGTTATAGCAAAACACATCAACAAATTGATTGTCCTTTTTTTTTTCGATTTTTATTCATTTATGTTTTTTCTCTATTTTTATTATTTGGTTTTATTTGATTTTTTTTTCAATATATTATGATTTACTTCAAATGTAGTATATATATTATTATTACTATTACATTTATATATATAGATTGTTTGCTTGTTTGTTTTTTATCTTTATAAAAAATCAACGTTTTTCGAAATTTCATAATATCAAGATAACTTCAATCCATTGTGGATATTAGTATTATTATTATTATATATATGTAAACATACGCGGAATTAAACAAATTTAAAAAAAATTACTCAAAATCTTAAAAAAAATAATTAATCCTGTGCCAGCGCAAAGCATATTTTTATATTCATATGCGGGTAAGCCATTCTTTTCTCCCATGAATTTTTTATATTCTATTTTTTTTATTAATACTGCTTATAATTATTTTCATTACCTTAAGTCTATTTTTATAAATATTTTTTATATTTATGCTATATATATATACATATACATAATAGTATATTCTCATTTCATTCTTTCACATTAGAACTGTGTCAATGAAATTAGTCAAATGGATATGGTTACATGTATTTTTATTTCCGCATTATTGTAAATATCTTTATATTGCATATAATAGTGTTATTATTATTTGTTCGGTTTATTTTATATTTTATTCGATATAAATCGATACAATAATTTTCTTATTTTAAAATATTTATTTGGCGATAGAATTAAAAATATGAAGAAATGACAAAACAGAAGTATTTTTATATACAAATATTTACACGATTAACCATATTACTAAAATTTGAGATGCTTTTCTTTATTTTATGCTTAAATGAGAAAGCTCATATTTTTTTTTTGTTTTCCATCTAATTAATTTACTTTTTTCCTAATATATACGTGATAATAATGGAATGATATAGAAAACGAAAAAAACAAACGACAAATAATACAGAATAATAACCACAAAAAAGGTTTTACAATTGAATAAAACAAAATTAACTTATTATATAGTTAGTGTATATAATTATATTAACACAATTATGTTGCATTATATATGCAAATGCACACACATATATAATATATATGTATAACAATTGATCAATGTTACAACATCGTAATACAATTAATTGGAATATAAATAATGAACATATGAATGGAAATATTTTTAAATTAAAACAAATACAAATTTTATTACATTAAAAATCATTTTATATAATCACAATAATCATTGATGATAAAAAAAAGAAAATAGGTATACACTTCTTGCTTATGGACAAAATTTCCTATCATCATTTTATGATTATAAGAAAGTAGTTATATGCATTGATAAAATGCAAAAGACTTACTATTCAGATATTAAAGGAGCATTATCAATGTATTTATTTTCTTCTATTGGAACATCACATGGTATTGGCAGTATAATATCGTCATAAACTATATAAGGTTTTTCAATACAACAATCTACATAAATAACTTCATCAGTATATTTTATACGTGGAATAATTTTTTTCCGTATTGGTACAATTTTATAATTATCCCTAAATTTTAGTATAGGAACATCAACTGGTATAACTACAGGTTTTGGAACTAAATAAGTATAATCAACATTTATATGTTCTTTTAAACAATTAACAACTTCAATATTTTTTTCTAATTTTGGTATAAAAAGTGTTTCTATTTTTGGTGTATCATTATTGCATTCTTTATATAAATTAAATTGAACATTGTAATTTTTTATATCTTGTTTAACACTATTATTTATGTTATATTGGGCATTATATTTCATCAACCCCATATCGCTTTTTAATTTACTTTCATTATTGTTTTTATATAATTTTTTAATGTTTTCATATAACTTTACAAGATATTCATCTCCCTTTTTAACATAAGTGTTTACCTCTTCAACTAATTCCACTGGCTTATAAAATGCATTTATTTTTGTATCTTCACAGTGAACGACCCTTTTTGTGATTGGCTTTATTACACTTACGTGCATTTCATTTTCTTGGTTAATAAAATCATTCTTTGTGTTTATTTCTACGGAATCTTCGTCGTTCTACATACAAGCAAAATGAAAATAAGGATATGATGAATTAAACAATGTATAAATATATAATATGGTAAATAAATAAACATACAAAAAATGTAATGTATATATAAAATATATTATGCGTTTTTTGTCTTTTGCTTTTATCGTTTGATTATTTTTCTTTTTAATAATTTACAATTGTGTATTCATTAATATCTTGTAATAGCATCTCCATTTTCAACAAAACAAATCGTTTTTTAATCACCAGAAATGTTTATGTATGCCTACGCATATATAGCGAAAAATGTTATAATTTATATTTTTTCTTTTTTCCTGGGAATACCAATAATTTTTAATATGTGAAAGTATATTTTCAAATTATTTGTAGCACAAGCACACAAATGGCGTGACAAATTATTTTTTTAGTTTACACATAGCATGCTGTGTGTATTATGTTACAAGTGTATGTATATATATATATACCACCTTTTATTTATAATTTTTTTTAATAATAATATCCATATTGTAATTAATACATATAAACTTTCGTAACAATATAGACAAAATTAATAACGTTATTTGGCATAGACAATTCTATTCAAATGTTTGAATTCTTGGAATAAAAATTTTTTATCAGCTCAATATTATATATGTTTTTTAAAAATGTTTAATACCTATATATATTGACTTAAATAACGAAATTTTTTTTTTTCTTTTTTTTTTCTACACTGTTCAGAAAAATAGCCATAAAACATTGCGCTTTTCGGTGATTTTGGCTAATTTAATTAACATAATATTAATTTTAATTTTATACATGTTTATTCAAATGAAAGGTATTGAATTTAGCTATAAACATGTTTATTACTTCGTATATGAAGTTTAACTAAAAATAAAAACGTATATAAATTTACAAGTGTACAAAAAAAATACAATGATAAATATGCGGGTATTGTTTTTAAATTATTATTGACCATAATTGCACATTGTTATACTTTTTTATACATTAATAAAATAGTTCGTTTATTGAACAAACTTTAATTAATTGCATAGTTTTTCGTGTAAAAATGTGTTATATGGATGTGCATATATGATTTCGTGTGCAATTTAAAAATTGGTATAACTTTGTAACCCGCCTTTAATCATCACTACTGTTTTCCTTTTCTGCTGCTTCTTCTTCTCTCTTTCGAAGGAGTTCAGTATCATGATGATATTGGCTCATATGCAAATAGCATGGGTGTGCAGGTAAATAATCTTCAAGAATCCAATGTGGGCCTCTTTCTTTTCTTCTTCTATCAAGGTATCGTGTAACCGGATTTGTGTTTTCAGCTCGTTCCCTTTCTTTGTTAGCTTCTACCCATTCTACTGTAAATCTCTTTGGTTTTATTCCAAGATATGATACATGATGAAATGTAAAGGATAAACCAAAAGCAAATAAAAAATATGGAATAAAAGCTAATGGTAATGGAAATTGTAATAACCATGCCATATATGGCTTATGATCCTTTGCAAATTCACCGTGCAAATAAGTATGGAAAACACCTGCTGGTCTTAATGACCATCTTTCCCAATCATATTTATGGTCATAGTACCTTTGATTCAATCGATATTTCTTTGGTTCACCATTTGGTAAGAATTCTCTTGGAGGGGGTTCTGGAATATTTATTCCTAAAGGTTGCGACGCAACATATCTTTTAAATACATTACGGACATTGTTGTTCATACGAATAAAAATTTGTTTTTTCCCATTTGAATACAATTGCATTTTCTCACTTTTTTTAATTACAATTGTATTATTAAGATAATATTGCTAAATCACAAAATTTTATTATATAACTATACGAAATATGTATGCATGGTACAAATACTTGCATAATATTATATGTATGTGCATTATATGCATATATTGTGAAAGTATTATACTTTTAATATTAAAGATATATAATTTTCGTGAAATTTATTGTGACAAAATAAACATTTCGCAAAAGATGCATATGTAATTTTATCACATTTACATTTTCAATATTAAAAACTTTAAAAGAAAAAACAATAGCATAAATATTTTTTTACATTAAAAAGGCCGTGCTATTAATTTTTTTGACTATTTAATGCATTTGAAATATAAAAACATGTATATATTTAGTATAATATTACTTTATATAAATAATTTTACTCACTAAAAAAATATAACACACACGTTTAAATTTTATGAAAATGTAATTCAATATTGTTTTTTTATAGTTATTCCAAATTCCTGTTATATTTTTCTTGCACATGAAAATGTTCCAAGATCAATGTTTTAGAGAATTATTTATAATAATGGTGTAAAATATAAAATTTGTTTGCAATAATAAACAAAACTATACAAAGGAACATATTATTATTTAAATTAAAGAAATATAGATTTGTTCATAAAAAATTAGTACATATATATAAACGAAAAAAATAACATTTGCCCAATTTGGACGGTATTAAAAACCTGAAAGAACAGATATGCAGAAATGCCATTGTATAAATGCGCATTATTATTTTTTATCTCTTTTTTGTTCATGTTAAAAAGTTTTTATATATTGCCAAAATAATAGGAGTATGAAATACTTTGTTTGAGTTTGCATAAATTAAGGAACATATGAAGAATGTACAATATTTAATTCCTAGTAAAAGTATTATCCTATTATCCATATAAGGAAATAGTATATATACCTAATGTCAAAAATTAAAAAAGCATACAAATTCATATATATATAATAAAACCTCGAACTATTCTGATAACGAATAAATCTTTTATTTGAAACACTGCGAATATACATTTTGTCAATTTATATGGAATATATACCTACCAACCATATTGCATCTGCATATTTAAACATTACTACAGATGGTACTATATTCTATATATGTGTGTGCAAGGGGGAATGAATATTCATATATTTTTTATGCACATGCATAGTAGTACGCATATCGTTTTGTCGAAAAATGAGAAAAATGTTATTGAATAATTTCGGGAGTTTAAGAGGATATTATTTTTTACAAGTTCATTCTCATCTAATTTATTAAATTATTTAAACAAAAGACAAAAAATGACTTTAAATATTTTATACCGTGAACGTATGAATAAGTCATATAATCACATATAAAATATTACCCTTTATTATATTTCTGAACTATGTAAAACATATTTAAATATGCGAATATATTTTTATTTTAATATATATATATATATATATATATATATATATATATATACTAAAGATATAATGAACAAAAACATTTCAAATACTTTTTTTCATTTGCATAAAAAATGATAAACAACGTAAAGTTGCATAAGGGCAAAATTTTTTATTATTAATTTCATATAGAATATTTCTTAAAAAATAAATTATTTTTACAAAAAAAACAAAAAAGGCACAATATTACTATAACTATATATTATCCTATAAAATACAATTTTTTAACACATTTATATCCTACGCATTTTTTGTTTTTATTTTAGATATATTAAAATCATAACACACATGCATGGTCTCTTTAAAAATAAAAAGTCATTCATATACATAAACAAAATGTTTAAGGGTTAAGCGAAAAAAATATGTTATTTTTGTTCATGCACACTGTATATATTATGTAAATAAAGTTAGTATACGTTTTAGGATTGTGGAAGTGGGCTTGTATATACAAATTTATAGTATATATGAATAACGTTAACCTGTATTAATTACATTATATTATTTTTATTTATTTTTTATGTAGAAAAAATAAAACATGCTTTTGTGATAAATAATTATAAAATTTTTGAATTGATGGAAAATTTCCATTTAATGCAACATGATAAATATATTATATTTTTTTTCAAATAAAAAAATATTTCACCAAATTTTTTAAATGAATAATAGTGGTGATAATAATAAAATATACATATTTAAAAAAATAAAAAGCGGATATATTTTATTAGTGCCATGAATAATAGCAAATGGTAAAAAATTATGGTTTGTCATTTATAATATGTAGCGTATACCTACATAAAGATATGCATAAATTTATGTACGTTGCAATATATCAGTAATATACATGCAATATTTGTTTACAATTTGATATACATTAATATAATATATATATTTATAAGCATTGCTTAATAGCCTTACGTATATAGAGTACCCCGCGTTATCTATGGAATGGCATATTATTTTCTCCACCCCTTTTAGCATACCTTTAAAAAATATATAGTGAGCAAACTGTATATGTATATTTATATATGCATACCATTTTTAAAACTTTAATTAGCACACCCGGCGTAAATGTATAAGCAGTAAACAAAAGATATATACCTATATACATATATTTATATATTTAAGTTTTATGCTTCGTTCGTTATTTTAATTTTTCCCGCTCATTTAAAAAATACAGTGTACTATTAATACTCGAAGTTAGCGAAATAAATTAAAGAAAAAAAATATATAGCAATAAAGCACAAAATAAATGTATGTGTTCAATCGAACCATATTTCCTTTTCCACTTCATATATCTTAATTATAAAAAAATAATAGTACTAAATTAAAAATTGCTATTTCCAAAGCAAATTAAATAAAATTATATTATTTTGAAAAAAACAAAAATATAGTAATAAAGCAAAATTATCCATACATATTTAATTTTGGATCATTCTGTTTTTTCCAATTTACATAATTTTTTAAGCAATTAATTACTAAAATAAAATTTGCAATTTTCAACACGTATTAAATAAAAATAAAATTAAATTCTTAGAAAATAACCCAAAATTCACAGTAAAGTATAAGTAGCACATATATATATATTTATTTAATTTGGGTCATGCTGCTTTTTTTCCATCTCATATCTTAATTTTTTAAATAATTAATATACTAAATTAAAATTTCCTATTTTTAAAACAAACTAAATAAAAACAATCGAAAAAACAAAAAGCATAATAATTTTAATATCTACAAAGGTACACAATTATTTCGATATCCCTGATGTATGTATTACAAACACTCCAAAAAAACGAATCCAAATAGATATTATATATACACTGAATAAAATATTTTCACATTTTTGTTGCCAACATAAATATAAAATCGTCTAAATATACAAGCTACATATCCATTTCTTATACATTTCCATAAAACTAATTAGTAATTTTTTTTTTCCTGCGATATTTTTGTAACTGAAACAAAAAACGAACAAAAAAGGGAAATATGTCAGTACTCGGAATAGATATAGGGAATGAAAACTCAGTAGTTGCAACTATAAACAAAGGGGCTATAAATATTGTCAGAAATGATATATCAGAAAGATTGACACCCACATTAATTGGATTTACAGAAAAAGAAAGATTAATAGGTGATAATGCATTAGCAAAAGTGAAATCAAATTTCCGGAATACGTGTAGGAATATAAAAAATGTATTAGGAAAAATAGGAACAGGTTTAGAAAAAGATGATTTAGAAGTAAATGAAGCATATGGAGATTTAGTTGGATGTGAGCATGGATATTTAGGATATAGTGTAGAATACAAAAAAGAGAAAGAAAATATAAGCGCTGTTAGAATAATAGCCACTTTATTATTATATTTAATTAGATTGGGAGAAAAATATATAGGAAAAGAATGTAATGAAATTGTTTTATCTTATCCTCCTCACTATACTAACAATCAAATTCAATGTTTAGCAGCTGCTGCAAAAATAATAAATGTTAACGTATTGAGACTTATCAGTGATAATACTGCTGTTGCTTTAGATTATGGTATGTATAGAATGAAAGAATTTAATGAAAAGAATGGTTCAATAGTAGCATTTGTTAATATTGGTTATGCAAATACATATATATGTATTGCTAAATTTTACTCAAACAAATGTGAAATATTATGTGATATAGCAGATAACACTTTAGGAGGCAGAAATATTGATAATGAATTAATAAAATATATAAATAATTTATTTATAAATACTTATAAAATTAATGCACTATATAAAAATGGTCCTATTGAGTTAAGCGAAATGGGAAACGGAAAATTAGATAAATTTTTTACATCTAAAAATAATGAAACCGCACAAATTAATAATAAAGTAAGAGTAAAATTACAAGATGTAGCAATTAAAACAAAAAAAGTTTTATCGGCAAACAATGAAACATCTATACATGTAGAATGTTTACATGAGGATTTAGATTGCCAAGGTACTATAAATAGAGAAACATATGAAGAATTATGTTCAAATTTTTTCTTAACAAAATTGAAAAATATTTTAGATAAAGCAATATCTATTAGTAAAATAAATGATGTTAAAAATGCTCAATCTGTAGAAATATTAGGAGGTACAACAAGAATACCATTTATTCAAAATTTCTTACAATCTTATTTCAATAAGCCTTTATCAAAAACTTTAGTAGCAGATGAATCTGTTGCTAGGGGTTGTGTATTATCTGCTGCAATGTTAAGTAAGTATTACAAAGTAAAGGAATATGAATGTATTGAAAAAGTTCACCATCCAATTAGTGTGAAATGTGAAAATATGAATGACAAGTCTGGAGCAAATTCTCGAGTTGAACAATTATATACTACTGATTCTATAAGAAGAAAAGTAAACAAAATTATTATACCAGATAAAGGTAACATTAAAATAACAGCTTTTTATGAAAATAATCCTGACCTTCCAGATAATTGTGTAAAAGAATTGGGTTCATGTGTTGTTAAAATTAACGAGAAAAATGATAAAATTGTCGAATCTCATGTTATGGCAACATTTTCAACTAATGACGTATTTACATTTTTGGGAGCTCAAACCGTTTCAAAAAATGTTATAAAAGGAAAAGAAGAAAAAGAAAAAAAAAACGAAGAAAAACCAGCTGATGATTCAAAAGGCAAAAATAATGTATCTCCATCAAAAAGCGAAGATAAATCACCATCTGAAAATAGTAGCCCTAGCAAAACAGAGTTGAAAAAAGGTGAAGAAGGAAAGATACAAACATGCTATACTACTATACCCCTTGAAATAATATCTCCCCCTGGAACATATACTAATAAGGAGATATACAACTTTAGTGAAGCGGAAATAAATATGCAACATAGTGATACATTAGAAGCAGAAAGATTAAAACATATTAATGAATTAGAAACTATTATTTATGAAACTAGGGATCGTTTGAATGGTATGTATAAAGACTTTGTAGTTGATGAAGAAAGAGATTCTATTTTACTAACTTTAGATGATGTTGAAAATTGGATATATGATAATATTGATGAAAATAAAAATGCTTTTGTAAGTAAAAAAGAAGAAATAAGAGAACGTATAAAAGATATAATTTATAGATATGATGTTTATGCATCTAAACAAAAAAATTTAGGAAATATTATATCACATTTAAAAAATATTATTACACAATGTGAAAAGCAAGCATCAGATGAAAGCCAAAAAATAATAGCAAAAGCTAATAACTTTTTATCAACTATTGATTCTTTACAAGAACAAGAAAAAAATAAAAAATTATATGAAGCACCTGTTTATTCATTAAAAGATGTTGAAAAGGAGTTTAATGATGTTACACAAATGGCACAAAAATATTTCTCAAAAATTGAAGCTGAAGAATTAGCAAAACAAAAGGAAAAATTGGAGCAGGAAAAAAAAAATGAAGAAAATCAACCTTCTGAAGAAAGCGAACAAACTGAAAACAATGATAACGAAGAAAAACCTGATAATAGTGATAAATAATTTTAAGAAAGTGAAATAACTACCATATTTTATATTACATAGATATAGAATATATGCTATACTTCATTTCTTATATATACTGCACATTGTTTGTGCCTTATGCACTTTTCATTGCCCCGTTGATTCGGGGTTTTATTCGTTTTTTTCATAAAATTCGAATCTTTATATGCGAGAAAATATTCAATATATATATATTACTCATATATATGCATTTTATGCTCGTATTACCTTTTTTGTATGTGCTTATAGTTGTATATATAATATATTATATTTAATATATGTATGCTTATTGTGCACACATTAAATTTTATTTTATAAAAACATAATTTCTTTCTTATAATTCATGCAAATGCACACATATAGTTGTATATACAATATATATGTTCATAAATTTTGTAACTCAAGGACTTTCATAAATTGAGTAATTTTTATTAATCATTTTTTTCACTTTTATACATGTAAGGAAATGGAGAATTAAAGAAACAGATAAGAAAAGGCTTATAGAAATTATTACTTTTATTTTGAAATAAAACTTAATAATATTAATAGAGTTTATTGGTATGTTTAAAACTCGTTCCCCTTATTATCCGAGATTTTTATAATTTTGGAAAAAATATTTTATAAATAATAAACTTCAAAAAAATACATATTCATCTTTTTTATTAGAATATTCCGAATGATGATACCTTGAATTACTTAGTATAAACATGCATATAATATGTATAATACGCATGTCTATATTTTATTTCGTGATTTATTTTTTATTTTTTAATATTATATTTTTAAGGTAGCCAAAAAGGCTAAATTATTCAAATAATAGAGAGGTTTATTGATAAAAAAAAGAAAAAAACTAAAAATATAAATGCTAATATGATGATATAATTTTTCTTAATTCACCAAAAAATATTTTCATCTTTGTTTCATTATTAGCAAACTATAAACTAGTAGAAAAATGTCCACATATATCCATATACTGAGTATATGCATGTATAAATTCATTTTAATTATCCACATAGCCAACTATGTAAATACATTGGGAAAACATTGTGTGTGTATTTTTATTTGTACCCGATTTATCCCTAATTACAGCCTACATAAATCATGTATCATAAAGATGGTAATTTTTGATTATATGAGATATGGTATTAAATAATCAGTGAGTTAAGGTAGTATAATTAGGGTATATTTTATTGTTTTTTTTTTGTTTTTTTTTTTTGGTCATTTTTTTTGGATAGCTATATGTTCATCAAGATATTGAGATATTCGCTCTACCATTTCATTAATTGTACAATTTTTACCAAAAAAATCCACAAATTTCCCTTCTGTATCTAACAAGTAGTGAATAATAGAATGGTCAATTAAATAATTATATTTATTTTGGTCATTAACTGTTTTATTTACATTACTCATTTCAGTAACATGCTCATTATAATATACACGAAATAACTTAGCAACATGTTTTATAAGATCTTTTGTCCCTGTTAAACCAATTAATTTCGGATTAAATGACTTACAATAATAATTTATTTGAGCTACTGTATCTCGATTAGGATCTACAGTAATAAAAATAGGGGTAAGGATATCCCCATATTTTTTTGATATTTTTTCAAAAACTATAGTTTGCTTTTCTAACTCTTGAGGACAAATATCAGGACAATAACTAAAGCCAAAATATATTAAACAGTATTTTCCTTTAAATGTTTGATTTGTAACTATATTTCCATTATAATCTATTAGTGTAAAATTACCACCTATTAATGGTTTTCCAATATTTTCGACTCTTGTTTTTCCAATATGATTTTTTCCATTATTTTTTTTATCACATTTTAATTTATATAAATATAATGTAGGAATACATAAGCCTAAATTAAAAACAAAACATTTCCATGTTAAAAAAATACTTTTTTTTTTTTTTAATGGATTTTCTGCATTTTTTTTATTTGTTGAAAAATTTAATTTGGTCTCAAAAATTATTTTATTTTCATATTTGTTCAAATTCAAGTTATAATTTATACAAGATTTACAAAATGCTCCACCTCTCTTTACTTTATTAACATTCCTTAAAAGTATTTTATTCATGGCTTGGAGAATGGAAATTTATGTTACCAACGTTGTATATGTAAGTTATATCCATATATATATATATATATATAATATTTATTTTAAATTATATGATAATAGTGTTAAATATATAATTTGTGGGTTCTTTATTTTTACTTTTCTTGGGGAATAATATAATTTCCTTTTTCCCCTTCAATTCACTTTCTTTTACCAGACTTTACTATTTTCAATTTCAACGGTGTGTTTATTTAAATGCTTTTTATCATCGAATTTTTCTATATTTCGAAAGTTTATATTTTTGTATGTTCCCTTTTTTTCAGATTTTAAAATGCGTTAACAACCGAGATAAATATTTTTAAGCATATAAAAAATATATTATATTCGCCTATGCTATATATTATTATTATAGGGGGAATAAAATTGTTTGTTTTATAGGAGTCGACCAATATAATATAAATAGATGATGAGAATTCCCGTATAGCAATTGAGTATAAAAAAATAATAATAATATTATATAGGGAAAACAATATATATTATGTTTATTATATATAAAAAAAATGCCCCTATATAAGTAATAATCCTAAGTGTTAGAAAAAATAAGACCTGACTATAGAAGTGCTTACATTAATGGGAAAAATAATTTTATGGATAATAAAATTCTAATATATGCATATAATAACTACTATAATCATTCATATTGATTTCCTTGATATTTTTAAAACTATAAAAAAAATCGGCTTTTATATTATTTTTATAATTTTTTTTTTTGAACTATTATATATAGTATAATAATAATTTTTTATGGAAAACATCAATATTCTATTTTGAATACCATCATATTATATATTAAAAAAATATATATAACCAATTATAATAATACATTACAATGCTCTAATTTTTTTTTATATTAATTTATTTTATATAGTATAAGAGTTTATACTAATTTAAATAAATAAATATACTCCCTAATATTAGGTTACATATATAATAGATAGATGAACTAGTTCACTATCTAAATATATAATATTACATTGATAATAAAATAATATATTGAAAAAATTGTATATTATATACCTAATATAAGTTATATAATTATATGTAAAAAAACACGAAGGCATATACATATATATCAATTTTTTTAAATATATTAAATCAGTGTATTGATAATGACAGGAATTAAAAAAGGAAAAAACAAAAAAAAAAATATGAAAAATGATGATCGCTATAAAGAATTGGACAGCCTAATAACCAATGGAAGTAATAATCAAATAAAATAAAAAAAGATGAAAAGAAAAAAGAGGAAACGAAACAAATTAATAGAAAAAGGTCAAACAATTAAGCTCGAATGCAAACAATAAGGGCGCTATAAGAGAAACAAATTGAAATGCGAACAAATTAATTATTAAATTTGGAAGGAAAAATAAACTATGATTAACTAAATTTGTATTTTGACACATTATTAGTGATTCAATTATAGTTTTTTTGTCTTGTTTTTATACTTGTTCGTTTTGTTTTTCTTATAACCCTTCCAAACATTTATGTTTGAGATTTAAACGTGGCTTAATCATATTTGACAAAATTTTCTCAAATTTAACAAAAAAGTTAAGAGGGTAGCGATTTGGTAGTAATATTACACCTTATATAGCACGAGTTACCCTAAACTTATTATTTATGTTATTAATAAAATATATTATGATAACAATAAATGTGCTGATACATATATATATTAGCATATTCCAGATATAGAAAACATACATATATTTTCCATTTATTATAATATATATATTTGTAGGTGAAATAGGAAATAATTCAGGAAGAAGTTGTGTCAAAAGATTTTTCAAAATAATCGGAAACGAAATGAAAAATAATGTTTATGTTTATTTACTAAGTATATTATATTTATGTGTTTGTGTAATGAATAAAGTTTTTGCAAAAAGAACCCTGAATAAGATGGGAAATTATAGTTTTGTTACTTCAGAAACACACAATATTATTTGTATTATAGTTTTCCAATTATTATATTTTATTTATCGTAAAACGTCAAGTTCTTCTGTATATAAAAATGAGAGTCAAAAAAATTTTGGATGGCAGTTTTTCCTTATCTCATTATTAGATGCTTCTACAGTTATAATTAGTATGATTGGTATGCCAATTTTTTTATCCCTAAAATAATACAATAACCTTTAAAATGCCACATGTTTGCTACACATATGCATATATATACGCACTTATGATTATTCTTTTCTTTAAGGTCTCACAAGAACAACGGGAAATATTCAATCATTTATAATGCAATTGATTATTCCAGTTAATATGTATTTTTGTTTCATGTTTCTTGGATATCGGTAAAAAAATCGAAATTGAAAAATGGGAAATATTATACGTGTATTTATAGCAATATCGATAAATTTCAATCGTCTAAAATTTATACATTTTATTAATATTACTTTTTTGTTATCCTTAGATATCACTTATTTAATTATTTGGGAGCATTCATTATACTTATTACTATAGCCGTTGTAGAAACTTTTTTATCTTTTGAAACACAAGGTGAAAACTCAATCATTTTTAACTTAATTATGATTTCTGCCTTAATAGTAAGTTTATTAATATACCAACGAATACTCTGTAAATACATATTTAGGCACATGCTTAATATATATGCATACTTCTTTTGCTTTTTATCAATATTTTATATTTTTCAATTTTCATTTTATAGCCTTTAAGCTTTTCAAACATGACCAGGGAAGTTGTTTTCAAAAAACACAAAATAAATATCCTAAGATTGAATGTAAGGAATATGCCAAATCGGGCGTGTGCACGAAAAAAAATAACAAAAAATAACATAGAATACTAGAATGGCGATAGGGCGATTTACTAAATTTAATGCATCGCTTATAATCACACTATTGCTAAAATTTTCCTAACAATTTTTAATTTGTCATTTTTATTTTAAAATTTTTAGGCTATGGTCGTTTTGTTCCAATTTTTTACCTCCCTTTTAGTTTTACCAGTCTATAATATTCCATTTTTGAAAGAAAGTAATGCAAATAAAATTTTAGTTCATTCGAAAAAAATAGTAGCATTCAGTATTAATAGTATCATTTTTTAGTTAGCTTACCGTCTGCAAAATAGTTATTATTTTTATTTTTTTATTTATTTTATTTTCTTATTTTTTTTTTAGTTTATATGCCATTCTCTGAAATGAGTACAAACATTAATAACGGATTAAGATGTTTATTTTATGGAGAAAATACAATTGTTGAGGTAGGGCATAATTTTGCACTCTTAAGATAAAATTTATATACTTTTATTCAATTGTTGCTTTATAATATATAACCCGTTTTTTGTATATATTTTAATAGATTTACACAATTATATTTATTATTAATTTTGTATATTATTTTTTTTTATAGAACTGTGGTGTTGGCATGGTCAAAATGTGTGACAACTGTGAGGGAGCATGGGTAATAAATTTTTATCAAACAAACAAAACAAAATAACGAATAAAATATAATATGCAAAGTAATATATTCAACAAAATTATATAATTTTTTTTATTTTTTTTTCAGAAAACCTTTATAACATTTTCCTTTTTCAACATATGTGATAATTTACTTGCTTGCTATGTAAGGAAAAAAAAAATGTACACATCATAATTTAGCTGAAAAAAACACATAAATTTATTATTATTATTTTTTCTTTTTAGATAATTGATAAATTTTCAACAATGACATACACCATTGTTAGTTGTATACAAGGACCAGCCATAACAATAGCTTATTACTTTAAATTTCTTGCGGTAAAATATTTTATAACTTAAAAAAAAATTCGAAATATTTTCCCCTTATTTTTACTTTTTATTTTGACAAATAATGTTTTTTTTTGTCTATATAGGGCGATGCTGTAAGAAAACCAAGAATATTGGATTTTCTTACTTTGGTAAGAATTATGAAATAAAAATTCTGAATAATTTCTTCCTTAATATTTTTTTTCTTCCTTAATATTTTTTTTCTTCCTTAATATTTTTTTTCTTCCTTAATATTTTTTTTCTTCCTTAATATATTTTTTCTTCCTTACAGTTTGGCTACTTATTTGGAACAATAATTTACAGAATTGGAAATATAATATTAGAAAGTTCGTTTTAAAAATAATATAAATCAAAGTTTAATTTTGCATTTATACATATATTGTGTGTCTACATGCATTATATTATGTATACACCTCATTAATACATTTTTTATTTTTTTTCAATGTAGAAAAACAAGTGATAAAATCACAAAATAGCAATGACTCCGAAGCAGAATTAACTTCTATAGAAACATCAAGGGCATAATTGATACAACATTTTTATTTCTTAAATGATTTTTGTAAATGCCACATAAAGTTATAAAGAAGTATGTTAATAATTAAATATATGTATTATTTTTTTTTGGATTGTAATACTTTATTTTTATTCATAAATATTTATATCATAAAATTTATGTTTTTTTTTTTATGAAAATCATGTGTTACATTTTAAATATTCAAATACATGAAATTAATACATATTTTGTAAATTATAACTTATACTGATGTTCTGCTATTATATATAAATTATGACCGTTTGTTCCTTTTGTGAATTTTTCATTTTTTAAAAAATATTTTATATGAATTAATTTATTTTGTTATATGCCTTTATATTATTCATTAAAAAATCAGATTACCAAAGATTTTTTAACTTTAATCATCTTTTTTAAGAAAAAGGAAATAAAATAAAAAAGTTTTTTTAAATGTGCACACAAGGTTCTTAAATTTTTTTTTTTTTTTTCGGATATATATAATGATGTATGTGGGCATACAAAAAGACTTAAAAAATATAAATGTAGAGAAATTATTATTTTATTTTTTTATATTTTCTTTTGTCTTATATCCTTATTTGCCTATGTATAGAGAGCATGCTCGTTGTTTAGAAGACATTACAATTATATTTTTTTCTTGTTTTATTATTTTAATAAAATATAATCAAGATTTTAACTCCTAATTAAAAAATATAAGAATCCTTATGCTAAGATTTTTGAAATATCTTTCGCCATATATTTCATAAATCTTTCTTTTTTATCATATTTCTTTTCTCTTTCTTTTAATTATGTGTATATCATCATTTTTTTTAATGAATAATTTATTTAAAAACAAAATATTTGTTTTAAATTGAAAGAAAAAAACATTTTCTCATTTATTATAGATAATCACGTTATATTAAGAATGTATAATATAATGTATTAAATGTTTATATTTTCAACCCAAGAAAAATATATATTTATCTTGGTAATATTATAAAAAAATGAACATAAAATATAATAAAGTTCAAAATATATAAATTTATTCAAAAGCTTATATAATTATCCAAATTCGAATGCATAATTTTTTTTTGTAATTATACATATAATTATATACGTATTTAAAAAATTATAAAAAGGTATCCAAAAAAAATAAAAAATAAATTTCACAATATGCTCATATATACAGTATAAAGCTAATTTGGCAACACGCTGCCATAACGTCATTACTATAAAAAAAATGGAGCGCATTTAATATATTTTTTTATGTTTTATAAAAGATCTTAAAAATAATATATGGCATATTACATAATGAATAATATAATGCATATAAAATTATAAATTGTGGGACAGAAAAAATAAAAATAACTAAAACGAATGAGTAAAACTAATAGGCAAGCAAATAAATAAATAGGATATATAAAAGGGCCCATATTTTACGTAGGTTATAATTAAATAAAATTATAGTTAAATTGAGTTATATTCAAAAATATCCACCATTTTATTACTGTATATATAAAAATTTGTAAACTCGTCAAACATAAGATATCTACATAAATTATAAGATAAAAATAAAATGGAATAATGTAACTAATTATTAAAATAATAAAATGCAAACTTGAAAAAAAAATATATACACCTTTTAAATAATTCTGAATATATCACCATATATTATTAATATATATATGTTTTTCTCTTTAATGATATAATTTAAACAACGTGTCGTAGTATGTTCATTCAATGAAATAAAAAGAAAAGAAACTGTAAAACTAAAAAAATGTATATTCCTATATAGCTATTATTTTTAATTGCTAAAAAAAAGGAGAAAAACAAATATATCAATACACACCTATTTTTTAAATCATATAATTGATGGATTGTTAAATAATTTATTATATAATAATATGCAATTATAATAAAATGCTTATATATCTTGTATTATCGTTAAATATATTAGTATGTCTATGCATATTAAATACAAAATATCAAATACAATTAGATTATAGTGTACCTAGTGAATTACTTAATATACCTAGGAATAAAAAATACACAAATATAACAATTGGTAATGACTCTTTTATATGCCTATTAACTAAAACAAACAATGATGATAATGAAAATATATGTAACTTAAATGAATTTTTGTTTAGTAATTTAAAATTTAATGATTTCAATAATTATGTACAAAAAAAACTAAAAAAAAATTACCTCTTAGAATATGCAAATAATAGATTAAATTATGAAATTTATTCAAAGTTTGAAAATGAAATATCGATAGCTTCAACGCAGGATATTACAACTAGTCTCTCTAATAATGGAAATGATATTGAAGATATGGAAAACAAAAGTATTTCATTTGGTAGTCAGGATAATATTATTAATACGAATAATGAATCTAGTGAATACAAAGGTGGTGATAAAAATTTGACAAAAAAAAACCCCAAAAATGAAGATAATGATGCGTCTACTTTTCATTATAAAAAAAGGTATCAAAATAAAGAGGTAGATATAAGTAACAAACTAAAATGCAGATTTGAAAAATTATATGATTATATTTTTTATAAACATAAAATAAATGTATACCACAAAAATAGAATATATAAAAATATAAATGATAATACGGGAGTCAAAAACCATATAATAAAAGGAAAGATGTTATCTATAGATAACTCGTGTATTGAAATATTTTCATATAATGAAAATATATTAAAACTATGTATAAATAAATATATATTTTTCATAGCAAATAATAATTTAAATAAATTTAAACAGCATACATCTACATCACTCTATTTAATTAATAGTGATTTACTATTTAGTAATAATACAGTTGTACAATATTATACAGATGGGGAATATATGTTTGAGGTATTATATATATGTGGGAATAACAATTTAAAAGTTAATAGTTTTTATAAATTAGATAAAAATTATTACCCGTTAATATTTAGAATATATGAACATACTAACACAAATTTGTCAAAACTATATAACATAATTTTAAAAAAAATGGATAATGAAATTTATTTTTTTAAAACATTTAGCTATTATACTTATAGTAGTATGTATTATAAAACATTAAAAGACAAATTAAATAAAATTATAAATTCATTATATCCAAATATAAAACATATATATCGTATAACTTTGAGTGCATATATGTTTTGTAATTATACAGATAAAATAAATCCCCCTAATCATTTCTTATTAAGAAACATAATAAATAAATGCTACACTTTTGTAAAAAATGACGACTATATATATGAAGTATGTTTACCTAATAGTGTTATTAAATATAAAAAAACAGAATATGGAAATATAGAATATCCTATAATTCCTTTAGGTCTCTCTTCTGTTTCAACAAATGAAGGTATTCCATTTTATGAAAAAGCATATGATATTTTCCCAGTATTAAAAAAAAATTACAATTCAAACAAAGAAAATTATTATTATATAAAAATGGAAGAAATTAATAAAATTTATAGAAATCATATCACATCAAAAATGCAAACAAATTCTCAAAGTTTTGCTCACAAAAATTATCAGAATAAAAAAAATTCTACAAATTTTGAAAATATAACACATACTTCATCAAAAACATTAAAAGATCCATTTTTGTCTACCCCATTAAACAATAAAGCAGATAGTTTAATATCACATAGTTCATTTTACGACTTTTTTTTTTATAAATTATTTTCAAATAATTATTATTCAGAATTAAATAAAACACATTATATTAGTACATATATGATAGATAAACCATATGAAACACTAAAAATAGATTCTGAATACTTTTATAAGGTATTATCTATAGATTTAAAAGGAGGAAAATGCAAAACTTCACTAAATGAGATATATGATTATATAACCACCATTTATTTTGTCTGCTCATTGCACTATAATAATGAATTACATACAAAAGTTGTTGAAATTTATACAACATCAGAATGCCATTATTATGTACATATAGCATCTCCCTATTTTTGTGCCCACCCAACATTACATACTGCAATAAAAGCCAAAAAACATGTTATAAAATGCTTCAAAAATTTAAATGCAGCAAGTTCAAAACCCCAAGATAATAACATTCTATATAATCATAAAAGACATTACAAAAATACAGAAAATCAACATCAAGATATAAATTCTGAAAAAACAATTTCAAATAATTTAAAAAAAAATAGTGATGGTCATGAAGAATTATTAAGCAATTATAATTATATTAATAATGACACTAATATATATTATTATGACGTTTATAATAATAATAATAATAATAATAATAATAATAATAATAATAATTATAATAATAATAATAATAATAATAATAATAATAATAATAATAATAATAATAATAATAATAATAATAATAATAATAATAATAATAATAATAATAATAATAATAATAATAATAATTTTGTCTTTTTAGAAGGTCTACCTAAAGATAGAAAAATTGAATTTGGAAAAAGTTATGATTTTGCTTTAGGAAACTATATAAGAAATCGAGTTTATAAAAATAGCCCAATTTTTCATATTGGAAATATAGTTAAACATAAATACTGGAATTATCATGCAGTAGTTATTAGTTGGGATTATATTTGCTTTGCTCCTAATAATTGGAAAAAAAAACTGTTTTCCGAATATCCGATTGAATATCAAAATTCTGTGCACTATCTTATTTTAGTTAGCACTAATAATGAAGAAACGGAGCATATTAACAATAATATTGGTCATAATATTTTAGAAACAAATAATTTATTAAATGAAAAAAAAAACAATTTTCATGATCACAATTATAATATTCAATTGGGTAAAAAGGAAAATGAGGTTTTAAAGTCATATCCACAAAATGATCAAAAATTATATTTTGCATATGTACCTGAATCAAGTTTGGTATATAGCAATCAAATGGTTTATAGTAAATATTTGCATCATTTTTTTGAAAAATATAACGATTTCTTTCATTTCTACATTCCAAAAAAAAATCACATTATATGGAAGCTTTTCCCTTATGACTTTTTCAGTTTTATATAATTTCCCCTCATTTGTCTTTCATTTATTTATTTTTTGGTATTTTAAACGCTCAAAATTATAATAATATCCACAGATTAATTCCGCTTTAATTATTTGTTATGTAACATGCTCATAATCACTTTTTTGATGTTTTTATTTACTACAAATTTCATATATGCATGTGCACAGGTAAATATAGCGTTTTATTGTGATTATTTCACCATCTTATTTTTATAATTTTCCATACAAATTTATTAATTCGAATTACTAGGCGAGCAATGTTCACATTTATATGCTTTATTTTTTACCTTTTCTATATTTATACATACTTATGCTCATTATTTTGCATTTTATTTTTTTATTTTTCACTTTTTAGATGTTTTCCAATAACCATATAAAAAACATAAAAATAAATAATATACTATAAAAAAAATACGCTATCGAAAATAGCAACAACAGGGTGCTAAAGACCTTATTTATGGTCACTTTAATACTCCTGTGTGTTTTATAAACTCAAAAGCTTCGACTTATTCGCATAAATCTTGTAATTTCAAGATATGAGATTTGTATTAATAATAAAAAAAAATAATAAATAAAAAAATAAATTAATATATATATATACATTTGCACACACGCAACGCCATAACAAAATGCAGAACTTAATCATATATTGTGAAAATTCTGTTTTATAAATAAAATTAAAATGAATATAATTTACATAGTTTGTAACATTTCTTGAAGTTTTTTATTATCATGTAATTCCTGTATTTTGTCTATTCCTCCTACAAATTTCCCATTTATATATAATTGAGGAAATGTAGGCCAATTAGAATATATTTTTAAAGAATGTTTTAACATATCGTCATTTAGAATATTTACAGTATATATTTCTTTTGCTTTATTTAATTTTAAAATATTTATTGCTAATTTGCTATATTTACAGAATGGATTTAAAGCTGTTCCTTTCATAAATAAAACTAGTTTATGTTTTTTTAATATATTTTCAATTAAGTCAATATTATTTTGACTTAATTCACTATTAAATTCCTTTTGTTCCATGTTTTTACAATCTATTTCATTATTATTCATATCACATAAATTGTTATTAAGATTTTCTTTTTTAGTATATTTTATATTTTCCTCCATTTCAACAGGTACAATTTCTGTGTTTGAAAATACTATATCTTTTTTTCTGTGATATTTTCCATTTTGTTTAAAACTATTTTGATATTCTATAAGGTTGTTTTCATTTAATACATTACTATTTAATAACACTGTGTTATTATATTCCTTTGTATTATTGTTTATTCTTTCACAAAAAGTAAGCATATTGTTTTTAATACTTAACAATTTATTAGATTGATGCAAATTTTGTTCGAGGAAATAATTTTTATATGTTAAATAAATTCTGAAAGCGCCATAACAGCAAATCATATATGATGCTATTTTATATTTACTCATTCTTTTATTTTTCTTTTTTATACTGGTTTTTGGATTTCATTTTATATACCATTAATATTACATAGTTTATTTTTTTCCTTTTCATTGAACTTTTAAAAAAAAAAAAAGTTTAATTAAATTTAAACATAGTTAAAATAAAAAAAAAATACAAGCACACATTTAGTTGATATGATTGTTCAAAATTGGAGAATTATTTAAATTATTTCTTTTCGTTTTTTTAGACATTTTGACAATGTCAATTTACATAAACATGCAGTAAAAAAAAATATATCTACAAATATATGCACATGCATGTAAAAATTTAATGATCATGTAATGTATATATGAAGCCTATTCGATGAAAGAGAGGCATCACTTTTTTCGGTGGAAATTAAATAAAAGATATATTAAAAATACATTTATTTTTCCCCTTTCCAAGCCATATATGAATAAAAAAAAATGATTAAACTTTTAATATAATTTAATGTAGTTTTCCTTCCATAAATTTATGTTTTAATTTATGTTTTAATTTATGTTTTAATTTATGTTTTAGTTTATGTTTTAATTTATGTTTTGATTTAGGTTTTAATTTAGGTTTTGATTTAGGTTTTAATTTATGTTTTGATTTAGGTTTTAATTTACGTTTTAATTTATGTTCTACGTTTTAATTTACGTTTTCCTTCTTATTCGAATTTTTCAATAATATATCAAATGTTTCTGAGTGCAAAATCGTTTGTGAAGCAACTAGCGAATAATTTGGCATCAAATTATAAGCTTGTAATATCTGCATAACTTTTTGATGAGCTAAATTTAAATCAATATTATTATAAATAAGAAATTTAATATATGAATCATTATTTATGTAAACTTCCTTTAAATTTTTAACAGGTATAGAAGCTATTTTAAAAGTTAAGCTAATAGATTCGTTTTTATTGAGGGAAATAAATTTTTGTTTTTCATGATCTATATATATTTCCTTAAATGGGCATGGCATATATTTCCATATTTTGTATTTAACTGTAATTTTATCATATCCCTTCATTTTATTATCAGTTATTGACTTATCAGTTATTGATTTATCAGTTATTGATTTATCAGTTATTGTTTTATCAGTTATTGACTTATCAGTTATTGACTTATCAGTTATTGTTTTATCAGTTATTGATTTATCAGTTATTGTTTTATCAGTTATTGATTTATCAGTTATTACACGATCCGTTGCATTGCTTACTACTTCTCTATATGTCATGTAATTTTGAATAGGGGTTTTGAAAGGTATTATATATTCAACAAATTTAAATTTCCTCATTTTCACAAAATGTTGTTTTTTATCCATTTGTGAATTCATTTTATCCACTTTATCATCAGAAGAAAAAAATTCTGTTTCTATAAATGGCATCGAAAAATTATAGTTTGTGTTTTTCAAAGTCCAAAATTTTAAATATTCTTCATAAGATAAAACAGAATTAAAGACTAAAGATGAGAATTCGCATATATTTTTTTGGTTATATATTATTTGATTAATTGTATTAAAAAAACATATAATATTATTATCTCGCATTTTGAATAACCATATACGTATATATTTATAAATAATATTGAGTGCTGAATTTAATTTTGAATTTTCTTTTAAAATATTGTTTTCATTTAAAATAAAACGTTCGCACAGGTTTGTATTATCACTTATAGCATTTTGGCGATAAAACCATGAATCTTGTTTTTCTATTTCTTCTCCGATATTCTCAAAATATACGACAAATGAATTTAATAAATAATGTATATCACACCCATTTATGACCTTCAAATTATTTGAAAAATCTGCATACATATTTATATCTATTTTCATATTATTATTATATTTGTAACTTTTATTATTACTATTGTCATCATTTTCATTTTTTAATTTATCGTCAAAGTTTTTAAGTATCACTTTTCTTTCATCCCATTTTTTTAGTCTCAGTTTTTGAAAAAGATACACATTTTCTATAAAATTTCTTTTAATAATTTTTTTTTGATTTTTTTTTAAAAATATATTATTATTATTATAAGAATACGCATTTATCATATAATATAACTTTTCGGTATTTATTTCACTTATATTAATACGATCATTTAGCATGTGTAAAATATTTTTATTTTCCTCTTTTCTTTTATTTATATTTATCATAACTTCGGAACTTTTATTCAATTTTATCTCGTTTTCGATTATGTTCTCTTCCTTCTTTTTAACTGTTTTTTCATTTGAAACATCTCCTAAATTTTCGACTTGTTCTATTTTTAATTTTTTAATTTTTCTACTTTCTAGTTCCTTAGAATTATTTATGTGATTTAAATCAATATCTTCCTTATTATCACCATGAAAACATCCATAGTATCTTTTATTATTTTGTTCATCTTTATTTTCTAATTTTTCTAAATGTAATGTTTTTATATTATAAATAAACCAAACTAGATGTATATATATATTACTATTTTTATCATTTGATTTTCCTTGTGATATTTCTTGATTAGATGATTGGCGTTTAGCTGCACTCATATATTGAAAAACATTTGGAAGGGTAGATTGAGATAATGTAAAATTTTCATATTCCAGTTTTAAATGATCAAACATAATAAGCCATTTTTTTAAACTTACTATGAATTCTAATAGTGTATATAATGTTGCATATAAAAATGTTGGACGAAAAAAATCGATTTTGGAAATTATAATATTATTTTTGAGTTTAAACATATATTTAACATTATTTATAAATGTATCATATTCTTCAAATATTTCCAATTCTTTTTCAAAAAACCCATTACTCATTTCATCATTAGAGATATTATAGCTTTTATATTTTTTATAATTCGATTTTAAATCTTTAAAATTATTTGTTGTTTTGTTTTCTGTTTGATTAAATGTGTAATCATAAGGTTCATCATAATTTTGTTCATTTTGAAAATTTATTATCATACAAAATTTTAAAAATAAAAAAACAAACAAATCTTCAACATTTAAATTATCAATAATAATATTATTATTATTATTTTTATAAGCTATAAAAGAATTATCTTTTTCTTTATCAATTTTATTGGATAATTGATTAGAAGCTTGATCGGGGTAAACAGGTAATAAATTATTTTCACTATCATTTGATATATTATTAGTTTGTACAAAATTTGAAGATGTAATATTTTTATTAGGAGAAGAGGACAAGTCATCTGTATCAGTAAACATATCAGTCATTTTTGTTTTTCTGAGCTCGGAAAATATTTCACTTTTTTTGAAAAAGTTATTAATTATAAAATTGCAATTTTCATTTTTATCTGGTGAATTATTACTAAAATGTGGGATTATAACGATTTTTGAAAAATTTTCAGGATGTAGAATTACATAAAAAGACAGTTCATCAATATTCGAATTTTTTTTTTCATCATAAATATTATTACTTGTTTTTTTGGTATCAATAGATGTGTCATTTTCTTTTTTAAATTGTAAAATTATAGTCATTAAATTTATATAATATATCTCAAAAAGATTAGTTGTAATAACTTGACTTAAAAAATATTCTTTATTCAAATAATTATTTGTTTTATTAATTAAAATGTGTAAATTTAAATGGAACTCAAAAGTTAAAGATATTAATTTTAGCAAATCAAAAATATTTTTTTTTTTTTTTAAATATATATTAAAATTTTCTTTTTCTCCTAAATATATTTTATTAATATATTCATTATAGGAATTAAAACATATATTAATAAATAATAGAGATTTTAATATTTTTTCATAACTTTTATTTATACTATTATTTTGGTTTTCATTTTTTTCATTTTCATTATTGTTATAATGCTCATATTTATTCAGTATATCTGAGTACTCAAATAAATCTTCATTAATTAAATTATTTTCGATATTTCCATTTTTATTCATATCCTGATTAATTTTATTTTGTTTGCAATATCTAAGGTTACTATAATTAACATTAGATATGTCTCTACCCCTTCCACCAAAAATATCAAAAAAAATAGAACATACTATATTGCTATCATAACTACACAAATACATAATATCTATATTAGCTAAATGCGAATTCCGAATTATAAAAGTTGGAGTTATCATTTTTTCAATGTAATATAACTCCGTGAGCAAATTTATAACAAACATACTTTTGATAATAACTGAAAACATATCCAAAATTTTTGACACACTATTTTTGCCATTTAAAATTATATGGATCTCTTTTAATAAACCCCAATCTTTTATTGTATTATTCAAAAATTCAATTTGTTTATTTGATTCCTCAGATAACTGTTTCTGTTCTTTTTCTTCTCCATATACACAATTTTTTTTTTTATCATAATTATTATTCTCTATTTTGCTATTTTCTACATTCCATTCTTCATATAATTTCTCAAACTCTTCTTTATCGTCTATTTCTAGGGTTTTTATTTTCATGTTTACAACTATGCTTCCATAAAAAAGAGTGACCAAATTTTTATTTTCCATTTTATGAAAACCATCAATTTTAATATATCTTTTTTGTCTCTTTATAGGGATTTTAAAAAAAAAGGAACCATGTATACTTATCTTTATTATGAATATAAATTTATTATCTTTTCTATGATTTGTTATATACTCTTTATTTATATCGTATTCATCATTTAATTGGCAATAAAATTGTAGCATGAAATTTTTGATCCGTTCATCTTTTACATCTACATCTTCATTTTTTTTATTTTCACCACTTATTCGATTTATAAAGTATTCTAAATCTATTGATCTGCTTTCCCATTTTTTTTTGTTTCGTTTGTAAATTTCATCATTGATATACCCAAGTATCTCTTCAGCATTTTCTTGATTTTGTAGCACCTCTTTTTCAAAATTTTCAATCTTATTACCCTCATTTGGAATCGATTCAGTTATATCTTCGGGTTCGCAATTGAATGGGGACAAAACTGGACAATAAAAATTAACCTGCAAAATTTTCTGTAAAGATATGAGCATATTTGAAAAAGATACTATCATTTTCTTCAAACCATCAAAATAACAATTCACATTATCATCAATTGAGCATTTTTTATGAATTAAAGGAATTATAAAATAATTATTTACACCTTTTTTTGAATGGTCTTTTTGGTTTTCTTCATTTATTTTATTTTTTTTATCTAAATTTTTACCCTCCGTTTCATATGAATTTCCAAAGGATACAACAATAGATGTGTGAAATATAAAATTATTTTCAATAAAAATGCATAGCAAAAATGGAATATCACTACCAGTTATATATAATTTGAAATAAAATGTAGAAAAAAAATTATTTCTATATTTCCCTTTTTTTTCATTGTCTTTTTTTAATCCTTGATCTTCACAATTTGCTTTTGCTTCTCCTGACTGTTTATCAAAAATATCTTCATTTTCATTTTTTTCATTATCTTTTTGGAAATTTTCATATATAGCCTTTTTAATACCCTCTTCAAGCTCAGTATCCATGCATTTTATTTTACTACCATTTTTCGAAGATAGATAATAAAAAAAATTAATATGCTCAAAAAATTGCTCAATAAAATTTGTTAAAACTATGTTTGATGAATAGTCGTATTTTTTTAAAAATTCGTGTAATTTTAATTTTGAAAAAAGAAGATTTGGATATAAATTTCCAATGTTTAATTCAAAGGGGAAACTTGTTCCTGGTTTTATATTATTTTTGAATTTTTCTTTTAATAAATTATATAAATATATATACTTTGAATAACATCTTAACAAATATATTATATATATTATTATTTTTAAATTGTATTCTAAACTAATTACATTCAGAAAAATAATATCCCAATAACATTTAAATATATATTTATCACTTTGGTTACTCATAAATAAATCAATTTTTTGTCCATAAAATGTATATCTTAGTATGTATAAAATTTCATCATTTTTATTTTTCTTCACTTCCATTATTTCAAGTTTATTTTTCAAGCAAATATGATCCTCTTCATCTATTTCTTTTGACGCATTCTTACTAACCTCTTCAATACTAAGCATGCTACTCTTTTTTTTTCCAAGTTTGCAAATTTCTACACATTGTATATTTTTTTCAATAGTGTTAATATCAAAAAAATAATCAGTTATTAATTCATTATATGTAGTTGTATTCTCTAAATATGAATGCTCTGATGTTTGTGTATGGTCCCGTTTTATTAATTTTGCTCCACATTTATTTTGAATAGTAATATATTTTTCTATGGTTAATTTTGTAGTTTTTGTGCAAAATATTTTAAGTATAGAAAACAAAAAATATGTTAAACAAGCCGAGACTTTTGAAATCCAAGTTTCAAGATGAATATACAAAGGATTATAAGAACACATCGTTTTTATTTTTTTTTTCAAAAATAAACACATAATAAATTCATAATAAGATAAAATATTATCGAATTGTATTTCCTTTTTTTTCTTTTTATTCAATTTATTAAAATAATCAAATGGCCATAACTTAATTTTTACATTCCCATTTTTGTTATTTAAAATAAATTGTAATATAATTTTTTTTTCACTATTTTCATTTAATATGGATATTTTATATTTTTCAAAAAAATTGTATAATTCTTTTCTAAATTCGGCATCATATAAATATATGTCTAGATAAAGTAAGCAATTGGAATCATCTATATGATAATTATAACAAGAGGGAGTAGACTCAACTTTATTTGTTTTTTTATATTTTTTATAAATTTGAAATTGTTTTTTTATATAATTGTATGAATTATATTGATTTAAGTAAGCTTTAAAAAATTCTAAAATTTGAGTATTACAATAAAAATTGCTAGTTTTATATATTTCATAATATATATCCGAAAGCTCAAGTTCTTTTTCTTTTCCCTTATTATTTTTATAATAGCTTTCTATGCTTCCTATATCTTTTGTTTTATTATATCTATAAAATATATCACCTATTTGTTTGTGGGGGGGACTATACATCAATTGCATATTATTTCCACTATCTGATAATGAAGATTCATATGTATCATTTTCACTAAATTCTGAATAATCTGTATTTGTTGTATCAGACATACTTATATTATTTTTTAAAACTTCTTTCTTAGGATATTTAATAAAATTATTATCATTTTCAAATATTTGACTATGATTTGAAGTATCGCCTTCTCCAATAATATGATTAGTTTTATTTAATCGTCTTTTCATAATTGCATAATTAATCAAAACCATCAAATTGTAGTTATGTGAAATATGAAGATTCATATCATTTAAAAATAATATATTAACATCTATTATAGTACATGTTAAAAAATCTGTAATAAATTTTATTATTACTTGATTAATTATTTCTAATTCTACCAAGCCTTGAGAAAATTTAAAATTAACTTTTTCTTTTGGTATTTTTGATATATAGTAATTAATTAAAAACTCATCTATAATTTTTTTTTTTAAAATTTGTATTTGATATTTATTTAATTCAAGCACAACCGGATCAAAAGGTGATTTTAGAATTTGTTTAAAAAGTATCGGAAATCTTGTATATTTTTTTGTGGATAATAAGTCTAATGCACACAAAACATTATTCTGATTTAATTGTAAATTTAATGTTTTTAATTTACATAAATATATATCATATTCATATTTTGTTTTTAATTCATTATAACTTTCTTTAAAATATAATATATGTTTTATTACTTCAACAATATCTTTATGCATTTCTCTATATTTTTCTAATTCTAAAATTTTTAAATAACACTCTCTTATATGTCTACAGTATTGTATCAAAGCACTAATTAAATAGTCGAAATTATTTCCATTGTCATTTTCTACTTTTTGACAAAACACATTCCAATCATTTATTGACCTTCTCAAAACTTTTTTTATAATTAGAGAATAATTAATTCCTTTATATTCTCCATATTCGCCATCTTCTTCGTCTTGTTGCTTCATTTTCCCTAATTCTTTATTTTCACATTACAATTTATATTTCAAATTTATCATATAGGAGCATAGGGATATATGCACATGTGTTGTTTTGCTATTTTTATTCTAAATAGTTAATTTTTTTTTTTTAAATATAACCAATTATTATTTTTGTTTTTTTTCTTATAAATACATTAGTGTTGTATATTTATTGTTATTCACATGTATATAATATTATACGGTTTTAATTACCCACAAAAAACAAAAAATAAAATATAATAACTTTTTCTTTTTATACGTTTAAACATTGAGAAATACAGCATGGTATATATCAAAATTTTTGAATACTTATTATTTAGCCAAATAAAATTCACATGTGTTAATATGTTTTTTAGAAAATGTCGATTTATAAAGCAATTTCTACTGGGCACGATATATTATCAAGTTAGTATATATTAAAAGAAAAAGATAGAAAAAAAGAGAAATAAGAACAAAATTACGAAAGCCATATAAGCTGGCATTACATTTGTATATAATTCTTTGTACGTTTTAAAAAAAGTACAAAGTGTGAAAACAAAAAAAATAAATATTATATAAAAAAATAAACCTAATGAAAAAAATCCAAAATAATAATTAAAAAAAACGGTAGTAATGCGAAAAAAAGTGAGAAAAATCAATGTAAGCAGCATATTATATATATAGTATATGTGCGAAAGTTATTTCTCAAAAAAACAGAAAAAAAATAAAGCAAAAAAAACATTTAAGCTCCAATTCAATTAGTATTAAAAATATACACATTATATTTATGCGGCTTTATATAACAGTGCGATATGAATACGTGAGGATTACATATTTACAATTTTTTCTGTATATTATACGACTATAAATTTGGGCTATATTTAGTGAATATTATATTACATATATAGGAATATAATATCATACCTATATATTAAACTAGAAAAAAATATAATTCATCAAAAAAAATAATAATACATAAAAATTATTTCAAATATTTAAAATAAAAAAAGGCTTTCCTTTTTTTCAAAATGTTTATTTTATACGTCAAATTAAAAGATATTTCAAACTTAAAAAAAAAAAAAAAAACAAGTGGAAAAATGCATTTCGAGAAAGCACACTCTCATTTTATTACGTTTAAAAAATGGGAGTGAGCAAATTGCCATATAGTATGGTAACATAAGTATATGATCGAAAATGGGGAAATACTTATAATAATTGAATGGGTTTCATTTTTGATTATTCGATTATACATACCCTCCTATATGTCTTCTCACTTTCTTGTAAATCTACATTTTAAATATTTAAAATGAGAGAATTTAATTTTTTTTTCATATTAATAATTATTTGATCATTTTCATTATATATACCATTTTGTATTAATCTGTTTATTTCACTTTTCAGATTTTCAGCAATTTTTGCTTTGTTAACATTTACAATTTTGTTAGAATCTTCTACAACACTTGGCTTTATTTCATTGGTATGTTTTTTTTCTCCTTTCGGAATAAGCCTAGTAAGTTTGTAGTTACTATTTTGATTTTCTTCATCATTTGAATCATAAAATGTTTCTTTTTTTTTTAATTCTGTAAAATAATTTGTCTTATTATAATATTTATTTATTACACCCTTATCTTTTACAAATTTGTTTCCATCATTTTCATAGTTTTCATTTTCACCCTTTTTGGTTTTATCTTGTTCTTCGTTTTTTTTCAAATAAAAATCACTTTCGTTTTCAATTGTATTTTCAAAATCACTGAGTAAAGGCTGATCATTTTTTATTTCTTTATTAATAATAGTTTTAATTTGATTAATAATTTTTAAGAGGGAACGGAAATTATCTTCGAGTTTCTCATTATATGTTTGATCATATATATATTCAAAATTTAGAACAAAATTTTTTAAAAGGTTTAATATAAGTTTTCTATTTTTTTTTATATTTTTAATATAATTTTCAATTTGGCTAGTATTCATATTTTTCACATCACTTATTTCGTCATTATTTTTTGTTCTTTTTAACTCGTGAAAATATTTATTACTTATAATTGTATTATCTTTATTATTATATTTGCTTAACACTTCTTTCATTTGTTCATTTTCTTTTTTTAAATTTTTTATATCATTTTTCAATTTTTTATAATTTGTTTTCAACACACTATTTTCTTCTAATATGATATCATTTAAGTTGTTATGTCTTATGCTTTTTTTAAAATTACTTAAAGATTTTTCATAAGCAAGTTTTACTTGTTTTAATTTATTTTCTATATTTGATATTTCACTATTTAACTCTTGATCTTTTAATTTTAATTCATTTCTACTATTTAATATATTTATTTCGTCTTCTTTCATTTTTATTATAATTTCTTTAACTTTATTTTTTTTTATTTCTAGTTCATTTTTCCTTTCTTTTTCCATTTGTTCATATTTTTTTGTTAATTTTTTTATTAAATTTTCTTCTTTTTTTTTAAGTACTTCTTTCATTAATTTTTCTTCATTTTCTTTCCATAATTTAAATTCATATATATTAGATGGTATGTTACCCGTTTCATCATTCCATTCGTTAATTATAGGATTGTGAATTGAATTTTCATATACACGCAATCTGCTTTCCACCAAATTTGTTTTTTTTTCCGCCATATTGTCTTTTTTATCCTTTATGCTAAAATATATTTCGGAATCTATTTCAGAGGTTAAATACTTTTCTTTAAATACATTCAAATATAGAGATATGCTCAATTTCTGTTTATAATAACCCTTATTATTTTCAGATTCCAATGTTTCTTTTAATTCGTTAAGTATATTTTTTATATTAAACTCGCCTTTCCCTATGTTTATATTATTATCTTGTTCTTTGATTGACAATTCGAACAAAATTTTTTTATTTTCAAAATATGACAATAGCTCGCTCCCTTTCAATTCTACTTCAGAATCCAGGTGACAATTTTTTAATTCAATCTAAAAATACCAAAAGAAATGCCAATAAAAATAGAAAAAAGACAATATAACTATGAAATATTTCTGTTTGACAATATAAATAATTTCTATTTTTTATATTTTTAAAATAATTTAAGAATTTTACCTTTTTGTTTTCCTCAAAAATATATAAAGGGGATACAAAACTATTCCCCATTATATTAGATTCCATTTTGATAAAAAATTTATTTTGTTTATTTTTGTTTTTTTCCGCATATATATTACTAAGTTCAAGAATATGACAACTTATAGCTGATAAAAAAATATTACAAACAATTATATTATCATTCTTGTCAAGGATTATAGGTAATTCCCAATTTCCTGTTATATTACTTGTTCGATTATTTATCGTTTTTTCTTTATTTATACCAAAATATTCACACACATTTTTATGCCCTTTACCAAAAGAGAAATTTTGATTATTAACTTCATCGATTTGATGTATTCTATGATGTGATGTGGTAATTTGATCATTTGGGGCAGCCATTATTTGTTGTATGTTTGTAAAATTATAATTATCGTCAATACCGGATCTAGTATTGTTATAATCTGAGTTTAAAGGGAAATAGATAATTGTAGCTTTGAATTTTAGATTAGGTATAGAATTAGAGGAAGTAACTAAATCATAAGAAATTTGTCTAAAATCGGAATAAATTTCCAATGTGTCTTTTTTTTTATTTATATAATTTTCATTATCATCATTTTTGTTAATATGGATATTTTTTTGAAAAAATAGTGCTCTTTTATCTACTTCCAATTGCATTTTATTAACATAAATATATATATCATTAATTAAAAAATAATCATTTATTTCTTTTATTTTATCAACAAAAATTAAAGAAAAATGACATCCAATACTATTCTTATTATATATATTATCATTAAACTTTTCGTTATTATTTTTTATATGAATATTATCCGGATCATCATCTATTTTATTATTTATGTTATCATGTTCGTTTTCATCTATACATGAACTAGGGGTTATGCTATGAACAATGCTTCCTACACTAACTTCAACGTCGTTATCTATAAAAAATTCTTTTTTATATTGATCAAAATTAATGTATAAAAAAAATATATTTTTAAAATTAAATATATTTAATATGTGGTTAATTTTATTTTCTGTCTTTTCTGTATACATATTATTATTCATATTACGAATATTTTTTCCATTTTCATTATTTGGATATCTTGAAAAATATGAATTATTTGTCCAATTTATTCTTTTTTCATATTCCATATAATTTTTATATATAGAATATTCTTCAAATTTTAAATTTATGGAAAAAATTAAATTGTTAGATATATAAAAATTACTTATATTTTCATATTGCTTATTTTCAATAAATTCAAAATTATTTATTAAATCTTTAAATAAACATTTAAAATATATATTATCATTATTTTCAAAATTTAAATCATTTTGTACATCTATACTTTTTATTAAATTTATTATATTTTTATTTATACCAAAATCTTTATTAGTAAATGTGTAATCCGTATCTTCGCCTTGTTTGTTTTTCTCATATTTATTGAGCTCCCCAATTTTATTCTCTATTTCGTATTGTATTTTTTTTATTTTAATAAACAATTCGATATTCTGAAAAAAAAAATTTGCAACTTCTGTTATTGTTCCATTTATAACACATTCATATTCATTTTTTTTTTTTTTTTGTAAAAATTCATGGAACTTTTTTATAAAATATCCTTTCGAAATATTACTAGACTCAATATCTTCAGCATCAGCTAAATCTATTATAAAATCATTACACAAATAATTATCTTCATTTTTTTCTATATTCTTAAAAATTAAAAACTTCAAGTTCATATGAACACACACAACTTCGTCGCCATCCATTGCATTCTACGCATTTTATTATTTTGGTATTCCCCTTTTTTTATATTATTATTTTTTACTCTTAAAAAAAAATAGTAAAATACCATCACAATGTAAAGGTGTATAACATATATATATAGAGAGCGAGAAAGAAAAAAAAAATTCATATATGTGATGCCTACATAGCTAAATTTATGTAAGTATCCATATTATTAATAAATGAATGCCAAATATAAAAAAAGTAGACAAGAAAAAATAAACGAATAGAAAATTAGCACAAGTTAGGGAGTAAAAAATGGTCTAGAAAAAACAAAAAGGTAAAATGTCAGACACAAATATATATATTAACACATATTTATGTATATTTTAAATCCCAAACGAGACAATTATGTGTAATACAGAAATGCCACCTTAATATAATCTAATATGATTTAAGCACAATTATCCAAAACACATAAAATTTATAAATAAGGACATATAAATTTAATATGCTAAAATAAAAATAATTATGGATATACGGATATATACAATAGCTACTCATAAGATGAAAATGATGAGATATATTTTTTCGATTTCTTTTTAAGAAAAAAACTCAAAAATAAATTACTTAAATTTATAAGTATATTCATAATGCATACCTACAAAAATTTATATAGTATACTGTATTTATAACAAAAATACACAAAAAAAAAAAAAATAAGGGAAAAAAAAAGTATGACATATTATAATAAGCACATGTATATTTATATATTTTTCTTATATACGATTTATGTGACAAATTATAAAATAATTCATTAATATGAAAGGAATAGCGAGCCATAATTAAATAAAAGTGTATTGCAATAAAAATATACAAAAAATAAAATAATTTATTTTGTTCAAAGTAGGGGACTTTTACTTATAAATTAGTCATAAAAAAAGAAAGAATAATATATCCTTGGTTATTTTTTTTTGTGTGTGTTATTTCTTTCGATTTAAAAAATTGAATAAAAATTTTATTGCATAGTTGAAAAGAGTTTGATATTTAATTTTATTTAAGAAAAAAATGACACATTTACTATTTAAAAAAATAAATAATTAAATAGCAACCTATGTATATTCATATATTGTAAGGAAAGAGCATCCTTTCGTTTTTCAATATTCAACCCCAAAAGATAAATACAATCGCGATATAAATAATAATATATACTTCATATAAGTATACATACCATCTTGTATTCCTTTTATTTACATTTTATGTCGCTTATAAATATTATATAGAAAATAACACAGACCTAAATATATAAAGTCCACTTAAGTGAGTAAACAAAATGAACGATAATTATTTTATGGATAGTACACATTATAACGATCAAATACATGAAACTGATGGAAATAATACCCTTGAAAAATATGATGAAAATTTGAACAATAAGAATGGTATATTTGTACAAAATAAAGTAGGCAGGTTAATTTCAGAAAAATATTTATCAGAATTTATAAATGAAGATATATTTTTTATAGGAGAAATTATAAATCAACATGAAGATATAATTACTTTGAAATCTGTTAATGGTAAATTATAAATTTTATAAAGAAAAAAATATAATCGGAACAAATATCCAACAATCGTCTTTTTAATTACACACATAAATATTTTAAGTTATATTTAGAATACTTTTTTTTTTTTTTTTTCCTAGGTAATTGTGTTGATTGTATAATTAAAGATTCCAATTTTCAAACCCAATCAAAATATATCGGTATAAAAGGCATTGTTTCAAATAATTTAAAAGTCCTTGAAACACGAGGTATTGTATTTTTAGACGATGTTAATTTTGAAATAGTAAATGACTATATTGATATTAACATAAAAAATGCAGATTCGGATGTTTTTTTATGTTCTTATTAATTAAAAAATATGAAATTCAAATATATTAAATATTTATATTTTTTTTTACCGTAATTTTATAGCTAGTTTATTATGATTTTCTTTTTCGTTTCATTTTTCCATTAAATTATTTTTAATTCAAAAATTAAAGTTAAAAAAATTAACAAGTTTTTAAATATTTTTTAATTAAAAAAATTATTTATTTAATTATATGCGTTTGCATACATGCATAAAGACAAAACAAATAAACTTATGTTTGCCTGCAATATCGCTAAAAAATATTAATTTTCCGACATATATCCATATCGAAACGCACACATATATTTTCCAATATGTATATAAACAACATGCTTTATCATATTAAAATGATAAATATATTTTTAATAAATATTTGAATTTGAAACGACAATGCAGTAAAAGTCAAATTCACTAATAATATTCTTATGCACCATCTTAAGTTTATTAGAGGTGTATACAAAATCTCTTTATTTTTTCTCAAGAATTTAAAAGTAAACAAAAAAATTATATTAAGTAAAAGAGAGATTAAAATATTTATTTTTCTTCTTTATCCTTAAAAAGGAAGGTATTTACCTTCTGATACCATGCTAAGCCAAACTACAAAAATAAGAAAAAAAAATTAATACCCCAAAAAACAGAAAATGCAATATTAAAACATGTACAAATACGCAAATTTATAAACACATATATTATATTTTTTTAAATCCAATACCGTGATAATAATGTGATGAATTGATATTTCGCATTAATGCTAAACACGTGAATTCCGTTCCATTTTGATTTGCTTTTATTTCATTTGATGTAACTACAAAAAAAATAAAATATCAAGATATATAAATGTGATGGATTGTTAGTTATATATATACAACAAATGGTTTATTCCAACTATGATATGCACATTCATATTTATTCCTGTTAATATTTATAGAGATAGCCATATTGTTTGTGTATTCACTATTCTAACAGTATTTTTTTTTTTTTTTTGCAACATACTTAATTTCAAAACAAATATGTGATATAATATGTTCTCTAAAAATAAATAAAAGGAGATATGAGCAACTCCATACCCATATCCTTTTGATAGGACATGTCCACCACTAGAAACAAAACCAATTATTTTTTTAGATGCCAAAATTATTTCTTCGTTATTATTTTCACATTTTTGTGGATCAAACTGTTTATCTTCTGTTTGAAGTATATACGATATATTTTCTTTATTATTTGCATTTTTTTTTAATTCCCTTTTTTTAACTACTCTGTTTTTATATCTTGAAATAACTGGCTCTTTTGGCTTCTCAATTTTTTTACTATTATATATTTTTTTTTCTTCAATTTTTTTGTGGACTAGCCATTTTTGAATTTTTTTCGTGTTTGGGTATTCTATAAAAAAATATAATAATATATATATATATACATATATGTACGTATTGCATCCGTTTTTTTTCTTTTTTAAACTTACGAATGAAAAATTTTATCAGCTTCTTCAAGGGCATGGAGCAAATGTGCGATAATCGTTTCGGGGTTCCTTTCTTATATGCATAGACATAAACAGAAATAAAATAACTGGATAATACATAAAATTTCGATTTTATATCTTCCATAAAAGTATAAAACTTTTCAAGATCATTTATATTATTCAGTTTATTCAAAGATATCGAAACAAAACGATTTAAAAATGTTTTAATTAAAAAGGCATTATACGAATCTGTAACTCTTATAATTTTAACATTGTTATTAGTATGGGGATATATAGATATCCATGAATAATTAAATGGATTATTTATTCCTAAGCAATAATAATTTACTCTTTTATTTATAGGTTTTTTAAAATGTTTTTTTTTTGATAATTGCTCCCTTAAATTATTATAAAAAATACCCCCAACAGAATCAGGAAAATCTTTAGGATAACATAAGAAATCTAAACATTTAAAAATTTTTTCTCTTTCTTTTAACCCTATAGCTATTGATCCATTTCTAACTAATAAATGAAATAAAACTGAACTTTTTTTTTTTGCTGGACATAAAATAAAAAATCTTTTATTATTATTATTATCACTTTTATTTATTATTAATATTGGTATTTTTATATATTTTTGTGAATTATTTTTAATTTGTTCTTTTGTTTTTTGTAATTCCGTTAAAATTTCATCTTGTTCTGATTGTTTTATACTCCATATATCACTTCGATTATTTTTATCCATTTCTTCTTTTTTGCATTCATCTAAAAAGTTGTCTACATAACTATTTAATATATTATTATTATCAAATATAGTACTACTATATTTTCCCTTTTTTATATTTATATCTACTTCGTTCACTAAGTTAAGAAATGTATTATTTTGTTTTTTTTCATTTATATTATTATTTAAGACCTGTTCAGAATCATTTTCTACTTTTTCGTCTTCATTTTTTTTTTTTTTTTCTTTTATAACATCATAAGGCGCGATGTTTTTGTTATTTCTTAACATTTTTAATATGGCTAATTTTACTTTTTTTTTTTTCCTACTTCTTACATGCTCATATTTATTAATTTTAAAAGTCTTTATAACATTTTGTTTTATTTTATCATTCATAAGTATATTGTTATCATATGGACTGAAATTATTTGATTTCAATAAAAATTTATTTCCTTTTTCATTTTTTTCTCGTAAATAATTTAAAGCATTAAGACAAGTACTACTTTTATTATTTCTATTTTCCTTTATCATTTGTTCATTTATTTTATTACTTTCAACATAAGTTTGTTTATCTATATTGTTTACTAATTTATCATACAATTTTTCATTGATTTTATAATTTAACAAAAAAGGGCCAATAGTTTTAGGTAGAATTGCATACATAGGAATAACAAAATCTTTTGGTAATGTTATATTTTCATATTTGTAATGATAAATATCTTTTTTTTCTTTCATAATATACTTTGATTTTACTTTCAAAATATTTGTTAATAAATTAAAACTATTAGGTCCAATTAATTCATACATACAAATATTTTTAATGTGTTTTATATCTACTTTATGGGAAATATTATTTATTTCACAAGAAATTATAATTTCAAAGTTTTCTATAATTTCTTTCAAACAAACTGGATGAATAAATATCCAAAGGTCCCTTAAAACTTCACTCTTATTTTTATTCTTAATTTTTGTTGCCTCATTGTCATTTTTATATTCGTTAACTTGATTAGTTGTATTTATTCTACTTTTTTTCTTACCTTTTTTTGATTTTTTTTTTTTTTTTTCCATAGATCTCCATAAAAAATATGCGGGGCATATAAGACAATTTTTTGCATTGAAAAAGTTGTTATCGTTATTTTTGAATAAATTGTGATTTTCTTGTTGATTAAGTTGGTTCATTTGGAAGTTATTTTTTTCATATTTTAATTTTCCTTGTATATTTTCATATTTATAAATGAATATTTTTCCTAATAAAATTCCTAATAAATATTTCTCTCTTAACATATTTGCTTGTTCAATATTTGTAATTTTTTTCAAAATATGAATTATATCATTCTCATTTCCAGATATTTGCAAAACTTCTACATAAGACATGTCATGTATTAATGATTTTCTTTTATGATATCTAAAAATTCGTCTACTTATTTTATCACAATTTTTTAAAGCTAATTTATAGCCATATATATCAGTCATTTTAAATTTTTTAGAATGGTATAAATGTGTTTCTAGCCATTTTTTTTTTTTGGCTCTTAAAATATATTTTTTAAAAAAATAATCATGTGGCATATTAGGGTTATTATATATTTTTTTTTTTTTTTTTTTTTTTTTCATTATCTTAGGTTCAGAAATTAACATTTCATCAAGAGTTACCTTTTTACATGATAGTGGCACTCTATATGGATTAAATGACATACACCTCCTCCGTTTGTTTTTATGAATTCTCTGAAAACATCTTTTGAATATATTTCTTTTTTTTATTTCATTTCCAAATATTTTTAAATCGTCTTCCTTTAAGCTAAAAAATGATGAACTCCATAGTATAACATTTTGATTAAACGACTTGATTTCAGAATTTTTTGTAATATCTTGGAGTGGTTTATATATTTTTTCATTATTATTACTCATTTTATTGTTTGCGTTATTTTTTACATTTTCTTTTTTCTCATCATTTCCTCTTTTATTGTGATAAATGTTCCCATTTTTTTTTACATTTATAGTTGGCTCCATATTAACAGTTCATGATAATTATAAATAAATTGGCGATGCAGCTATTATTGTCAAGAGAGGCTTAAAAATAGAAAAAACATATTATATATATATATATACATACTTTTGAGGCTCCTCGGAAATTCTTTTTTCTGTAGGAAAACTTACACTAAAAGGGAAGTCAAAAAGAAAGATAATGTTTTTTTTTCTCCCCCCCCATTAAATATTTCTCATGAATAATTTGGCAAAGTTTTCCTGCTTACCTTTCCACATGCAATTAACATTTTATATATAAGCCAATATATATATATTTTTTTTTTAATTTTTTTTTTTTTTGATATATTTTTTTATACATAATATTTAATATATTCGGGGCGACATTTCCTAATGCTTCAATTTTATTTTTCATTTCCATTATTCTATATACTGGGAATATAATATAGATGAAATTATATACACATTAATATATTTAAAAATTTGAAAAATATATTCAAAATATATTTTTCGGAGTCGTCTATTATTATTACTATATTTAATTTATTAAATTTGCCCTATTTGTGTAATTTTATTTTTCATATTTCAATACTAGATAACAAATGCATAGAATTTGCAGAATGCTACAAATTTATTGAGTTGCATATATCTTGTTAGCTTTTTCGACAAAAAAATAAAAATTATGCACCATTGTAATCGTTTTTTTTTTGGGCATAAAAAATAACCAATTATAAGTTGAAGGGAAAATATGTGAAATAACTTTTGACAGTGAAAAAAAAAAATAAGAATAATATAAACCTCTTTTAAATTTAATAGTTAAGTTAATTTTATATGTTCAAGTAAGCATAAAATAAATAAATAATAATATGTATCCACACAAATCAATACAACTAAATATATAATAATAATAATAATGAAAACACAAATAAAGCTTGCAAATAATTTTTTATATAAAAACAGCAATGAATTATTATTAGCCTTTTATAAGTTCTAATAAAATTGTCCATATCCTTGAAAGTTAACATATATATTAGCAATATATTTATATTCCCCTCTTAATATGGCAATGAAAAAGTGGAAATAAATAAAAATGAAGAAAAATAGTAAGATAAATAAAATATAGATAAAAGAGAAGTATACAAATATAAAAGCATATATGTAGATAAGTAGATATATGTGTAACTCAAATATTTTGATAACAGGGTACACACTAGTGATTAATAATTGATGCAATTTTGAAAAAAGACTAAAAAATAAAAATCTGGCCATTTTTTTCTCATTCCATATGGAATGATTAATTTATAAATTAAAAGAAGGATATTTAAATAACAAACATATATATTGTTTGTTTTTTAATATAAAAGAAATGAATGATACAAAAAATATACATCACAAAAATTTTAAACAATTACTTTTACATCATTATATATAAGCCGTATTAACAATAAATAATGGAAGAAAATGACAGCATACGCATAAAATTTTAATTAAACAAATGATAGATCAATATATATAATATATACATTTTTTTTGAAAATATAACTTGAATATCAATATATCATTTTTGTGTACCTCCACAAATATTTAATTATGGGTGTATATATTTTTTATCAAATTACAAATAAATATTATTATTCGATTGATACATAAAATTATTATGTACAATTGTGGGGATACATATATACACTCATTTGCATATATTTTTTTTATGAGTCACTGTATATTTTGGATACATATCCATAATAAAATATCCCAAACTTTATTACACTATATATATCCTTATAGGGGAAATATATTTTTAACTAGTTTTTCATAACACAAATATTTTAGCAAAGACATTTTCCCCTATACGAAACAACTAATTTGGTATATTTTTTTGTTTTAATTTACTAGATTGTATAACTTGCATTTTTACTTTGGGATTATATTATTTGGATGGAGATTTATCTTATGCAACTTCGCCTAATTGAGCTTTGTTTAATGCACCATCATCTTCTATACCTTCGTCTAATGTACCATCATCTTCTACACCTTTGTTTAATGTGCCGTTATATTCTATACCTTCGTCTAATGTACCATCATCTTCTACACCTTTGTTTAATGTGCCGTTATATTCTATACCTTCGTCTAATGTACCATCATCTTCTACACCTTTGTTTAATGTGCCGTTATATTCTATACCTTCGTCTAATGTACCATCATCTTCTACACCTTTGTTTAATGTGCCGTTATATTCTATACCTTCGTCTAATGTACCATCATCTTCTACACCTTTGTTTAATGTGCCGTTATATTCTATACCTTCGTCTAATGTACCATCATCTTCTACACCTTTGTTTAATGTGCCGTTATATTCTATACCTTCGTCTAATGTACCATCATCTTCTACACCTTCGTCTAATGTACCATCATCTTCTACACCTTTGTTTAATGTGCCGTTATATTCTATACCTTCGTATAATGTACCATCATCTTCTATACCTTCGTCTAATGTACCATCATCTTCTATACCTTCGTCTAACGTACCATCATCTTCTACACCTTTGTTTAATGTACCATCATCTTCTACACCTTTGTTTAATGTACCATCATATTCTATACCTTCGTCTAGTATAATTTGGTCTTGTGCGTCTTGATCTAGTTTAGCTTCACCTTGTGTGGCTTTGTCCTTTGAGTAATCGATTGAAGCACTTGGGTCTGTCGATGTACAAGATTGATTTGGGGCAGCTTGCTTCTCAATAGTAGATCTGAGTTTTTTTTTAGCTTTTTTTTTAGTTTTTTTTTCCCCCTTTGATTCTTTTTCTATATTTGATATCCAATCTATAATTTTTTTGACAACTCTATCATTTCCTGGCTCTATTGTAATCATATGCTCCATATCTTCTAAAGAGTAGAATTCTTTATTGCTCGATTTTAAATTATTATAAAAATCCTGAGCATCTTTGTAACAACATTTTTGATCATTAATAGAGTGAATAAAAAGTATGGACACGTCACCTGTGATCTTGATTATATCCTTATTTAAATTATCAGCAGCTTCCAATAATTCATAAGCAAATTTATTAGTAATAGGTTTGTGATAAAATATTTTATCATATGAATATAAATCGTTTAAAAATGGAAATGATTCACAAGGTAAACTTGGCATAAATCTCGATTTCGGAAATAAATAGGATGCTAACCCAACAGTAGGTATGTAAAAATATTTCCATGAAGGTTTTTTTTTTAGCTGATTAATTGATATCATTCCGGATAATGAGCAAACACCTTTTATATTTAATCGATTATAAAAATTATATTTTTGTTGTGACATCAATTCTAATATTCTCAAAACTATATTTCCTCCCATTGATAATCCAACTAAATATATAGGAATAGGTGTTTTATATGCATCTATATTATAATCAGGTCTTTTATATTGATTTTTTCCTGGATCTTGTGAACGTAATCCTTTAGTTATAGCTTCTTCATCATCAACACAACACATGCCCGATTCATCGTTTAGAATTATATCACATTTAGTGCATCTTTTTCTTGGTTTTATTTTATTTGTATCACCATCTTTATCATTTTCTTGACTCTTATCAAATTCATTAACAATAGAATCATGTATAATATTCAAGTACTGAAGAATGTCATCAGCAAAATCATCAAATTTATTAATGTGTGTTTTTATATTATTTAAAGATTCTGATTCCCCATGACCTTGCAAATCAAGACCATAAACCGAATATCCATTTTTGTTTAATTCTTCTATCCAGCTATTTTTATGGACATAATAATTGTCTTCATCATTTAAAACAGCTTTATTATTATTTAATATGGTGGCATTGTGTTTTAAATAATCAAATCGACAATGTGAATTTAAAGAGTGCACTAAAACTACTGCACCTATCGGTGCTTTGACAAGCCATTTTAATGTTTTTATCCGTAAACCATATTTATTTGTAAAAAAACTAACATCAGGGTCACCCATTATTGACGGGTTTTTATTACCCGAATTTAACATATGACTTGCTAATTGTCTTTCTTCTTGAGATATATCCATTTTTTTATATTATTTTATTATTATTTTTTTTTTTGTATTTTTTCTATTTTATTAATATGTATATAATATTAATATATACCTTGATATTATGCACTTATGCAAAATCATAATTTAATATGAAAATGTATGTTTTTCTATAAACATAATTTTAAATTTATTAAAAAAAAATATAATATGGTCGTTTATTAGAAAAAAAAACAATAATAATAATAATAATAATAACAACACAACAACATACATATAGTACTAATATATGGTTGGGATCACTCAAATTAATAAAAAAATGCAATATTCGGTTTAAAATGGAACATTAAATAAAAATATGTGAAAAATTCACATATTTTAGAAAATCATGGATATAAAAAAACAAGAAAATTCTCATGTTTTTGAAAATAATGTAAAATCAAATAAAAATAAGAGAAAAATTCACATGATTTTAATAAAATAAATATATAATATACCTATTTAAAATAAACAATAAAAAATACATTATAATAAGTAAAAATTATATTGTTTAGATAAAACTGTAAACGTATAAAACATAAAAAAATAAATATCAATCTAAAAAAATATATTATTTTAAAATTAGTATTTAGTCTGCACTACCAAGAATATAATGTATATAATTCAGTGTAGAGTGGTTATTTATTGGCAAAAATAATTTTAAAATATTAATTGTGCTAAAGCTAAAAGCCTAATTAGAAATATAAACTATAGGTGAAAATATAAAAATATATTTAAAAAATAATATATATATATATTTTTATACGTTGTGATAATAGTAATAATACCAACCCTATTTTTTTAATTGCATACTAGGAAGCGCAATTAAAAATATATATTATGTGTTAAAATTTAAGGAAGTGTTATATTTTACTATTTTTGCGGTGCTTAAGACGTTTTTTTATTACTTTCTAAAATATGCGATTTATTCTAATAAAATAAATTATTTAAAAAAAACATATTAATACTAAAAATATATATAAGGCGACGTCGTTTTATTTCCCCCTTTTCAGGTATATTTTTATTTTCTCTTATTATATTCATAATTTTTTTACGGGAATCATAATTTTTTCCCAAAAGAGAGTTGTATATATTAAGAGCATTAATATAAATATTCATGATGTTATAGTTTTTTTACTCCGCGTGCATTAACAATAAAAACTTCTTATAAAAATGAAATATAGCGCAATACAATTTTACTCTCTATAAACTGGTTAAGTATATATAAACACGCCTAAAAAAAACAAAACAATATTAATAAAAAATAAACACAAAATAAATAAAAAAATATAATATATGACGGGAAAATTAGTAATTATTTTATTATATTTTATTCATGTAATTCTACAAATATTTCCTAAAAATATATATAATGTGACATTTTTATTGTATATATAAAAAAAAATTGATAGAATATATAGATTTCCATTAATATTCACAAAACACATTTTTAACTATATATAGTTAGCTTAAATACTAAAATTTCTAAGCGAACATTCATATAAGATATTTAAATATAATTTTCAACAAATTCATTAAAACAAATTTAGATAGAAAAACCATAGACTCATAAATCACACAATTGCCTTCATGTTTTTTTTAATTAACTCAACACTGTACTAATTTAATTTCTTTAAAGCATATAAGAATAATAATATTGTATACCATTGTATAAATATATCAAAAAAAAAAAAAAATAAATAAATAAAAAAAAAAATATATATATATATATTGCATATAGAGATTTTAGTTAACATTCTATGAAAATGTAAAAAATGGTCAAAAATATTTTCAAAAAAAAATGATCAACTATAAATTACAAAAAATATTAAAAAATAAATAATTTAAAATGAAATAATAAATTTATGTATATATTATTCCAGTTTTTTTAGTATATACATTTTTTTTTTTTCTCAAATACCTGCACATACAAGGCTATGTATTAAAATTTTTCTTTAGAAAAATATGTTTGGTACTTATTCTTCTACGCTTGCACTACTTCGATTATTCATAATATCCACTCCATTTCGTATTTACCAAAAATATATGATGACATTTCTACTTACTGATTACCACCTACTGTTGCACACGGTATAAAATTGTTGGAACTTGTTGGAGAATTGGCGTGAAATTGCTTAAATTGACTAAGTTGGTTAGATTGCTGTAATATTTTCTGAATATTTTCTGAATATTTTCTGAATATTTCCTGAAAATTTCCTGAAAATGAGTATTTTTCTCACTTTCATATTATAATTGCCTGTTTTGGGGGAAATAATTCATTTTCTCTGATTTTGATACAAAGGTTTGCATACTAAACCCTGGTAAACCATAATTATTGATTGGGTTTTAATTTTTAGATGATAAATTTAATATCCATTCTGTAACCTTTTTTAAAATTCTTTCATTTCCTGGCTCCATAGTTAAAACATGATCCATGTCTTCTAAAACAAATAATTCTTTTTTATCTGATTCGATTTTATTAAAAAATGTTTGAACTCCATTAAAAAAACAAGCACTATCAACCTTTGAATGAACAAATAATAATGAAACATCTTTTGGAAAATAACTAATATCATTATTTAAATTTTGAACAGCCTTAAATAATTCATAACCAAGTTTACAAGTAATTGATTTTTTACATACATTTTTATCAAAATAATATATATCATTTACATATGGAAATTTTTTAAAATATAATTGTGGAATAACTCGTAAACTAGGAAAAGTAGTTGATAACACTTTTGAAAATGGTAAATAAAAATATTTGTATGATGGTTTGTTTATTATTTCTTCAATAGATATCATACCTGCTAATGATATAGCACCCTTTATATTTATTTTATTATTATTAGTTGTTATATCTTTAGATTTTCCTAAAGTTTCTAAAAGACGCATAACTATATTTCCACCCATTGATTGCCCCATAATATAAAATGGAGGTAATTTTGTATTTATAATATTATTATGTAAAGAGTTTGTATTATCACCATTATTAATATCATTTTTATGTTTTTCTAGACATAATGTATCATGGACTCTATTAATAAATTGTAAAACATCATATACCATATCATCAAATTCTTTAACATGTTTTTTTAAATTTTCCCATCCTTCTGATAAGCCATGCCCTTGTAAATCTAATCCATATACACTAATTCCTTTTTTATTAAATTCTTCAATCCAACTACCTTTATATATATAAAAGTTATTTCCATCTTTTAGTATAGCTTTTTCATACCCTTTTAATATGATATTATGTTTTAAATATTCTAAACGCGCATTTCCACTTAGCCCATGAATTAAAAATATAATCGCCACTGGGTTTTTTATTTCCCATGCATATGTTTTTATAGCTAATCCATTTTTATTATGAAATGTATCAGTTTTAGGTTTTCCGTCTAATTTTTCATTTTTTTTAGTTTTCGCATCTGAGCTACATGGTTTTTGTTTATCGTTTTCTATTGATTGATTGGTAAACATTTTAAACAAAAATAATTATGCGCATTTATGAAATCAATCATTAAAAATTGTAATTTTTCAAAAAAAAAAAAAAAAGTATAATAAAATATAATTATTTATGATGCGGAAATATCAAAAAAAAGTTTCAAAATTTTTGCAAACATATATGCAAGCATTACATATATATTTGCATGGACACATAAATATAATTATGCATATATTATAGATTGTTTCTAAGACTTTGAAATTTTATATAATAAAAAATGAGCAATTTATAAGTTAAAAAATATATATAATATATATAACCAGCTAATTATAAGCTTCAATACTATGTAAAGCATATATATAATGAGTATGAGGGATGATAAATTTATAGTAAACTTGAAATGAATTGGATTCTTTATTATTTTTGTAACATAATATGTATTAAGGTATTTTAAATAACGCAAACAAGAAAATGATAATAAAGAAAAAAATATTCCAAAGCTATCAAATTGGAAAATGATGCTTTACACAATTGCCGTTAATATCAATAAAAAATACAATTAAAATATATAATATATGATGAAATGATAAACATTCTTTTAATAAATAAGTAATAACAAATGTAACTAAAAAAAATTATTTTCATTTAATTTTTTTATACCATTTCAACGAGATTCAATTATATATTAATTTTGCCCATTTCCATTTTTTTTTATTATAACTCGTTTAAAATATAAGATTAATGGCTTATTCATGTAATTAAAAAATAAAAAAAATATAAAAAAATATTAAAAAAAAAAATAAAAGAATATGTAATTAAGCCAATGCCATAAATTTTATATTTCTTTATAAAACAACAGATTTATTTATTTTCATTTTTATAAGTTTATATATAAATAGTACGTACAGTTATATATATTTGCGCATGCGTATTTTATATAATATATTAGCATATTAAATTAATTTCCTTTTATTTGTAAATCATAAAAACAAATAAGGGCTTGCCTATATATACATGTTTATTCATTTAAATATCCTTTTCTTTTATTTTTTTGATAATATTTAATTGATTTCTTTTAATTTTTGTAAAAAAAAAAAAAAAATGCCATTAGGGGTTCCCATGAGAAAATATTTATTTATCGTGTCTACTTCATTTATATTTATGGCAATGGGATCATGTTGTGTTCATTTAATTATGAAGCCAGAAATGAAAGAATATGACTTATCAAAGCATTTGAATGATAGAAATAAAGCAATTGAGCAAGTTCAGAATGAAATATTAAAAAGAAAAATATCCTAACTAATTAGTAAAAAGTTTATTATTTTTTTTTATATGCAAAATTTTCAATAACCTTTTTGTTATTTATCCAACTTGTACCATTTACTTGACTTATTATATTGATATTCAAAATATGAGACAAAAATAAAAATAAAAAGAAATAAACTCGTTACAACTACAAGCATGAAAGTTATTTATTCATATTAATGATTATTAAATAGTATTTTATCATCTATTAATTAACTTTATTTTTTTTTTTTTAAATATTCATTTCACAATAGTGGATTTCGTTGTGTATAGTTGTTCACAATTTACTTAAATATATTTTTTTTTCCAACTTGTTTGAGATTTTTTATCAATTCCCAATATTTAAAAGTTATATTTTCTTAATATTTCCCAAACTTATATACATTCAAATAGGGGAATGACACCCATAAAAGACAATGTTCACTTTATAATGGATTACAAAAAATGTGAAATAGATATCTTAGTATAAATAAAATAAAATAAATATTAGAGTCCAATTGCAATGTCTCTATTTCATATTTCAATTGGGTATTTACAAAAATAACAAAAATCGAATAGGCATATTGTATAATTGTAAAATACATAAGAAAAGGTATTAAAATGAAATGGAAAAAAAAAAAACCCAAAAAACTAAAATGTGATAATAAAAATAACAAAAGTTAATGAGAAAGGAAAAAAGGGACATATATATATGATTAACAAAAATATGGACATTAATCTTAAAGATTTTGAAAAATTAAATAAAATAAAACCTTAATAATATGAATACAATTACGTTCAAATAATATCTGTGAAATATATGAATACATAAGATTTTTCTAAAATAAGTTTTAAAATTATGGGCATATAAAAATGACTATGAATAATTTTTCCATTTCCTCATTATATCTTATGAAATGAAATGTTGATCCTCTTTAAATTGAAAATTATTTAAGCATGGTCTGGAATTTGATGTTAATAAAAACAACAAAAATTTTGATATCTGTTAAAATAATATGATTATCAATTTTTTTAATAAAAAGTTTTTTTAAATTATCTGATTATTATATATCAGAATCAAAAATAGATTTAAGATGGGAAGGAGCAACTCGATATACCCACACATTTCCTTCACGTCTATCCAACCTCGATGTTCTTTGCCTTGCTCTTTTTCTAGTAACAATTAATTCTCTAATGTCTTCTATTATTTCTCGATTTAACGACCAATAAGAGTGCCTTAATGTATGTACATTTGATCCTAACCATGTAGTATCTATTACATCTACATCTAACCAATCTCTATTATCTCTATAACAGTAATTGGGTTCAATTCCAGTAAATACTAATAATGTATTTCTAAACATAGGTGGTTGATGATGTAAATTTGTTTTTAAGGATAAATTATTTTGTTTATTTTGTTTTCCTTCAAAAGAGCTTATATAATCTGTATTATATTTAACAGTTTGATCAACATATTCGTTATCAGCGCTTATATTACTACTATATCCATCTTTTTTTATTTCCACTTTTTTTTGTTTTAAAAAACAAAATCGAATAAGACTTAGAAATTTATTCATAGAACTATTAAAACATGTTGTAATAGTTTTTTTTTGTTTTTCATTAATCACTTCACATTTTTCCCAATCAAAATATGATGATGAATGTTTATAATTTGTATTGAAATTTTTAATATTCTTTGTATGTTTTTTATTATTATCTATTTGTATAGAATAACAGTCTAACTTATTACTATCAAAAACATTATTTTCAGAACTACTATTTGAATATTTTGAAAAGTTATTTTTAGAAACATTTAAATCGAATATGTTTTTTCCTAAAGATTTTGTACCACTAAATATTTCAGCCCATTTAAGTGCCTTATCATTTGAATCACAATAAATAGATATAACTGTGCAATATGATCTAAGAAAAATATATTCTTTATTTACAAAATCGTTTAAAGAATATTCAGGATTCATCATTGTTAATGTAATTAATTTCATTTTATTTTTGTTATTTTCTACATTATCTTCTTCATCTATATTTGAAAAAAGTTCACCTTTTACGATATCATGAAAAGACAGCAAAAACATTCTAGTTCCCATGCTATGTGTAATTATATGAATTTGTTTAATTCCTGTAAGCATATAAAGATATAAAAAAATATGTTAAAACAATGTGAAATATTCAAAAGTACATAAACTAATGTTATATCCAAGCATTTGGAATGAATTAATAAAAAAAATATTTAGATGAAATAAACAAGATGCATATTTACCATTATTTCGAAGGGTGTTCAAAAATGATTTGAAAGCATGATGTATTTCTTTATTTTTCGAATTCTCTCTGGCTATAAAAAATTCTAAAATGTTTTTTCCAGATGGCCAATTAAATAAAAATAATTTAATATAATTTGGGAAATTTCCAAAGGATGCCATTTGCCCTAATATTTGTAATGCTTCTAAATGACTCGTATTATAACCATGAATAAAAATAACAGCTTCTAATGAACCAGCTAACTCACATCTAACCCATCCTTCTAGACTCAATTCTTTAATGTTATCAATCCATGAATATAATTTTTTATTAAAATTTTTATTATTATTTAATATATTTTCATTTTTTGTTTTTTTAATAATTTTAATTTTAACTTCATTGTCTTCTAAATCATCTGTTTTTCGATTTTTGTCTCTTAAAATTGGATAGGTACTATTTTTTTTGTTTATATACCCAGTAATATATAACCCTCTTTCTGCATCTATCGATATATGCAAATCAGTATTATATGTTATTCCAAAGTTTGGCATATGTGGGCATAAATTTTGAAGTATAATATTCATACATTTTGTTTTATATACATTTGTTATATATTCAGAAAATAATAAACTTTTATATTTTTTTTTTTTTATTCTTAATTTTGGTAATGTCCCTGAAAATGTTTTCGGAATAAACAGCTTCTTATTCCCCATTATCCATGTTTTTTTATTTTTTTTAATTTCATTTTTTATTTTATTATTATCACTAAGATTACTATTATTATAATTTTTTATAAACTTAAAATTTTTTAGACGGAATATTGTCCTTTTCATACTATATCCTATTCTTTTTTTTACTTTTCTCTTTATTTGTTTACTTGACGTTTTTTTTACAAATTCATTAGGAGTTTTAAAATTTATTTTTTTTTCACTTAGACCATTTGTATCTTTATTTTCATTAATTTTATTATTTTCAAATTTTATTATAACATTACCCCCTTTTTTTTTTTCTTTTTCTTTTACACCGATTTTACCATTCGAAACATTACTTAAAATGAGATCATTCGATTTTGTTTTATTTTTATCAACTTCAGACTTTATTTTTTTATTTTTTTTCATGGTTGTTTTATCAGTTTGATTCTCTGAACCATTATACAAATTATTTTTATTATTTTCTAAATTAGATTTATTTCGTGTATTTCTTTTTTTCTTTTTTATTTCTACAGACATAGTCTTTTCTACTGATATATGGATTGTACCATGTTTTATGTTATCCATTATTACTTTTTTTTTTTTTTTTTTTAAATTTATATTATCTTTTTCATTCAAAGTATTACCAATTTTTATTGCGTCCATATTTTTTATGCGATTACTTTCGAATGTTATTTTGTTTTCTTCAGTATATTGTAAAACATCGCTTTTCGAATTTCTCAAATTATTATCATTATATTTACAAGATCTAAGCCCATCAAAATCGTTGCAACCCAAATCTTCTGTTTTATGTGATTCAGAATTATTTTGAACAATACAAATATTGTCTAGCTCATATTCATTTCTAGAATAAGGATAATGCTTTTCATTTGTGTTCAAAACTCGTGTTGATTCTAATTTACGAGTTGCATCTAGTTGCTCATTAAATAAATTTTCCATATTGTTATTAGAATTCGATTTCATAGATTCTATATTGTTATGCAAACTATTTTCTGATTCATTTAAAGTTGGCTCGTCCAGTGCTAACTCATTTATATCATAACTTAAATTATATAAATCGTCATAATCTATACATTTCCCTTTTAAATATAACTCACTATCTATCACTGAAGATGTATGCATTTCTGTGTCAGTTGCCTTTTTATTACTATTTTTATAATATTTAGAATTAAAATCATTTGCTAAATCTACATCTGAACATTCAGGATTTTCATCACTATAAATATTATTAGCTATTTTAGAATAATTTATTCGTAAAATGTCGTTGCTAGCCTTTTCTACAACTAAATATTCACAACATTCTCTTTTTTCTGCAACACCATGGTTATAATAATTATGCTTTTTATCCGATTTTTTTTTTCTAGTTTTCTTTTTAGAATCTTGTAAAGTCAGATTCAAGTTGTAAAATACTACTCTCGGAAATGTTCGATAAAATGCTCCACTAACGCAGCATTCTGTGTCGGCAAGGCCTGAGAAATAAATGAAAAAAATAAAGGGAAAAAATAAATGAAAAAAATAAAGGGAAAAAATAAATGAAAAAGTAAAGCCGATCCTACCAATCTTTAAATCGTTGGGTTCACAACTTGTATGCCCATAACCAATCTTAATACACATAAAACCAGAACCCGTTTTCAAATCACGACATTTAAATGGACCAACAGGAATTCCATGGTACCAATAACCAATCAAAACTTCCCCCTCAGAATGTATTCCACGCCAATAACCAAAGCCATGGGGCCTTCCTTTTCTGTCTAATTCTCCAATATAAAAAATAATATAAAAATCCATTTCAATACCTTTTATATTTGGTCGTTTAGTACTTTTTTTATGTGTTTGTTTTTTATTTCTAAAAAATTTTGTAAAAAAAAAAGAGTATTTTTCTTTTTTGATAACAACATTGTATCCAATTGCACTTCTAGTATTACTTTCAATATCTTCATTTTTAATTGTATCTTGTTTTTTATATAATGTATTAAATAAATAGCTATTCATTTTGTTCAAATAATATGCATCTATATTGTTAGGGACTCTAAAGTGTATTATTTCTTTTTTTATAATTGAATAGGAATTTAAAAAAAATGTGTCTAAATAAAATTTAAGCAGATGTGGATATATTAGCTTATTATAGGTAGCATATAAAGAAACACCCGATATAAGTATAGTATATATTAATAAATTAATTGTATCGATATAAAAAATGTTATAAACTTTTTGTAATTGTAAATTAAAATAATTTTTTTTATCATATAATTTTGAAGAAGAATCTAACAAATTGTTTTCTATTTTTTTTAGAAATAAAAAATTGGAATAAATTACTATTGGAATTTGAATAAGATATAAAAACATAAATAAAATAGTTAACCTCCCAGCTAATAAATAATTCGAAGGAATTCCTAGTTTTATAAGTAGAATAATAGATATTAATAAAATTCCATAACAAATAGATTGTATAACACTATTTAAATCATATATATTTAAAAGGAAAAATATATTATTATTCCCCAAAACATTACTACCATTATTATAATTATCATCAAATGCATCTATTCCTGGTTCATTAAACATATACCCTGTTGTTAAATTTTTTGATATTTGAATTATTATTTTTGTTATAACAGCATATAAAATAATGTAACTAGCACATTTAAGGGAACTATAATTATAAAATGTACCCATATATTTTCTTAACAATTCTCTATATTTCATAAATTTTAATGTTTCTTCAAATCCGCGCACATCTTTATGTATTCCATAACTTTTATGACTTTCCATTTTATTCATTTCATTCTGAGTTTTAAAATAGCATTTTTTATTATTATTACCATTTTTTTTATCTAATTTAATATTGTCCTTTTCATGGGCTGAAGTAATATCATTATCCAATATATTATTTTCAACATCCTTTTTTATTTTTCTCAAAATTTCATTTTTTTTTCGTTTTTTTCCAACTTTATCACAACAAAAATGAGAAATATTCTGTGCTGAAGAAAGATTTAATTGTGTTTCTAAATTTTTATTATCTCGTTTTTTAAAAGTATTTCCTTCATAATTAAATAAAATTTTATTTTTACTATCTTTTTTTCCTAATTGTTTTAAACTGTTTACATCCTCTTTTGTAAATGGAAAATAATTTTGCTTATTTTTTGGAAAACTTACACATTCTTCTTTCAAATTACTACTAAATTGTATTTTATCATTTTCCTCAATATGCGTATTAGATGTGTTTTTTATTATTTTTTTTTTATCTTTACTACAATCATTCTTATTATTCTTTAAATTAGTTACATAATTATGTTCATAAATATTGTTGGTACCTGTATTTTGGCCCCATAAAAAATTATTTATGTTTTGAAACGTAAAATATTCATTATTTTGTGATTTTGTTGGGTTTTTATTTTTTAAATTATTTTTGTCTTTTTTTGAAATTTGTTCAAATTCAGACTTAACCTCGTTTGATAAATTAATATTGACATATGGTCTAGAAATATTATTTTCAAATACAAATTTTTTACTTGGCTTTTCGCTAAATAATGTATCCACTTGTTTATTTTTAAAATTATAATATAAATTTGGAGAAAAACTATAATTTATAATATTTTTGCAGAAATATCTATAAATAGTTGTATCTTTACCTTGCTTTTCCTTTTTGAAATTTTTATTTTTTTCTATAGATTTATTCAAAATTTTACATTTGATAAACTTTTCATTTTCTTTCATTTTTGTTTTTTTCCATTTTATTTTCTTCCTTTTTTTTTTATGTCCCATAAAAAATATTAGATAATTCTTATTTTTATTTAAAAATGAAATATTTTTTTTCATTTGCTTTGTGCGAAAAAAAAAAGGTTTATCTTTTTGTGGAAAGTTTGAATAATTTATCAAATTTCCATTGTCGAATTTGCTCACTATATTGTACACATTTTCGCTATAATTATTTTTGAATGAACTCGTTTTTTCTAGTTTTTTTTTTGGGTTGGTATATTCATTTTTATTTTTATCATATTCAAAAAATAAAGTTCGTACATAGTTATCATTTTTTATGATTTCATTATGCTCATTCTCAATATAATTAATTCCATCTTTTAACAGTATATTGTATATATATTTTTTTTTATAATTTTCCTTTTCCGATTTGTTAGAACACACAAAATCTTTTCGTATATTCATCCTTATTCTCTACATTTACATGCACAAGACATATAATATATGCATAGAATATATATTTGTATAAATGCATATATATAAAAGAAAAATGTCACATTCTTGAAAAAATATACTTTATGTTTTTAATATAAAATTTTAAATACAGGCACATAAATATGATGAACATTATTTAATAATAATGTATTATTTTTTCCTGTTTGAAAAAACATTTGTTGTTTAAAAACAATGTGTATATGTTATATTGGTGTAAAATAAATATTAACACCATAAAAATAACTGAAAATGTGAAAATATATTTATATATTTTCCCTTAGTTCTAGAATTCCTTTTTAGTATATAAAGATATACATATCATTAAAAATGCGAAAAAAAAGGAGAAATTATATATTATGCATTTTTTCATACATATATATATATATATATATATACTAATGCCAGCATATGTACATACATACACTATTATGAAATATCTACTATATATTTTTAATATTTGCTTGTGTATTGTTATAAAATTTAATAAAGAATCGTGCAATACTTAAAAACAATATAAGTAAAAAAACAAATGTAAAATAATATACTATACATACCCATACACATATAATGTAATAAAACAATCTGAATAAATATAAAAATACCATCTAAAAAAATACAACAAAACAGATATGGGACAATTTTCTTTTGATAACTTAAAAGTGTAAAAATAGCGAATGTGTATAAACATATATTATAAGTATATGCATACTATTAATAAATTTATATATTTTTTTTATTAAAAAATGTTATAAAAAATATTCGAATAGTTAACAATATATGAAACATTTACCATCATGTAAAAGCGCATAAAAAAAATTGTCATTTTAAAAATATGTATTATTTTTTTGTTATTCTCATGAATTTACCAATATTTTTATATTATTAAACCTTTAGATTATTCCAAAAATCAAAATAAATATAAATATAAAAAATAACAGTGTGAATATTAATTTGAAAATATATATTTTTTTTTTCCATACACCTTTCCACCTCATACCATCAACTATGTATAATAATTTTTAAAATATAAAATTTAAAATAACGTAAACATATATATATTAAAAATATATTTTATAAAGATTATTATTTTTTTTTATTTTACTATTTTCTCTTTACGAGTAAAATGAAAAACTATGCCATTCCCCTATCATTATATTTGTGCGGTAATGTCTATAATAAGTGCATGTACAAACATACAAATTTATGGCTATTTTGCTATGGTAATCCTAACTCTCTTAAAAATTTATAATTATATAATAACAAAGATTAACCTAATTTAATAACACTGTTTTATTTCATTTTAAAATTAAAAATAAAAGTTTTATATTTTTAAAATACAAAAAATTATATTAATACTGCATGCATATATGTGTGAATATAGACAAAACCGAAAATTACTCATAAAAAAGTTAGCAAAATTTATGCAATTTAAAAGGAATGAATTTATTTCCTAATAACTATTGATATGAGGGTATACATATATTATGCATAATATTCATAAAAAATAAATCAATTTAAAATACACAAACTTTGAAGACGTAAAAAAAGAAAGAAAAATATATAAGCATAAATAATGAAATATAAATTGCGAACATTTACAATTTGAAAAAAAAACAAAACATATGTACATATTTTTTTATTTACATAACAAAAAGTTACTAAATTGGTTTATAAAGCAAATAAAATTAATGATTATAAATATATGAAATTATGAAAGACGCAAAATTAAAACATTTTCATTAATTTGACAAAAAAAATGTATTTTTTACAATAATATCCCTCTTTATGCTCTAAATTTAATATATGGGAATAAATATGTGCAATTTAAGTGTGTATACATCATGCATAGCTTATGCATTCTGTTCTACAACTAACGAAAGCAGTTTGTATAATTACCGCGAAAAAAAAATTACACATTTTTTTTCTCTTTTTTTCTGATTAAGCAATAAATATTCTTGCGCCCATGCATGCAAATTTGATTTTTTTAACTTCAAAACATTATGCATATATAAATGGTATATATATATTTTACCAATTTATATCAATTTCTAATTTATTTGGTCAAGCTCGCTAATATCATCTCCCGATAATTTTTCTGATTCCTCGTTTATATTATCCTCTGAAGAATTATTATAATAATTATCTTCATTGGTTTCAAGTTCCTCTTCTTGACCTGATTTACAAACTTCATTTTGTTCCCTTTTTTGTATAACAACATAATACTTCCAAATAGAAAGATATTTGTTATAATAGTAATATTTGTGATGATTGATATTAATGACATACTTAAAAATTAAATTATAGAAATACTTTTTTAGAAGTATTGTGGTATTATTTTGTTTAACTTTAATAAATATATTATTAATTTTTTTTCGTGTTAGTGTATAGCTATGAAGGAACAAAAAGACACACTTTAAAATGTAATTCTTTTTTTTTTCTATAGCTATTTGTATGACTTGTTCATAATTATTTATATTTGTTAAGGCGGTGTTGTATAATATATTAAATATATATTGTTTTATATTTTTTTCGTTTTTAAACCTAACTATATCAAAATTTTTTTTTTCAATTTTCACTTTATTAATGGAAAATATTAAAATGAAGAAATATTTTTTCATAACATTAATATTGCATTTATTTTTAAAATCTTCAATTTTTTTTATTTTATTAAAATGACAAAGGGCTTTATTTTTCCAATGGACTAAAAATTGTGCTACCATTTTTTCCTTAACCTTTTTATAAAACATTAAAGAATTATATTCACAATAATTTTTCCATTTATTCTCAATGCAATATTGTTTTAAAGCCACAATAAATTCAGTTTTTCTTCTATATGCCAAAAAATTATTTGATAACATTTTTAAAGCAGCTTTTTCTTTTGAATATTCTTTATAAATTTTCCATTGTGTTAAAAAATCACTGAGTACTCTCTGTCTTTTTCTGCATTTTATTGTTTGTTGACATAATCGCAAGTGATTGTTATAAAAATATAAATTTATTATTATAAAGAAATATTTTTTAAAAAGATAAAACTTTTTTTCAATAGTGTATTTAAGATATAAATTGTGTAAGTGTACTTTTTTTTGGCTTATATTTTTGTGTTTTAATAATATAGAGAAACATTGACTTTTCCTTTTTTTTATTAGTTTTTCAATACTACTAGCCAATAACAATCGTAATTTTTTTCTTTTATTAGTATAACTATTTATTGCATAAAAAAGTGTGCGCATAAATCTTCCCTTATAATCAATTATTTCTTTTATTTGATTTTTTACAAAAGGGAAATATCCGTTTTGCAATAATTTATAATTTTCATTTTTTTTTTTTAATATATAATAAAAAGATGATATATTGTATTGATAAATGTTATAAAAATGTATCTGTATTTTGTTCATAAAAATTACAAACTTAAAATTACGCATCCAAATATTGAATTTTTCTCCCAAAATTTTATGTCTTTGTTTTGAAAAGAATGTGTGCATATACCTCCATTTGTAAAATACGTTATTCTTAATAATTTTGTATTTCTTTGATATTACAATATGATAATAATTTTGAAGTGTTGCTTTTTTTTTTGCATAATTAATCCAATTGTTGATAATTGTCGTTTTCATTAATATATCATTTTGTATTAACAACTCTTTAACACAATTATTTATTTTTTTTAATTTAAAATATTGCATAATCCATACTTTGTAATACTTCTTCAATACACCTTTCCGGTTATATTCTGTACAATATTTCTTTAAATTGTTATTATGTTTTCGTAAAATTTTATATCTATTTAATGCTGAAAACACATTTTTTTTTACATTCAATTTATATTTATTAATATAGGCTTTAATTTGGCTAGATTGTTCATATTTTTTTTTTAATTGAAAAAAATATTTATTCATTATTTTTTCTCTAACTCTTTTTTTTACTTTTCTATAACGGCAATAAATAATTAATTTTTGTAGATAAATGGACATTATTAGTTTGTTAAATTTTGTCAATTTTTCATCATTTATGTTTTTATTTTTAGTAAATATATTTTTCCATTTGGTGAATATGCTATGTTTTTTTTTGGACAAATGTGTGTAATAATTTTCCAAACATTTTTTTCGAGTATTGAACTTTCTGTTCCAGTAGAAAAATAAATGTTTCATTCTTTTGTATTGCAAAGATGAATATATATATATTTGTAATTTATTTATAATACTATTTTTCTTGATTAAATTATAATATATTTGGAAATATTTTTTTTGTAACATGTCTTTTTTCAATTTAATAAAATTAAAGTAACGAAAATTTCGAATAACATCCTTGAATATATTTTTTTTAAGAATTATCTTTTTAATTTCATTTATAAAATTCATATATATTAATTTCTTTTCATATATAGATACCCAATTATAAAAAAAATATTGTAATAAAATATAATTTTTCTTTTCTATTAAAGAATGACATTTTTTTTCATATTTATACAATAATAACCATACATAAAAAAATGTCTGTTTCTTTTTATTATTAGTATGATTTAAAACAATTTCATAATACACTTTTTCATTTTTTCTTTTTTTAAAGAAATTATAATAATTTATAAAATATGCAAATTTCAATTTTTTTTCACTTTCATTTTTTAGCTCCAAAAATTTATCCTTATCATAATTATTTACAATTATAAGTTTATGCCAAAATATAAAAATTAATTGAATATGCTTTTTTAAAATAGCTTTTCGTTGGTTTTTCATTTCTTTAACTTTTGTATTAAATAATAATATCCATGTACCAAAATATTTTTCTAAATTTTCTGTATTTATCCTTTTTTTAAAATTTCCAATTTTATTTAAATCGCTGTCTCTTTTTTCTTTCTTTGATAAACTATATTTATTCCACACATTTAACCAATTTTTCATTTTTTTAAAAAATAAATACACTTGTATTAGCTTTGATATTTTTAAATTTAAAAGAAAAGAATATTTTATGATCATTTCACTTTCTCTAAATCTATTTAATATAGAACCTTGAAGTCTATTATATAAATACATCATTTTATTTTCATAGTTTTCTATTGTTATTAAATTATATTTTCTTTTAGTTTGCATTGTCAATATTCCATCTTTATTTATTATTTCTGTACAATTCATATTTTGTATAGATTTTTCATTTCTATACATGTTCATACCATTTTTTACGCGGAAATTTGTATGTTCATCAACATATTCATATTTATCAAATGTGAAATAATTATTATCATAATTTATATTATAATCACTGTTACAATCACTACTCGAATTGCTATTCCTCCCTATGAACTCAACATATTTATTTTCTATATTATTATAATGGTAATCTCTTTTTTTATCGTAAAATCCATTTATAACTGATAAATTATCACTATTTCCAATACCCATATTATTATTTTTATCATTATAGTTTTGTTTATTTTTTGAATTTTTAAAAAGATCATTTATAATTAGCCATATATTTTGTATATTGTATAGACTGCTATTGTTTTCATAAAATGGAAAAGATGCACTATTAAATAAATAATAAATAAATAAAAGAATTTTAAGATTATCTTGAATTTGTTTTTCTTTTGAATTTATTAACTTTATATAATAGTATGAATCATTTTTTTTAAATATTTTTAATAATGCTTTTTTCATTTTTATTGACAATAAATTAAAAAAATAATTATATAGTGATTTGAATTTTTTTTTGTAGTGAATAAAAAAAATATTTATATCATATATATCATACAACATTAAATAATTTAATATTAATCTGTTAATATTATTATTTTTTAAAAAATTACAAACATTTAAAAAGTTAGCAAAATAATCATTTTTTATCTTAATTTTATTCCCATTTATATTTAAGTTGTCTTTTTTTTTCATTTCTGAATATATTGTATTTAATCCTAAATATTTTTTTATATTCTTAAAAAATAAATTCCTATTTTTTTTTTTTATCATTATATTATTACTAAAACTTTCATTTTGTTGTATTATTTCTTTTTCTTCACTTTTGCAGTAATTTAATAAAATGGGTTCTGCTGGTTTGGGTTCTACATCGATCACTAAATCACTTGTCACGTTACTACATATGGTAGAATTGTTTTGAAAAGTATATTTAGAACCAGAACTATTAGATGTCGCGTTTCTTCTAACATTGTGTTCAATATTATCCTTAAAAATATAAACATTAGAAAATAAAGAATAACCAAAGTCAAGCAACTGAGATGTTGTGTCTACTTCTTTAGATGTACTATTGAATAAAATAAAAATTTTATACATTATTAAAATTTGTTTATAAGAAGTTTTAGCTCTAACATATAGGAAAACAAAAAATATCCTTGCCATTTTTTTTAATTTTATTAAATTTTCCATTTTTTTATATTTTTTTTTTTTTTCTACAAATAGTTTCCATTTAATAAAATGAGATCTTTTACAATAAAAATAATTATTCAATTTTATTTTTTCCATTATATTATTTTCATATTTTAATAACTGAGTAGATATATTTATCATTTTTTTAAAATATATTTTTTTTATAAAGTTGTTATAAAAAAATGTTATCATATCTTGTTCTGTTTCTTTTCTCTTTTGTTTTGCAACTTTTTTTTGTAGAACTTTTACACACTTTCTCATAATTTTTATCTTTTGTTTTTCTGCAAGTTTTTTGTATATTTTCTACAAAAAAAAAATATGAATAAAATAAATGCAGATATACAAACGAGATGAATACGTATAGTAATATAATCATTATTATTATGATATTATTCTTTTTTTAATACCTCTTGTATAATCATATACTTCCTATTCACCCTTAATTTGTATATCCCCATTTGGTACATTTTTGTTTGAAAAATATGATTAACTCGCTTTAATATAATAGCAATGTATTTCTTTTTATTTGATTTTCTAAAAATTTCCAAAAATATTTCTTCCTTTTTCTTATTTTCCCTTTTTTTGACAAATTCTATAAAATTTTGTTTTTCCATCTTTTTTTTTCTCAAAAATATAAACCTAAAAAAAGTGTTGTAAAATAAAACAAAAAAAACATATATGATAGTTTAAAACAAAATCTGACAAAAAGTTGTATTTTCATATTTAATTCACAGATATATAAGACAATATGCATTTTTTTTTATATATACCATTTTATAAAAAAATATCTTTTAATTCTTGTATCTATACTTTTGCATAATTCGAAATAATTACTCTTAATTTTATGGATTATATTATAAAAATTAATGATAGTATAAAAATATAATTTTTTTTTTCTATTTATTAATATATTAGTATTTTTTTCATATAATAATTTTTTATTTTTATATTTTTTAAATGAATGAAAAGCTTTTGTTTTGATTTTTTTGACATAAAAGTATAAAGCTGTTCTATTCTTTATTCTTCTATTTTTATTATATACTAATAAATTAAAAATATATTTTTTTATTTTATTTCTTTTTTCTAGTAAAAAATTATTAAATAATGATGATATATTTAAATGATATTCATAATTTTTATATAATAAATTAAATGTTCTTAATTTTATTTTGTCTATTACACATTTATTCATAATATATATAAATGATTTTATTTGTTTATTTTGTATATATTTAACCTTCCATTCTGTGTAAAATTTATATAACTTGTTCAAATTATTTATTTGCCTAATTTTATATAATATATACCCTTGATTTTTTTTTTTTCTTACTTTTTCATACATTTTACACCATAAAATATAATATTCTTCTTTCTTTTTTTTGCATATTTTTTCATAAAATATTTTTCTTTTATTTTCACGTTTTGTATACCCCTTCCATTGTTTTAATATTCGTTGACAAGTCAGTATATTTTGTCTATTTTTTATGAACATTAAAATCTGGAAATATTTTAAAAAGAGTATCAAATAAATTAATGTGCATATAAAAAATAACATTATCGAACAGTATACATATAAAAATTTTATTTAGACAAATAAAATAAAAAGTTTGAATATATATGTCTATCTATTTTATTCTTACTCTTTTCATTTTTTGAGCATACAAAAATAATTTATTAAAATATATAATAATTATTTTTGTTGTAAAAATAAAATCTGCTTCCTTGAATTTTATATTTATTATAAATGTTGTATACCATTTACTTAGAACATTTATTTTTTTTTTCCTACAAAAAAAAGAAGAAATAAAAAATATATAGAATGTGAAAATATACACACACTATATTAATAAAAATATAATGCAATTATCTTTTTACCTGCTAAAATGATTAACAATTTTTTCCATAAATTCTTTTTTATTTTTTTTGATTTCAACATAATTCTTCCAATTTCTCATATATTTATAAAAAAATATTTTTTCTTGTATTTTCTTAAAATGTGAAATCTACAAAGAATAAATAAAATGAAAATAATAATGTCCAAAATGTAATAATACAAACATGTATTATATTTTTTGAAAAATAATAAAATGTTACCTTTTTCTTATTAATTTGCCTAAGATTGGTATAGACAATAAGTATATTGAAAAACTTTTTTTTGATTTTTAAATAAAAATAATTTAAAATATTTGTATTTTTTTCTTTTTTATTTATATATTGTCTAGTTAATTTTCGCCATTTAATAATACATAAACCTTTAAGATAATTTTGTGCCATTTTATTTAGCGTATTAAAATATAACATATTTTTTGAATATACAAATAATGATTTAAAAGATATTTTTTTTAATTTATTCATATAGAATAAGTCTGATATTTCTTTTTTAACTTTTATTTCTTTCGTCCTTTTTACATTAATAATTAAGGAATTAAAACATTTTCTTTTTTTTTTTATTAATAATTTTTTAAAAAAATTTAGTATATTTTCCTTTTTTTTATTAGACCCTTTAGTTATTTTATACCACCCTATTAACACTTTTTTCATTCGGTTTTCTTTGGTCTTATAAATATATATGTCAATTTTTTTTCGAAATTTAAAATATTTTATACGCAATCCTAACCATTTTATAAATATTTTTTTTTTTAACATATCCTCTTGTTCTATTTCATACTCCATTTTCAGTTTTGCTAATTTTTTTTTTTTTTTTCCAAACAAAAACAATGATAAAAAATATCTTTTTAAAATATTTTCTTGAATTTTTTTCTTGAAGATTTTTATAGATCGACAGTTAAGCAGCCAGTTTGTGAAAATTATTTTGTATAGGGCCTTTCGAAATTTTGAAAAATAAAATAGTAATAAAAATGTGGAAAAGTGAAAAAATGTGAAAAATGAGACAAAATTGCCGGAATAAACAAATTAAGTTACCATTTTAAGAGCAAAGGAAAAATAAGGCAAGGAAAATTTTAATTTTGATAAATTAATTATGAATGATGCAGGGACAAATGATAAGACAATGTTTATTGATTTAAGTATAAAGGATACATTTTGATAAAAATAACTCGGGTTTTGCATTATATTTTTACATGAATAATATTTTTTATGAGCATATATTAAACTATTTATATTTATATCAATATTATTAAAATTAACAAAATCTAAAATTGTTATATTATTAACTGACTTTGAAAGTATTTTATGTTTTATCATAATCTTAGACATGAATAATAAAACAAGATTGCTTTCATTGTTAAAGTTGTAATAACTTAAAATATTTTTTCGATATACTTTTATATGCATTATCCATTTTTTTATCACATTTTTTTTTAAATTGTTAACAAAATAATTATCAATAGTTAATATGTGTGCTTTTCGTTTTTTTTTATATTCTTTATATTTATATAGAAGATAAAAAGATTGTATCATAATTTTATATTTATATTTATTATATAAAAATATATATTTTGAGGAATTTAAAATATAATAATTTTTCCATTGGTTATATATTTTTTCCATGTCTTGTTTATTTTTTTTTTCATATATATAAATAAATAATTTTTTTGAATAGAATGTTTTCTCTTTATGCTTTTTCAAAATTGTGAAATATTTTTTTAAAATATATATTTTTTTTTTTTCATTTATACATTTTAATATATTAATAATTGTTAAATTCTCATTATATATATTAATCCATTGTAAAAAATAAATATATGGTATATTTTTTTTTTTTCGATTTTCCCATTTTGCTAAGGATATAGACAGTTTTTTACATTTTTTAGAATACTTATATAAACTAGAAAAATATTTTTTGATTAAAACTGTTTTTATTTTATTTATATATTTTTGATAGTATTCCTTAAATTCTAATTCTTCATTATATATTTGTATAAAAAAATAAAAATATTTTTTACACACATTTATTCTCCATCTAAGATATATAGCTTGATAACATTCATTTTCATGTTTTCTTTTTTTATAATATAAAACTAAATGCACATAACATTTTATTAACAAATTTTTATTATAAATATTATATATTTCTTTATTTTTAATTTTCTTAATAATTTTATTTTGATATTTATTTTTCCAAATAGTAAATATTTTTTTTTTTTTTTTTTTCCCCAACTTATTTGTGGATAATTGTAACAATCTACTTTTTTCTGCAAAATTTTTCCATTCACTAAATATATGTAGACAATAAATAAAATTTATTTTTCTTTTTTTTTTGTATTTATTTAGCCATTTATTAAAATATTTTCGAATGTTCATGCTCTCATTTTTTAGAATTAATCTTTCATATGTATGTTTTAAATATATTTTTTTTTCAAAACGATATATCCATATATCATAATATTTTATTAACACTTTTTTGTTACAAATTTTATTAAATATAATTTTATTTTTATTTATTAATTTTTTTTTATTCACAAAATTCATCCATAAAATAAACATTTTTTTTAACATGATATAAGTAAAAAAAAGATTAGCCTCATTATATATTTTCATTTTATTTTTTTTATTAATATAAAAATCTTCATTATTATTATGTCTATATTTTGTAAGTTTTTTATATATATTATGTATTGTTTCGCCATTTAAATATATTTTTAGTAAATTTCTATTATTTGTATGTAAAAAAGATTTTTCATTTATTTTTATTAAATAAAAATTTTCAATTTCATTTGTATTACTACCAAAATACTTCCAACAATTTTCTCGATACTCATTATGTATTGAGTTAATATCACTGATTTGGTTTACATTAGTTAATTCATTTATATTTTTACAATAATATTTTTTTTTTTTTTCATCATTTTTCATAACATGAGGAATAATACTTACTTGCTCTGTTTTACTATCCTCATTTAAAATATTATATTCATTTTCTTTTTTACACAATTTAGTAAATTTAACAAAATTATTATTTTTTTCATTATAAAATTCATTATTTATACTATAGGGACTACACTCAACATTTCTTAAATAATCATCTTTAATATCTCCAAAATAATTATCAACATTGTTACTATTTCTTTGTTTATATATATTATATGTTTCAAGTATTTCTTTATTTTCAGAATTGAAAACTTGTTCATTCGTATTTTCATCATTTTGAAAGTATGGGTTGAAATATAATCTTGACCCATTGTCTAATATTGGTTTGGAATATTCATATTTTATTTTTTCTTCGATTATATTTTTGCATATTATTAATAACTTATTAAAAATTTCATCAGAAGTATTTTTTTTTATATTATATCTATTTATTACATCATAAAAATATTTCAATATACTTGGGAAATTTATTTCCACATTATTATAGTTACAATCATCTGCTGATCTATATATTATTTCCTTTATAACATCATTTATATCAATTTGATTATCCCACATGATATACCAAAATCAATTAACTCTCCTATATATGTGTGTATTTTAATTTAATTTTTTTATAAATATGTTTCACTTTTTTTTTTTTTCTGAATATTTGTATTTTATAAACCCTATTCCACTATTTTTATTTTATTGTGTGTAAATATTATATTATCCGTTTTTCAAAATTAAGTAATTTTTTATTTTTCTTTCCTTTTGGCATAATTCTTTATTCCTTTTCTCTCATTTTTGAAAATAATTTCATTGGGAAAAAATATAAAAATTCAAAAAAAAAAAAAGAAATTAATAAACAATGTGTAAGGATTAGGATTTGATATATGCTTCAATTCACAGTTATATATTTTGTTTAAAAAATAATAAAATTAAAATTCACAATTTTACTATATATGAATAAATAAATAAATACTTGGAAATTGTCTGTATATTTATATGCACAAATGTTAGTGTGTTACTGCGTTTTATGCGTATATAACTTTTTATTACAAAAATGCACATAAAAAATGTATTATAAAGCATAAAAACGTGAAAAATTAGCATACATTATAATACTTAAAAAAATAAAAGATTGTGTATTTTAATTTATTTTACATTTTATATAAATATATTTTTCATATTTTCCAAAAAAGGAACTATTCAAAAATATTGTGTGCTTAATTATATACGTAATTGTTATGCATATAACCACGTATTATATTATCCTGATACATTTTATATTTTTTTTTAGCACTTTTTCTTTTTTATTTCTTTATGAAAACATTTAAAAAAATGTAAATATGCGCTTATATTTTTTACTTTTTTTTTGGTTTTTTTTATCATAATACATATTATTTTCCTTATCCTCTTTCCTTTTAAAAAGCATGAAAATAATGAATTTATAATAACCTGTCCTTGTTTATTTTTTAATAACATACTAGTTAAAAGCTTTTAAAAAATAAATATATATGATAATTCTATAATTTACTTTTTTTTTATTTCTTTCAATTTTTGGAGATAAAACAAAAACATTTATAAAATACAAAAATCTAATCTCTTTTTATTTTTTAGTATATTTGATAATTATATTATTAAACAGCACATCAAAAGCCAAAATCACACACGCAATATTAACCATTTTTCAATTCTAAAAATACATATATATATGTATCACTATATAATATTAAATACTCAAAATTGAAGTTTATAAGAATATTTTAAAAAATTGGAGTAAAAAAGCAAAAGTATTACTATCCCAATATAAGCATATTCATATATGCATAACATTTTTATATTTTAAATAAAAAAAGTTATTTTTTATGTGTATTCCGCCTTATCATAATTTTCGAAATGACGCGTATATAAGTCATTTATATTATTAATATACTATAAAAAAACAAATAAAAAGAAAGCATGCTCATATATATTTGTAACACTGTTATTTTATAAATATAATAATAAAGGATGCGAATTATATTTACACACATTTAGAAACAAGTCTTATACATATTTGAAAATTATCAAAATGAATAATGTTGTTTTAAAAAATCAATTTATTTATTATCTAAAAAATAAAAAGAATATTATTATTAGTAGAAAATTTCATAAAAATGTTATAAACATTATATGCAAAAATGAAAATAATTACAACTCGCTAAAATTTAATAACATATTAAATTGTGGTGTGTATATGAAAAATAATAATCCAAAATTTAATTATCAGATATGCATAAATAATTACACAGATTTTGAAAAAAAAACAAAACAACACTTTTATTCTACATACAAGCCTACTCCAGAAAATAACAAAACAAATGCAATAAATGAAGCAAACCAAATAAATAGCTTCGCTAATTTACCTAACGAATATAAAGAAAATAAAGAAATCGATTATAAAAATGTGGATAGTTTTGCAAATAAAAACAGTAATGAACATAAATTTAATATTGAAGAAAACGAAGAAATAAAAAAAGAAAAAAAATTCTCGAAAATAAAAATAATAGGATACACATTCATTCTTGTATTTGGAACATATGTTTCATATAAGGTTTACAAAAATAATTTTAATTTATCAAAAGCCGAAGAAAGTATATTAAAAGATTTTTTTAGTATTATTTACACTTATGAAGAAAAAGAAAGTGTAAAAAATTCTAAATTTATAACATGCTTAAATGAAAATTTAAGAAAGCAACTAGCCATGTATTTTTTACAACTTGATGCCGATAAAAAATCTGGATTTATTATTAATGATGCTCTCATTTTTTTATCAGAATTAAATATAAATGAAGACAATGAAATAGTAAAAAAATTTATTCAAAATGGTAATGGGAAAAATAGCGAATTAAAAAAATACTCGGGGTGTTCGTTACAACAATTTGGTGAATTAATAGAAAATTTAATTTTAGAAAATAAAACAAAAAATCATAATAACGTATTACCAAATAATGATTTAAATAATTTACTGGAAAATAACTCTAAAAGGTATTATATTAATATTATACAGAATTATTTAAATATTTTTATTAATGCTATTAAAATGTCAAATTTATATTTATATTATCAAAACAATAAAAAAAATTCACAAAATGAAGATACCTTAAATAATTTAGAAGCTCTAATTTTAGACAAACTAACTAAATACAATGATAAATATGTTGATAAAAAAAACTTATCTTTAGATTATATATTAAGTAAAGAAGAAATAGAAATTCTTCGTAAAAATTGTATACCAAATAAAAAAGACGAAGAAAAAGAATTGTTATTAATTGAAAAAAAAAATAATGAAGATAAAATTAAACGACTATTAGATCTTCAAAAAAAAAAAAAATTAACAGAAACCGAAATTAAAAGATTGCAAGATTTGAAAGGAAATTTGAAAAAAGTTAAATATGCCATAAAAAAAGAGCAAATTAAGAGATATTTCAACTAAACATGTATAAAAAACAGAAAAAAAAAAAGAAAGAAACATCAAAACATTGTCAAATATTTTACATGCTCTCTTTTAATTATAATTTTTATGTGTTAATTCCTACATTTTTTTATTATTAAATATAGTTATATATACGTAACCATTGTAGGAAATTAATTTTCTCCACAGTGATTGCTTAATTAAAATATTATTTATCATAATATATTTTTCAAAATATACAAATGTTTGTGCACACACAGTATATATTTGTATATATACTGTTCATTTATTCAATTATATATCTTTAATTTGTTCTTTAATCCATTTATTTATTCGTTTATTTTTAAAACTTTCAAACTTTATAAATATACATTTTATCCACGATATCAATATAAAAATAAACCAACAACCTCAATATACATGTTGTATTATCACCAAGGACATAAATATACATACATGTTTAAATAGCTATATACTTTTATGAGCCCTTAAATTTTTTTATATAATTTTTTTTAAAGCGAAATATGAAAGTGGGCCAAAATACACGGCAAAATGCTAAACAGGGATACATTGAAAAATTTTCATTTTGTACTGAAATTAAAGTGAGCAAGTCACAAGCTATTATATATATTTTGTATAAATGAATTAAAAATGTATATTTTTATACGTACCCATTGATAAAAATTGAATCAGTAGTTTATTCATTCCAGTGTTATTGTATCCTTCTCTATTTGAAATAAACTTGGATTACAATAATATTCAATTACTTTGCTGAAACTAATATTCTTAATTTTTAAGGAAAATATTTAAAAAAAATAAAAAAAAGAGGTATGTAAAAGGTTTTGATATTACGCAGAGACAAATAAATATTTATTTTAAATATAATTTTTTTTTACAATTGTATGCATAATGCTTTTTTAACCTTAATTGTTCAGGCAACCTGGGAAGTGGTAAATTTTTCCAAAAATATAATTTTATGCCATATATACATACACATACATTAATTTAAAAAAACAAAAAACAAATAATGAATGAAAATAAATTTAATAAACTCAGAAATACTCTTGTATCATTTTGTTGACTATTATTTTTATGTTTCCTTAAAATATTTGTATTACAAATTTGCCTTAATTGTTCATAAAAAAAAAAAAAAAAAAAAAAAAGTGATAATCCAAACTACATGACCAACCACTATTTTTTATACACACCATTTGTGAACATATTTAATTTGTTCTATTTGTTATTTGGTTGTCTGGTTATTTTTTATTTTATATTATTTTTACATTTATTTTTATCTTAAAAAATGTAAAATTAAAGCTATATTTATTTTGTTCGAAAAAAAAGATTTTTATCTTCTTTGAATGTATTGTCGGAAAAATGTGTAAATGCTAATTATATCATTTATATTTACATATTTTAATTGACCAAATTAACTGATAAAAAAAGAAAGAACTTTTCATTTTTTTAAACCAGCTTTTCATAATTGTGTAAACTTGTTTTTATTAATTTATATATTTCTTATACTCGTATATCCATAATAAATTTCTGTTTATTTTATTTATATATTTTTACAATTGCATCAACTGGAAAACATTTATTTTATTAGCATTCCCATATATCAGAATTATACCCAACCCAAAACAAACGAAAATAAATTTATATATTTTTATAATAAAAATTACGAAAGGGGTGTATTTTAAAATTTAATAATAAAACAAAATAGCAATGCATATAGTGTGATAACTTTATATGGTAATATTGGCGTAATGGATAAAACAATTTTAAGTAAAAAAGAAAAAATAAAGATCGTTTGCAAAAAAATAAATAATTTAAAGAAGAAATTTTACAATTGTACTGAACATTTAAAATGCGTTGAAGTCTTATTTGAAAAATCTGGGACAAAATGTATAAAAAAAATAAAAAAAAACAAACAGTCCCCAAATCGTGAACATAATCGCAATTCACCAGCACCAAAGGATATATTTTTTACTGGATTTATAAATAATTTAGATTTTTTTAATGCCAAAAATTTGGATGTATTTTTTGATAAATGCTGCTTTTTAAATAATAAATATAATGATAAACAAAAAAATAGTAACTTAAATTTTAATTCTGTCCATAAGAATCAAAATGCGAAAAAAACAAAATTAAAAAAAAATAAAAATGACATTGAGGAAGATTTGTCGAATAAAAGTAATAATACAGATCATAAAATAATATTTGAATCTCCCAAATGCAACAACAAATATATAAAACTTAATAGTAGGCAACCTGATGAAAATGAGAAAGATTTTCAAGTCGAAAATAAAATGAACGAAATGAAAAACGATGATATTGAGATAAATGCAGGGAATATGTATAAGCAAACTATAGGAATATCATTAAATGATTTAAAAAATGAAAATATACATTGCATTAGTAAAACACTTTCGAATGAAGATAGTACTAATGATAATAAAAGAAGGGAAACCAAATTATACAACATAGATTCATATAATAATATTTCGAATAAGCGACGAAAATTAAGTGAAATTACAGTCGATATGAATGATATGTCTAGTGAATTAAAAAAAATTCCAAAACAAGTATGTACACAATTTTCGCTCGAAAAACATCAAAATTTAGAGGAAAGTTATGAAAAAAAAGAAAATTATACAAGGGATGAAGAAGATCAGGGAATATATAGTAAAAATAAATATATTAAAAAGCAAAATTTAATTTTAAAAATATCTAATATAATATTTGAAGGTATAAAGGATGAAAAAGGAGAAAAAACGAATGAAATCAGTTCGTTATTTCAAAATAATACGAAAAGATTCAATCTTTTATTTGAAAATATGGAATCTAATCATGATAAAAAAAAAAATATAGATGACAATATAAAAAAGGAATATGAATATATTGTTAATCAAATTGATGTAATAGTTAACACAAAATCACAAGAAAAATTGGAAAATAAAATAACAAACTATCAAGATGATTTACAAAAATGCTTAATGTTTTTTAATAATATTTTTTTGAAATTATCTGTACATATAAATACATTATTTAGTACATGTATAGAACTGTTGAAATGTGATTTTTCACAGATAAATTATTATAAGGTAACAGAATTGAATAACTCACGAAAAGTTATTAATCTTATTAAAAAATATCAAAATCATCAAGAATATGTTATACATTTTAGTAAATATCTTTTACAAATATGTAAAATATTTATGTCGCGAAATAATAGTGAATTTGGGGACTTTGATGGAAAATATATAAAAGATATTATATCAAAAAAAGAAATAAAGACAATAAAAAATCTGATTAAAATTTTAAATAGATGGAACAAAATAGACCTTAATATTTTATTAAAATTGACCCAATATAAAATGGAAAATAACACAAACATTTATCAACTAAAAATACTTAATTATGATTTAGTCAAACATAATTTTTTTGTGAAAAAAGGAGATTTTTTGAAATATAATAATAAAATTATTAGTTCATTGAAAAATATTTGTTCTTTGCTTTTTGATGGGCAACTAAACGAGAAAATAAAAAAAAACATAAATGAAATCGAAGAAAATAATCAAAATTACAGCACACAATTAACTAATGAAAATGATGAAAATGACCATGTAAAGGTTGCTCAATCTTATGATTTTAGCATAAACACTTTATTAAACGAGTGTAACATATTTAGTAAAAGAAATGATTCAAATGGAAAAAATGAAATATATCAAGGCCATCGAAACAAAGACAATAGCAGTGAAGGAAGTAGTAGCAGTGATGAAGACAGTAACAGGGATGCTGATGAAAATGATCTTTATTCAAAATGCTTTGATAATAAGGAAACGGTGGAATATAATGTTTGGAAATACGAAAGAGAAATGAAATCAAATGAAATGAAAGTTATAATAAATTTAAATAAAATATTAACTCATGAAATAAATTATTATGAATTTATAAGAAATGCAACAAAAAGAGAAGTAGATGAAATAAGAAATATTTATATATATATAAAAAAAATATATAATTTTTTAGAAAAAAATAATGAAAAGGGTTCCTCATTTGATTTACCATCTACACAAAATGAATATGTAATAATAAACAAATTTCGAGAATATTTGTTAGAATTGTCTATAAATAAAAATAACAAAGAAATATATATGGCTAATGATACTGCACATTGTGTAAATAACAAAAATAAAAATATTCCTGTAATCAATAATGAAGAAAATTGCCATATAAATTTTAGTATTACTGATGATTTTAGCTTATTAGAAAAATATAATATATACAATAATAATAAAGTTGTTAAAGATAAATATAGTAAAGATGCTTTCGAAAGTTTTGAAACAATTAAACAAAATAAATACAGCGACCGTTTAGAAGAAAACGAAGAATTCAAATATATTTCTTATAAAAATGATAATGACATATATAATTTAGCAAATATGATAAAAACTATTTTAGTGTTTATATTTAAATACTACATAAAGAGTTATGCTACAACAAACTCAACAATCTATGAAGAAAATGCTAAAAGTTATTTATATACAGATCATGAAAAATTGATTGTAAATCTTGAAGAAAATATTAAACAAATTAATAAAGAAAATACAAAGAATTCTCAGAAACTAGAAATAGAAAAAAAATTAGTTATCAATCTAAATAAGGAATTAGAGAGAAAGAATAAAATTATTAAAGAGATGGAATTATCCTTAGAAAAATTGACCAAGGCAAATAACGAGTTTCGTCTCCAAATAGAAAAAGAAAAAATTGTTAGCGATTCAGTATTTGAAGAGCTAGAAGCAGAAAAGGGAAGAAGTGTAAAACTAGTTGATGAGTTAGAAACAGAAAAGGGAAGAAGTGCAAAACTAAATGATGAGTTAGAAACAGAAAAGGAAAAAAGTGTAAAACTAGCTGATGAGTTAGAAACAGAAAAGGGAAGAAGTTTAAAACTAAATGATGAGTTAGAAACAGAAAAGGAAAAAAGTGTAAAACTAGCTGATGAGTTAGAAACAGAAAAGGGAAGAAGTGTAAAACTAGCTGATGAGTTAGAAACAGAAAAGGGAAGAAGTTTAAAACTAGCTGATGAGTTAGAAACAGAAAAGGAAAAAAGTTTAAAACTAAATGATGAGTTAGAAACAGAAAAGGAAAAAAGTGTAAAACTAGCTGATGAGTTAGAAACAGAAAAGGTAAGAAGTGCAAAACTAAATGATGAGTTAGAAACAGAAAAGGAAAAAAGTGTAAAACTAGCTGATGAGTTAGAAACAGAAAAGGGAAGAAGTTTAAAACTAGTTGATGAGTTAGAAACAGAAAAGGAAAAAAGTGTAAAACTAGCTGATGAGTTAGAAACAGAAAAGGGAAGAAGTTTAAAACTAGTTGATGAGTTAGAAACAGAAAAGGGAAGAAGTGCAAAACTAAATGATGAGTTAGAAACAGAAAAGGAAAAAAGTGTAAAACTAGCTGATGAGTTAGAAACAGAAAAGGGAAGAAGTGCAAAACTAAATGATGAGTTAGAAACAGAAAAGGAAAGAAGTGCAAAACTAAATGATGAGTTAGAAACAGAAAAGGAAAGAAGTGCAAAACTAAATGATGAGTTAGAAACAGAAAAGGAAAGAAGTGCAAAACTAAATGATGAGTTAGAAACAGAAAAAGAAAAAAATGCAAAACTAGCTGATGAGTTAGAAACAGAAAAGGGAAGAAGTGCAAAACTAAATGATGAGTTAGAAACAGAAAAGGAAAAAAGTGTAAAACTAGCTGATGAGTTAGAAACAGAAAAGGGAAGAAGTGTAAAACTAGCTGATGAGTTAGAAACAGAAAAGGGAAGAAGTGCAAAACTAAATGATGAGTTAGAAACAGAAAAGGAAAAAAGTGTAAAACTAGCTGATGAGTTAGAAACAGAAAAGGGAAGAAGTTTAAAACTAGTTGATGAGTTAGAAACAGAAAAGGGAAGAAGTGCAAAACTAAATGATGAGTTAGAAACAGAAAAGGAAAAAAGTACAAAACTAAATGGTGAATTAGAAAGCGAAAAAAAAAAATGTGAAGAAAAAGAAAATAAAATCATGTCACAAAATAAAGAATTGGAGGATATGAACAAAATGAGAAATGATAATAAGGATAAAGAAAGTCAACAAAATGTAAAAAATACATTTTTTTCACGATTTTTAAAAAAGTATAAAAAAAATAATGGCAATGACGAAAATAGTAGCAGCGAAAGTAGTAGCAGCGAAAATAAAATAACAAACAGAACGATGAAGAACTGCAAATTTTTGAATGAAAACGAAAAAGATGAATATGGTAATCTATACTATTCTCATATAGAAAGTGTTATAAAAAATGATAATTTAGAAAAAGAATATGATAAAATGATTCTAGATTTTAATTCAAAAATAGATAATTTTAATAAAAAGGTGGAATATTTTGATGAAAAAATAAAATATTATAAAAATATATGTGCAAACTATGAAAAAAAATATATATATATAAATAATTGTGTTGACAAGTTGGAAGAACTTATAATAGATGCAGATGAAAAAAAAGACAACAAAAAAATAAAAATAAATATACAGAATAAAATGGAAAATTTAAAAAATATTTTAAAAGAATTAAAAGAGAATTATAAAATTGAAATGATTGAAACAGATAGTATGTTATTTGATGAAATCTTAAAAGAAAAAAATATTTTACTAAAAAAAATTCATAATTATAAAATAAGTAATATTGATAATGAAAAGAGTGAAGAATTAAAAAAGTATATGAAAGATATGAATTTTAAAACAATTAATGATTTATTCATTTTTCATATAAATGCTACAGAAGAATTAAATTTACTTAAAGACCAATTTAATCAAATGATGAATAATTGTTCCGTAAAAGACAAAGAACTAACTATATTAAATGAAAATTGTAAATCCTTGTTATTAGAAGTAGACAATTTAAAATCTATTTTGAATGATCTCTTTTCTTACAAGGAAAACAAATATGATACAATAGATGTCTCAGAAAATGTATATGACCAAAATGAATATAATAGTGTTCAGGATAAAATCGAACATATTGATTTATCAGAATATTGTAAATCTCGATTAAAAAATAAAGAAAATTTGAAAAATTTGAAAATGCCAATAGACAAGAATCCAGATATTCTTTCAAATATAAATAATGAACTATTAGGAAATAGTAATTCCCCATTAAATTCGAATAATACTAGTAATGGAAAAGAAACAACAAGAAGTTCTTATAAATCCAAAAAACAAAAAACATCAAAAAGAAGTAATAATAAACCAGTGTCTGAAGTTGTAAATGAAATTTCGCCTAAAAGATATCAACTAAGAAGATCAAGCAGAAATAAGTGAATTATTTTACCTTTTCGAATTATAAGAAAAATGTAAAAATATATTATGAAATATTCTACTTCTTATAAATATATCATTATACATAATACCATCACGATAATTTTATTTTATTAATTTTTATCTGTTATAATAATTTGATGTTTCATATTTATATATACACATCCATATATATGTTATTTTATTTTTTGAGATCATCTTTTAAGTTTGATATTTCTTGTATTTTATCCTTTTATGAATCAACAATTTTTATAATTATTAATTTCAACTTTTACAAAAAGTGTAATAACACTTAAATGAAAGATTAAACAAACTTTTCTAAAAATGTGAAAGAAAACTAAAATTGTCTTTTCCATAGCAATATATTAATATGCAATTTTATGAATAAAAAAATAATTTTTTTTTTTTTAATTATTTGTCAAATAGTTATTAAAATTAAAAATCTGAAAAGTTGGAGAAGGGAATATACACTAATAAGTGAAATGACACCATTTTAAAGGAGCCCCGAAAAAATAACAAAATAGTGAAATGTAATAAATTCATAAAATATAAAGCTATAAATAAATATTTGGATATGCATCTGCATTAATGCATATAAATTTCACTACACAAATTATTCGAAATATAAAGTATAAATGAAATAGTAAAATAAAAATAAAAATAAAAATAAAACAATGATAAATAGGGAATGTGTTATTTATGAACTACACGTTAAAAAATACCATATAAATTATTATAGGAAAACACATAAAAAAATTATCAAGAGTTCCTCCATATAATTCCAAAAGACATAAGGATGTACTTAAAATTAAAGCATGAATATAATTTTTCACATAAAATAGCGACATGAGGGAAACAAAAAAACATGCTAAAGTTCCATGTAACTGCACAAAAAAAAAAAAAAAATAATAATAATAATAATAATGATTCAGAAATATACAATGTATATGATGTAGTAGCACTCGTTATAATGCAATAATATTAAATAATGTTTATGTATTAAGTAATGGCATTCATTTTTTTGTTTTCTTACCGTTTTGTTTTTATATATTTTGCGCTTTGAAAAATACTGTCCAACAATAGCCGCTATCGGATCAGCAAAAAATATGGGCGTTAAAACATATAAAGGTAACTTGAAAAAAAAAAATAATGCCACAATCGTGTTATAAACAATTATCCCTTTATCAAGATATTCTCCAAACCTGCGAAAGTAAGTCGGAAATCCACATAAGTGGGTCGAAATGCGCAGAAGTTAGTTGAAATATGCAAAATTGAGTCGAAATGGGTATATACCTAAACGGATAAAAAAAACATCTCAGTATTGAAGTGATCGCAACAATGTATATAAAATAGACACCATATTCATTATCAGTTGTTCCAGATTTTCCTAAAATTTGAGATTCATTTTTTCTCGTTCCATTTATAATGATATCGAACATTAAAATAAATATTCCACATAGCATATGAGTTAACTTTCTAAAAATAAAAAGAAATATAAAAAGTATAATACTTTATGATGCTCTTTCTATGTATACTTACATATAGGAATGTAAAACAAATATAATAATATGTATATTTTTATATTTTACTAACCTTGCATAAAATTTAGGAATTTGGGAACACACATCTAATATAGTTACAACTATAACTATAGCCAAAAATAATATTATAGGGTACATTTTTATTTTGTTAAAAAAAAATAAAAAATTATCTCCAAAAAATAAATATCATTTGAATTATAACAATATATTATTATTTTTTTTATGATTAAAAATCATTTTTCTTTAAAAAAATTTATATACAAACAACTGATATTTCAAACAATATTGTGTAGAAACACAAACAAAATAAAAATTCAAAAAAGGAATGAAATACAACAAATATAATAATTGGATTAAATTATTTTTAATTTATTTATTATGTTTTTAATTAAAACCGAATAAAAATAATTGATGCTATATATCTCGATTTTTAAAGTTATATGCGGAAAATATATATTCCCATTTACTCAATCCTTAAAATATAAACAATTATGAGGCCTCTTTCTGTGCTTATAATATTTTATATGTCATGATGTAATCAAATAGAAATATTATAGTGCATACAATCTTATCTATTTTCGAAAAATATCCCTGTTTTTATAATATTATATAATACAATTTTTTCTGAAATAAATATTTTTTTTTTTTCTTTGGTATGGGGAATGTTATAGATATATGGATGCCTCTTTTTTCTCACATTTTAAGAAAACTGAATTAATTTGAATGTGATATTAAGATATCCAAACTATGTTATTGCATATGTTATATATGTATGTATATATGTAGTATATATGTAGTATTCATGCACGTATGTAGTATTCATGTACGTATGTAGTATTCATGTACGTATGTAGTATGCATGTATGTAGATAGGAATGTACGCGGGTTTGTTCGGAAGGTATTTAGTAATTACATTTTTGAATATTCATAAATATGAGTGATAATTCACAATCGCAAAATGAAGAAGATGAAGAAAGTTACTATCATATTTTTTATGAAAACAACTTAGTGAATGATATTAATTATTTTGAAGATTCATTGCCACATATTAATTTTTATTTAAAATTTCAAAATAAACGATTTTTAGAATCATTTTTTGATGATATAAAAAACAAAAATGAAATATCCACACCTAATATAGAAGTAACTGATAACGAAGTACAATTGTGTGAATTTCAAAAAGAGGAAAACGAACTAAAAGAAATTAGAAAAAATAAAAACAGTGATATATTAAAAGATGGTGGTTTTTATATTAATAACGATTCGGAAATAGAATGTTATTTTGAAAACATTAAAAAAAATTATAATGACACAACAAATCCAATTACTAACATTAGTGAAGAAAAACATATTACCAATTATTCATTTTTAGAAAGAAATCACGAATTCACAAAACAAGCGAATATTATTTTTCAAAAAAATAAAGAAAAATTTATATTTAGCATTGAAAGAGGTAATATTAATTGTATTTGTAACAAAGGAAATGAATGCTCAGATTGCCGATCTATTTGTGATGATAATAGTGAAATAATCCTTAAAGAAATATGTTTTTTGTGTAATAAAAAAAAAAAAGTAAATAAAACTTTGTGTAGTATTAAAATTTATGTATGTTATGATTGTAAATCTACGGATAGTAACTTTCGAATGATATCTTTAACTAAATTAATAAATAAATATTCTATAAATAATAATGATTTAATAAAACATGAAAAGGAATTAGCACTTTTGTCAACAAAAAATCCACGAGGTTATTCAAAGAATATGAAATTGTATTTTTTATTTCAAATAAAAGAAATAGCTATTAGAAAATATGGATCATTACAAAAAGTAAAATGTTTATATAACTCAAAAATTTTAAACATAAAAAATGTTACTACTAATAATAACAATAATAAAGAAAATTGTCTAAAACCAGGAAAAGAAAAAAAAAAAAAAATTCTACATAAATATAAAAAAGCAAAAACAATTTATAGTAATGATTATATTAAAAATATGGAAAAAAATAAAATGATTTGTGAAGATAATAAACATGAATTTGATAATCCAATTTGTATAAATAATGATGATAATATATATATTAAAAAATGTATAAAATGTCAGTATGAACTTGAGTTTATCGATTTTTGAGAAAACATAATATTTTTATAACAATATGCTATATATCTCTATACTCCATTCGATTTGAACTCAATACTATATTTTTTTTTTCTTTCAAAATGTATACACATTAAAAGTGTTTTAGTTTATCCTTATATATATATTATATTTTTTATATCACTTTTTTAAAATAAATAATAAATGGAAATATTTTGCGATTTACTTTGTTCGTTTTTTTGTCTTTTACCATAATATAATAAAAAAAGCAGGAAAAAATTATAACCATATTTATGATGCTTGAACTATACAAGAAATATATTTTTTTCCTTTTAGTCTGTTCATATTGTTTACTTCCATTATTTCCATCCATATATTATACATTTATCGTTATCAATCGAAAAACTTCTTGATGTTATCTGTTGGCTCTTCCTTCAAATTATAAACAAATGTGTACCAATCGAGTACTCCTAAACAGGAGACAATAAAAATGAGAAAAAACAGTCAAGGAAAAATATATGCACACACTTGAATTTATTTATTTGTGGAGTTAAGCAACCATTGCACACATCACATTAAATAATATGTTTATTTTTTTTTCTCATACCATCAGATGGGGCCCATTCATGTATTTTTTGGATAAAATTATCTTTTGTCAAATATTCTAAATCGCTAAAGGAAGAAAATACGCATTCTGCAAAAAAATAAAAATATTATTTTATGACAATGTTATTTCGGTATTTCTATCTGAAATAGCTAGCTAGCTTTATTTTATTTTATTTTATTTTATTTTTTTGGTGAGTACGTATTGCGTCGGGCGATATGGGCAATTCGTTGACGTAGTCATTTATAATTTTTAAATTTATTTTAGTATTTTTGTTTTTATTTTTAAACTGATCACTTATTTTTCTGCAATTCTCAATATACACAATTGGCGAAACTGCATTTTGAAGGAAATATAAATTGGCATTCTTTAACCGTTTTATTTTTACAAATAGACAAGTATACATGTGTGCAAACAAAATTAAAAAAATACCTGGTATGTCTATAGGTCCTTCTTTTTTTATTTGCCCCGAGTTGACAGTCAAGGGCCATTCAAATTTACTTTTTTCTAAAAATCTTTTTAATATATCATAATTTATAGTATCATTTTGAAATAAAATTTCCCAATTTTTTTTGCAATTTTTTTTTTCATTCTCTATAAAATCGTTGTTGTGTGAAATAACATGTCCTAAAAGCTCTTTGTTAGAAATTCGACCAAATATCTACAAAAAAAAATAATATAAAATGAGAGATGGTAAACTAACTCAATATTCACACATTTAAATAATTTTATTTTTTCTCATCCTCTTTATGTGGTAATATAAATTCAACACAACTCTATCTTTAGTTCATTTATTTGCACATTTTTTATTACCTTAATTATATCAAATACTAGAAATCCATATTTATGTCTTCTGATCAATATATTATTTTTTTTTTTTTGTATGAAACATAATTTGTTTTTTCTTAAAGAACTGGATATTATTTTATTATTATTTAATATGTTATATTTTTTTAATATATTTTTTTTTTGGGTTTCAATTGGTGTTAGTAGAAAGTAATTTGTAAATATAGCAATGTAACAAATAAAAAAAACAATTTTTAAAAACATTTCTAATTTGTTTTTTAAATCAAGTTTAATATATTTTTAATATGCCATTTTAGTTCTTGTATGCATATATGTATATGCATGTGTGTATGTTTTTTTACATTCAGATTATATTTATTTAAAACAAAATAAAGAAATGAACAAGTATATATTGTATGTCATATGTTTAGATAGCTATGTGCCTGAATTAGTGGGAGAATAAAAAAAAACCTAAACAATTATATACATATCAATTGAGCGCAGTTAAAATTATTATATAAAACCTATAAAAAATATATTAAAAAATTAAAATAATTTTTTCATTTTTTTCGTAATCCCATTGAATCAAATGGGAACTCCAACTCAATATCGTTTAATTTGTTAACTTGTAAAATTATTAAAAAAAAATTACTTAAAAAATGAAATATCTTTTAAAATAATATTTAACATTAAAAAGAAACCCATAATATTACAACGTTAATATAATAAGAAATGTAGTCCTCTATCTATCTATCTATATATATATATATATATATATATATATATATATATATATATTCCCCCCAAAAAACAATTCTTAATTTGGCTATTTTTGTGCGAAATACTAAGAGTTATGTTTAACACTATACAATTTTTCAACGTTCATATATTGATGTTTCTCATATAATAATTTTTAAAAACATTTCATTATGGTTCTATAGGAATTAGTTTTATGTATTTTTTTTTAAATTATACTCGAACATATTAGAACATTTTCACTATGTATTGTATATACATATTTATGGAATAATACTTTTCTCATATCAATATAAATTAACATTGTTTGATAATAATTAAAAAAAGAAAACAGACCCAATATCATGTATTGTTACCTTTTAAGGGGTATAGTATGCATGCCTTTTTGTTCGCAACTTAATTTATATACATGATTATTTATATGCTTTTCATAAATTTATTTTTAAATAGAAATGTATGTAGTTGGTGTTTAACATGGTTTCATTTTGTCACTTTTTTAAAAAATAAATTTCCAAAATGTCACACATATGCAAATATGTATATAAAAATATATATATATATATATATATATATATATATGTGCATAATATATGAGGATAAAATGTTAAGCAAAAAAAAAAATAATTGTATATTTATACACATATAATAAGAGCATAAAAAATATATATCCATCAAAATGACTAAAATTTAAACATAAAAACATTTATCTGAAAAAGTGATATGAATGTGCATATATATATCTTTTAAGTCAATAATTATATTCATTATTTTTTTTTATGTAAATAAATATTTATTTTCAGTTTATATTCCACCTCTTTTCTTATCTACAACTTTTTTTAAATTTTTACCAGAGGATGAAATTTTTTTTTTGGCATCCTTAGCAATTACTTTTTTCTTATCTTTTTTATCTCCTTTATCCTTTTTGTCTTTTTTTTCTTTTTTAACTTTTTTTACTTTTTGTTCTTGTTTTTTTTTTTCTTTTAAAACTTGTCTAACACATTTTTGTTCCTCAAATAAAAATGCTCTCATTATTCTTTCCTTAATACATTTTGCACATATCGATCCACCATATGCTCTCGACACTTTTCTATCTTTTTTTCTAGCCCTTTGGTTATCGGCAGGTCTTAAGGCCTTTACCTATGAAAACAAAATTGGGAACAAATAAAATGATGATCATATATATTTAACTGGTTACTGTCTCTCAGGATATGTATTTTATTTTTTAATAATATGTATATATGTAGAATAAATATTTTTATTTCAGTAAAAAAAAAAAAAAAACATTTACAAAACCAATATACTACATACAATGTACAGGCAAAGAAAATGCATAAAAGTAATATATAATTCAAAATACGCAAAAAAAAAATTATATTTTCAAGCAAATATAAATATTTCCAATTTTTATAACATATTTTATTATAATGTATTTTTATTTTTTTGTTTACTCCTTGGATAGGGTTTTTACAGTCAGCACATTTGGGTTTTCCTGCTTTTTTTTTTATAACATGAATTGTTAATTTTCCACCTGGAGTTCTAATTGGCCTTACTTTATTTGACTTTGTATTATAATGATTATGTTTACGATAGTGTACTCTTTGTGCCATTTTTAATAAATAAATTTGAATATATAGAGAATAAATTTTACTAAAATATTATTATATTAATATTTTTCAAAAAGCCCAAATAATATATTATTATTTAAATAAAAGTAATTATTTTATGCAAAATAGTTAAATATATCATATATTTTTTTATTAATTTTACTAAAAAATTGTATTAATTTTTTTTTGTATATTTAAAGAATAATAATATTTTTTTTATGAATGGAAATGTTTTATATGCATAAAATATCCAAAGCAACTTAAAAATGATAGTAGTCGTATAGTAAATATAATATAAACATAAGCATATATATATATATATATTGCATTATACATGTACATATATACTATATTTTTAATTTTATTTTTAATTTTAATTTTAGCATCCCCTCTGTTCGGTATTATTGCCAACCACCTGACTGATTACTCGCTGCCAATATGTAGGGAAATTGCTATGCAAAAAATTGTATAACCCTTATATTAAAATGGTATATATATAAATATATATATATTATAAAATGATTTATATTATAAAATAGTATTGATGTATAACGTTATATGCATTATTTTATATATAATAGCGGCGCTACAATATTACCCGCTTTGCTATTTTTTCAACTTGGGAGAATGATAAAAAATCAGGAAGTTTAACTACTGTTATCCTTATATAAAAATAATCCCAATTATTCCTATATACATATGCAACTATAATAATACATATATTTTATTATATTATGGCGCCTTTGAAAAATTCCATGAAATGATTATAAATAAACAATAAAACAGGCTATATATAGATATTATATATATATATTACATTTTTATTATGTATATTAGTTTTATTTTTTATTTTGCAGTTAATTTTTTTAAATAAAAAATTTGAATATCATGGGAAAATATAAATATATCTGTAAATAGCCATTTATTTAAAAAAAAATGACTATTTATATAATTCATTTTTTATATAATTTATAAAAGTAAATAAACTCATTTTTTTAAGTATTACAGTTTTATTATTTTTTTATAACATTTTTATTATTCTTTAATATTTTATTTTCAAAAAAATGTCTTTATATTCGAGCTTAAAGGGGTTGTGCCTACAAAATTATATATACATAATATGTTACTAAAATTATGCCTGAAATATTTAAGTAAAATATATTAGTTATATTATTATATATAAAATATATTTATAAAAGTAAAAATAAAGGACTAAAATATGTCATAAAAATTAAGTTATTATATATTTATAAATATCAAAAAATTATTATTTCCTAAAAATAATTAATTTTATAAAATAAACAAATTTTTTATTAAGTGTGTGTGATTATTTGATTCACCTCATGAAAAAAAAATATAACGAATAAAATTAGTATCCTTTTTAATATGAAATTAAAAAAAACAAAAACAAATACATTTATTATCTATATTTACCATAAATAGTATTTCCTTTGTTCTTAAAACTGAATAATATATTCCGTTAAATCATATGCAACATGTATAGATATGTATGTGTTGTCGTTCTATATAATTACATGTATAAAAATTCAAACATAAAGACAAACGTTTATATACTTGCAAAGAATAAACTGCATAATATATATTTAATTTCTTCTTTATTTTAAAATTAATATTGTTTATAAATATTTTTTATTTTACAATTATATATATTATGTTTTACTAAAAACAAATTGAGTTATAAAAAAAAAAAGGAAAGGAAAGGAAATATACAATTGAATGGCAAAATATATGACTAATATTGTATAAATAAAAGGAGCATACAAAAATATATAAAATTGGCATTTGAACCAAGTTAGAACAAAAAAAAATAACTTATTAATATGTACAATGAAAAAATAATTTTTTTTTATAAATGTAATGTTTTGATTTTCAAACATACAAATGTTTTGACTTTTTTTGGGGATTATTTTTTATATCTTCCTTTAACGTGTCTTGATAATTTTTTAAAAAATTAATATATTTTTTTAGTCCATATGTTGCATATATTTGTAGTTGTTTTTCATAACCTTCATCATATTCGTTCAATAACATATTTCTAACTAAGCAATCATGTTTTTTCGACTTATTTTTTTTGCTTTTTTTATTTATTTCATTAATTGCAACACCTCCTTTTTTGCCCTTTACTTTTTTATTTTTGTCACTTTTCTTATTTTTTTGTAATCTACTATCCATAAAAAAATTATCGTTATTATATAGTTCTTCATCAGAATCATATTTGGAACTCTCTTTTTTTTGTTTGTCAATTTTTTTCGTCAATGTTTTTTTTTCTTTTTTTAGTTTTTTTTTCTTTTTGTCAGTTTTTTTTACATTTTTATCAGTTTTTTTTGAATTCTTGTCAATTTTTTTTTTCTTAACTTTTTTTTCTTCTTTTGTGTTTCCCACACAATGGAGTGCATCCACGTTTTCGTCATTTGTATTTAACTTTTCACGTTCACTATTCTGATCAACGTTATCTATATAATGAATATTGTCTGTATTATTCATATTATCCATTGATTTGTCAATCTTTTCCTGCGCGTTTAGTTCTTTGGAAGCTAAATTTATTTCATCCATTTGTGTTGTTTAGATTAGTAGCTGTTTTTTATTTATAAGGGGGTTATGAAAAAAAACAAATGATTAACTGTATTATTTCTCAAATATGTATATTACTTTGATAATTAAATTATTTTATTTTTTGAGAAAATATATATCCATACATTTTTGTATAATATGATATATTTATACTACTTTCACGCTATAGTAACGCAAAATTTAAAAAAAAAAATTCAATTCCTTTCTTGGTATTTATTATATTTCTAATCCCTTGTGTTTTTTTTTAAATAAAAAATTTCCACAATTTTATGAAAGAAAATAAATTACTGTACCATATCCGAAGTATTAACTTGGAAAAATATATCTACTAAATATATATACATAAATCATTACCAGTTTTATCCCAATTTACATATACTATTTTTTTTCATTTATTTATAAGAAAAAATTATGAAAATATAATTTCATAATTTTTGTGGGAATATTATTAATTTTTTTTTTTTTTTTTTTTTTTGCAACTAATACATTATTTTGCATTGTAGCGCCACAAGGAAATATTTATATAATATATATTATTTGCCAAAAAATGAAAATTTTATAATTAACATTGGTTTTTTTCACCTTGTCATTTTTTTTCCCTTTTATTTCTTACTATATGTATATTATTTATCAAAAAATGAGCTATTTAAAATTGGGATCATTTTTACTGGATATAGATTAGTTGTAAATAGTCATATTCGTTTGTTCCTCTGAAAAATGGTGATATATTTTTGTTTACTTATATCTATAGAAGGATTATTACAAAAAATGTGAAAATAAAAAGTAAAATTGAAACACCAATTATGATTAAAGATAAGAAAAAAGAAATACTATGGTTACTTCCCATTTTTTTTGTTTTTTTATTTACATTAAGAATTGAATCTATATTATTTGCTTGTTTAGTTGCAGATACTTCCAATGTTTTGTTGTCATCTACTAATATTTGTCTGTATGCTAAAACATTTTCTTTCATTTCTTGAGCAAGTAAACATAATTCGTCATCAATATTATCATCTTTAAATGCGTTTACATTCTTTCTTTTATCTAACTTTTTTTGAAATTCTATTTTTTTATATTCATATGTAAACTCATATTTTAAATTATCATATTCATCTATTTGATTTCCCCATTCTTTTATGAGATTATCTTTAATTAATTCACAATCGTCAAATTTTTTTAAATTGGAATTATTATTATTGACTTTATCATTATGTGATAATATGTTATTTTGTTTATCATTGGAAATTTCCTTTTTTTGGATCCCTCTTTTTTCTGAAAATAAAATACTTTCTGATTGTTTATTTTCTTTATCATGATTTATGTTCATATCTTTTTCATTTATATTTAAATTTCTTTCTAAAATGGCATTCTGATTAATAAGGGATTGATTACTCAAAGAGGCGCCATCATGCTTAACTTCCCAACCAATATTATTAATTTTTTTAAACAAAATATGTTTTTTTTCAGTATTACAATTTTTTAACACATTTTCAAGTCTTTCTTTTTTTGAAATAATTTTTTTTAATATATCTATCTCTGATATTTTATATGTTTTATTTGTTTTGACTTTCAAAGAATGAGATATATCATTAATGTAAGAATTTAGATCATTTAGGAATAAAATAATTTTTTCTTTTTCTTTATTTTCTTCATTAAAATTATCACAACTTATTTCAATTTCTTTTAGTAATTCAAATAATTCATCAAACTCAATCATTATTTATTTTTGGTTAATTATTTTTACAAATAAAAACGTAAACATGATGATTAGAGGGTGGACAAATGAGGGAAATGATCCATCCATTAATAAAATTTTCCTTTTTTGAAAAACTAAGAACAAAAATTCACACAAAAAAACATACCTTTCAAACATAAATATGTTTTATTTATTTTTTATACTTTAGCGTATTGAAATAAAAAGAATAATGAAATTTAATTTATCCAAAAATTTATGTATAATATAATTCGATTTGCTCCCTTTTTGTTTTGCGAGAAAAACGCTATTTTAATTTGGCAATGCGGAAACGACGAAACAAAATACGAGCCCTAAAATATATTAGTGTATTATATAATACGAATTATAAAAAAATGGATTTTTCAAATGTGGAAACTGTTTTTTTTTATTTTGTACATATTTTTTACCATATTTTTTTAAATTATACAAAAACATTCAGTATGCTTAATTCATAGTATCTCATTTTCCCCCTTTTTTTGTATACCCCTATTCTTATATTACTAACTTTCCAATCAATTTATTATATTTTTTTATTTACCAATTTTAAACAAATTCCTCATCCTTATCTCTTTCTTATAGCCACTCCAACATTTATGGAAATTAGTTATATTTCTGCACACATCCTTCAATATTATGGGTTGGCTTTCCACGCACACACTCATGTTCATGTTGTTTAGTATTATCCCTGTATAATAGCTAGATAATTTTTTTTTTTTTTTTTTTTAATCGCATAAAAAGTTAGCCAAAGGATATATATAGCTCGATGGGAATGTTAGAATATTTAATAAAATGAAAAGAAATACTTTTTTTTGCAAAAATTTATTCAAATATACCCAAATAAATATAAGAAAAGAATGTGCAAAGGATATATTTTTTGTTGAAAAAAGAGAAAGAAAATATATACCATTTTATGATGAAAAAAAAGAAAAAAAAAAAAATTTTAATACAGGAGAAAATATTAACAACGAAAATAAAAATGAAGAAGAGCAACATAAACAAAATGAAAACTCGATGTTTTGCCAAAATTTAATGCCACCTATATCACCAATGAAAAGTTTAAAACTATTACTTAGCTTTGACACACATTTTGGAGAAATAAAAGTTAATAAAGAAAAACCAATTGATTTTAATTTAATAATAAAAATTGATATAAAAAGAGAATCTCTAAGAGGGATGTGTAACTTAGCACATAGTGTTGATAAAAAAAAAAAAATTTTAGTATTAATCGAGGAAGATAATGAAAACTTAAAAAAATATGGAGCAGATTATGTGGGCTTAGATTATATTAGTAAAATAAAAAACGGATGGCTAGATTTTGATATATGCATAACAAATTTTAAAAATATAAATAAAATATTGCCAATAGCTAAAATATTAGGGCCAAAAAAATTAATGCCTAATGTTAAATCAAATACTCTTGTTGATAATTTAAAAGAGACTATTATAAAAATAAAAAGTGGAAATACTATTGAATATCGTAGTGAACAAATAGATCCTAACACATTTGAATTATATAAAAATATTTATAATTTAAATAAAATTGATAAAAATTCATTAGCTCATATAAATGTTAAAATAGCTTCTACAGATATGTCTTTCCTACATATACTTGATAATATTAAATCTTTTGTTTCAGAAATTGTCAAAAATAATATACATTCCTCACATACTGATAAAGAAAATAAATCTACATTTGTTTGGCCACCTACTACAAAAAAAATAAATAAATCCAATAAATATTACAACCAAGCAAATAATATCCTTATCAATAATCCCGATGATAGCTCCGATTCGTTTATACTTGGTGGATACTTAACTCTTACTGGTCTTCCAAAATTTTTTTTGAAACCAAATTTACTCTATACTCATTCAGACGGCTATGTCAATTAGTAGACATGTAAATTCCATACACACATTTCCACTTTGCTTTGTTTATTCTTTATTTTTATTCTTTATTTTGTTATTTTTTTTGTAAATAACTAGACACATGCTGGTAAAACATGGCTAGCTGGGGACTCACACAAGAGTTTGATTAAAAACATATTTTAATTAATAAGTTATAAAACAAATGAGGGTATTATAGCATTTGTTACGTTTGAAAAATTGGCAAGACACGAATATGCAAAATAGTGAAAAGATAAAATAATTCACAATTTTTATAAAATCGAAAATATAACAAGCCATGGGAATAAACCCTGACCAAAGATGTGGAAAAGTCATCTTATAATATATGGATAAAATTTTAACACTATTTCATTTGTTTATTATTATTGTGATCTCCTTATCTGAAGATTAAAAATGTCCTGTACGTTTTTGTCTTAAGAAATATTAATTATTTCAATATGCGATATATCAAATATTGATAGACTTCTCAAACTTGTGAATAGATTTATTAATTTGAAAACCATACACATTTATTCGTATATAGCGAATTAAAAAGTGTACACAATCTCATTATTATTTCCCCCATATATTCTGCAGTTAAATATCAAAGGGGAATTTTTCCAAAATAAATCAATTCTAAACAAATGAAAAATGGGAAAAATGGAAAAAATATATCGTAGGAGCAAATGCTAGTTTTCTGAAAAATTATAATGCATAGCGTTTCTATTCTGAGTGGAACATACACACTCCTTTATTTTTTTTGAAAAAATTGACATAAAACAACAAAAAAAAAAATAAGACAACTTTAATTGATAAATATTAGAGATATATTGCAAATCGAGTAAAGCCATGAGTATGCTTGTTTGTGTCCATAATATTGAAAATTATATTTGATATACATTAATGTTCATATATTTTTGGTAATTAATAGAAAACAAAAAATAAAATGGCATAATTCTGCTCTCAATATTTTTTTACTTGAATAAAATTTTCTGTAATTTAAATGGAAAATCATGAAAACATCATGATGTTGAAAAAATATTAATTTTGATTATGTATCATAAATTAGTTAGACGATTTCAAAGAAAGTTTTTCTTTAAATTTTTCATATTTAAGAACATCTTCAGGCTGTATTGAAATTCGTGCATTTTTAAATGCTACATCAAAATGTTTTTTTGAGAGTGTTGGAACAGGATCATAGTTTTCTAAATAATTTTGTCCTCCTCGAGATTTTTTTTTTTTATCATTTTTATTGGATTTTCCTTTTTTTAAGTTTATTAGATATATTGTTTCTTTAATTGCTTCATTAACTGCACTTTGACATAAGTTTGTAATATCAGCACCTGAAAAACCCTCTGTTCTTTTTGCCATATCATTTATATCAACATCTTTATTGAGAGGAGTATTTTTTAATATTGCTTTAAATATACTACATCTACTTTTAAAATCGGGTAAAGATATATAAATTAATTTATCTAAACGACCCGGTCTTGTTAGTGCTTTATCTAATATATCGGGTCTATTTGTAGCCGCAATAATAAAAATTGTTTTTTTTTCATTAATACCATCAATTTCAGTTAATATTTGATTGATAACTCGATCACTAGCATCATTATTATTATTACTATTCCTTTCTTTTGCTAAAGAATCTATTTCATCAAAAAAAATAATACATGGAGATGCAGCTCGAGCTTTATCAAATAAGTCCCTTACATTTGCTTCAGATTCACCAAACCACATTGTTAATAATTCCGGGCCTTTTACAGATATAAAATTTGCATTACATTCATTAGCTATAGCTTTTGCTAATAATGTTTTACCACATCCTGGTGGACCATATAATAAAATTCCTTTATTATAATTTGAATTAAATTTATTATATAAATGTTTATATTCCAATGGGTATAAAATTGTTTCCTTTAATTGTTCTTTTACATATTGCATTCCTCCAATATCATCCCAAGTTACAGTTGGTATTTGTACTTGCCTTTCTCTTAATGAGCTTGGATTACATATATTAAGAGCATGTTGAAAATGTTTTGCTTTTATTGTTAATTTGTTTAATATATATGATGGAATTTTTTTTGTTTTTTGATCGAATTTATCACCTGATTTGTTCATATTTATTTTGTCATTTTGGCTAGCTTGTTCAGTACGATTTTTATTTCCTAATTTAAAAACATTTTTTAGGCTTTTTACACCCCCTTCAAAATTAGAACTTCGATATGTATCTTCTGATTTATGATTATCATTATTTTCATCAGTATTACCATCTACACTGAGTTTCATAAATTCAATAAAATCTTCTTCTTCAAGGTCTAGAAAATGAATATGTTCCTTTATGCACTGAATAGCGGCTTCAAAACAGAGTTGGGCAAGATCTGCCCCGACATATCCATGGCATTCTTTTGCAATTTTTCTCAAATTAACATCTGGATCTAGTTTCATTTTTTTAGTTTTAGTTAATAATATTTCATATCTACCTTGTTCATCAGGTACTGGAATTTCTATTTCTCTATCAAATCGTCCAAACCTTCTCAATGCGGGATCTAAAGAGTTTGGTCTATTTGTTGCAGCAAGTACAAGAACATTATTATTTTTTTTAAGTCCATCCATTAATGTTAATAATTGTGAAACTACTCTTTTTTCTAATTCATTGCTACTTTTATTTCTTTTATTAGCAATAGAATCAATTTCATCAATAAATATAATACATGGTGTTTTTTCACTTGCTTTTTTGAAAATTTTTCTTAATTTTTGTTCAGACTCTCCTATATGTTTAGACATTATTTCTGGTCCATTAATAATATAACAATATGCATTACTTTCATTTGCAATTGCTTTAGCTATAGATGTTTTTCCAGTTCCAGGGATTCCATGCATCAGTACACCTTTTGGTGCTGAAATTCCAATGCTCATAAATATTTCTGGATATTTTAGAGGTAATTCAATAAGTTCTCTAATTTTATTTAATTGTTTTTTCATACCTCCTAAATCCTCATAATTTATATCATCAGTATTTTCTTCATAATCTTCTCTATTTAAAAATGTTTCAGATAAATTTATATGAGATGTATTTGTTAAACAACCATGTTGTTCACTTTGTCCATCATCTGTTATTAATTTTAATACTTTTAATTCTATTCTTTTATTTTTATAGTTAATATAAATAGTATTATCAACACTTAATGGTTTATAACTATTCTTTAAATATGTATTTAGAATCTCTTTTTCAATTTCTTGTTTCGTTATATTATTTACTGTATCATTAAAAGGACTTAGTATTACATTTTTTATATTTTTTATATTTGATAATGGATATATTTTTATTATATCATTATGCATTAATCTTAGATTCCGTTTTATTGAAAATGATATAGATACTGAATACTTGTTTAATCTATTATCTTCTCTAACTATAGCTACCATTTCTTTCTTTTTTTTCCCTTTTAATAAAACTGTAAACCCATCATTAATATTTAATTCTTTCATTTTTTCTTTACTCATATATATATCAAAATTATCTGCATTTTCATCGATATTTTCAACAAGACAGTAGTTTGGAAACTTTCCTGAGTTTAAAGCTTTCAAAAGAAAATTAGTTTCATTATCAGACCCTTCAAAACTTGACCCCTTTTCATTTTTGTCATTTTCATTTTTGTCATTTTCATTTTTGTCATTTTCATTTTTGTCATTTTCATTTTTGTCATTTTCATTTTTGTCATTTTCATTTTTGTCATTTTCATTTTTATCATTTTCATTCCCTTTGTTGTAGTCCCGAGATTTGGAAGTATTATTGTTTCCCCATAAATTGTGAAAAAAATTATTTATAATGCTTCTGGAATTATTTTCTTTTTTTGACATTGTTTCATCAATTTTATTATTTAAAAAAATTGAATCACTTATATCTCTTTCATCAATAAGATTTACTTCCTTTTTTAATGTTTTTATAACTTTTTGATTTTGTTTTTTTTCATATTTTATATTTTCATCATTAATAAATTTCAGTTTATCACAATTCTTTAATTTAAGATCTTTATTTGTAATATCATATTCTTTTGTATCATATTCATTACCAATGTATTTTTTGTTGGTTTCATTATATGTCTCTACAATTGCGAATTTCCCAAACATTTCATTTTTATTTTTTTTATTTTTATTGGACATTTTTTCACTAAACATTGCCCCAATAGAGGCGAATGGATTTCGACGTTTAATAGTTTTACCAAATATATTTATGGGATCATTATTTCCCCAAAATAAATATTTATTCCCCTTTCCATTACTATACGTTGCTGTTATTATATTCCCATTTTGTGTTAGTTTAATTTGATTTGAGCATTTTACAATAAAAATAACAAATATTATTAAAGTATATCGCTTTATATGTTCTTTAAAAAAAAATAAAGAATAACACATTTTTTTTCCTTTCATTCTTGTATTTTCATTTTCCTCAATTTATATATCTTTATTTATCACTTTTAATTTTGTTTTATTCCCTTTATATATATAACTACCTTTCAAATAAGAGTGTGTATAGAAACTTTTTATTATATATTTGTTCATTTACCAATCCATTCCTTAATCACTAAATAAAAAATTAAACTGATTTCATATTACAAATGCATGAATTTAATCTTTCCTTTATTCAAAATAAAAATTAAAATAAAACAAGTTAACAAATAAACAAAATAAACACCATGTGATACATTTCTATAAGCGTATATTATTATATATATATGTATGTATATGTATGAATAAGCGAAATAATTTATATAAATCGGGCATTAAATCATTGAGCATATATATTTATACTTATACAAAAATATTTGTGTTTATATGGGTGTATTCATAAAAATTGGGAAAAAAAAAATTAACATCGGCTTGCAAAATAATTTCACATTTAATAAAAAAAATTGTATAAAAAAACAAAAAAAAATATTAAAAATGCATATTTTCTTATTAATGGTATATGCATATGTATATTATTTATATGGCCACACCTATTGATAATTATGAAGAATATGATTATTATATTATAGAACTATTTTAGCAATTTACAAATATATATATATATATATATATATATATATATATATGGATAATATAATGAAAAATAAAAATTGTTATATTCCTATATTTGGTTAGATTAAAATAAATGACGTTAAAAAAAATATAATACGAAAACGTTCTTATATTATGACTGTTCAAGTATTTATACTATTTTATGTTTTCCCAATTTACTTCATATTTTTGGATTTACATTTTTATATGGAAACTTTTTGGAAAAATGAAGAATATTTTTAATAAAATAGAATCGTTAAAAAAAATTATAACTGAATAATATACTATATATACAGACGTAAAACAAGTTAAAAATATGATGAAAAAAAAAAAGGAAAATATGTATAATATTCATACGTGTATGTGTTAACTACAACATAAGTATCAATACTAATTATTTGATAAAATATCTTTTACAAAAATAAAAAAATAATTGTATAATTTGAAAAATATAAGTCATATACATATGTATATGACAATTACGCACCTAAACAAATAAATGAGAAAATAAAAATTTAATAAATATAATTAATGCTTTTTCCAAATTGTATCATTTTATATTGGCTCTTAAAATATTCCCAAAACATGTGCATATATATATAGGGTTATATTTTTGTGAATGTTATACTATAGCTTTTTTTATTTTGCCACTATTCATTGCATATTTATTAATGTGTGTAATATGTATGGGCCATCAAAAAAAATAAATAAAAAAATAAATAAATAGAGAAATATAATACAACTTCGAGTATATATTAATTATATACTGAAATGAAAATAACAATTTTATTGATTTTCTTGAAACTATTATAAATTCTTGAATTCTCTTGTGTACTAATATATAAGTACATCTCTTTTTTTTATGACAAAAAAAAAAAAAAATTTTAAATATAAAGTTGGATAATTTTGGCTAGCTGTAAATACAAGTATATAAAATTTTTTGATATACTAAATAATTTGCTATATTTTATCAATACTCAATTCTTTAGAAAAATAATAAAGAGTTATTGTTGAAAATGTTCCTACACTATGTAATGAAAGGTGGCATAAAGTGCTATATGCATTATAGTTAAATTTTTGTCCAATCCAATATAATGATACTATAGTTATCACACCGAATAAAAAAATAAATGCACACATCGAATTTGTAGAAAAAGCAAAAAAGCCTTTTGCTATGGAATTAAGAAGCACCATTAACATATCATTGTCTCTTCTTAATCCTAATTCTGGGTTTCTCCAATGTAAAAAGGATGTAATAAATAAAAATATGTCGAATATAGACATATAATACAATTTACAGTATAAAGAAAATAAAATTGGTATTATTAATTGAAATGATGACGAAAAAAGAATATGCTCACATTCGTAACTAACATATTTCTTGGGGTTTTGTTTTCTTAATTTAACGGAATCTGAATCACTAATAAATCCCCTTTCTGATCGGCATGTTGTTGTATTATCATTATGAATATTCACCATATTCTTTTATAATTTTTACAAAACAAAAAATAAATTATAGCATGATATTGTATTGGGATTGATGGTTTACGAATTAATTATATATAAATAAAAATAAATAATCAAAAAAAAAAAAATATATATATGTAGTTAAATTCTAATTTTTATGTAAAAAAATAAAACATATGTTTTCGTAAGTATTATATTTATGTATATTAGGTAATATAACTAAATGTACATATATTTGTTCACAGGATGGACAAGAATAAAATGAAACTCACAAATAATATACACTTACTATTTAAATGGAGAATTAAAAATATATATAAACGAAGAATATTATAATCAAACAAAAAAACAAACAAATTTAATATTAATTTTGCGAGTTTTGCAAAAATTATATAAACTACATAAACCATGTAAATAGTTATGGCCATCTAAACTCAAATATCCCAAAATCTTAGTTCAAATAATAACATAAAATATAAAACATAAATTTTAAAATATGAAATAAAAGCATGTACAGTTAATAATATTTTCAAAAAATTGCCACTTTCTTCTGTTCTATTCATAAATAACCATTAATGAAAAAAAGTATATATATGTATGTATAAATATGCAGCTAATCTTTTGTGACATATTTTGTAGAATAAATAAAATTTTGAATAATTTATCAAAAATAATAAAATCGATATTGAATTCGATTTATAAATTATGAATATATCATAATATAATGACTATAGATTTATTATTATCCTTAAAATAAGTTCAAAATAATTTATTCATACAAAATTTATTTATATGATAAAGCATCGAATTGGGTAAAACAAAACTTTTGGCAAGCTTTTAAAAAGCGGTAAATCAAAGATCGATCATTCAAGCGATTAATAAAACATATAAATTAATTTAATATTTTAATAATTTCAAAATATAAATAAAAATAAAGCAATAATAATAATATAATAGTAAATATAAAATTAATAAAAGGCAACTAAATGAAAGTATTCAATCAATAAAGGATGAAGTAATAAACAATACCAAAATCTCGGCATATATAATCTAAGAAAAAATTATTTTTTTTGTACAATTTTTATTTTTAAAACCGATATATGTACTATATAATAATCTATGGGTTTTATTTTATTTTTTTTATTACATGTACAGAATATGCATTTATTTTTTTTTGGAGGTTTTATTAAATTATTTTAAATGAGCCTTTTTGTTATGCTTATAATAAATATATGCATACTATTTATATATATATTCAAAAAATATTTTATAAAATTTATTAAAAAATTATTTATGCTTTTAGCCATTTTATATACCCTACCCATATAAATGTATGGTAGGAATCATATTATAGATTTATTTTCTTATCTTTTGTTTAACTTTCTAACAATTTTTCTCTACATCCAAAAAAAATAAAAAATGAAAAAAACAAAGCAAACACATTTCATCACATAATGTAGGAATGTTATATACATATATGGATCCTGTTATATATCATATAAATTAAAAAAAAATGCAGATATCTTTTATAAAAAATTGTTTCTTATTTATATATGATGCATATAAAACCGATACAACATTGTTATTTTTTTTAGTTTTTAAAAGGCATTGATATATGTCTTCTTTTTTATCTCTCATATTTTAACTCTCTGAAATATTAAATATAATGTTGTATCAAAGAACAGACACTTTTTGTGAATATTATTTTTTCTGTTTTTTGTTATGAACAATTTTAAAAGAAGGATATGCAATATTATATATTTTATTAATTACTTATATTTTTAAAATGGAAAATATAAATTCCAGAATTGCTGTTTTGAGGTTTTTAAAACTAAAAAATATTTGTTTATATATAAGAAAAGAAACAGGGAAGCAACCCTTCACAATTTTAAGCAGCAATCATAGAGCGTACAAAAATATTGGCACTTTTTTTTTGTCTAATATTAAATACATTAATAATAACGAAAATGATTATACTCAAGATAAATCGGATTTCAAACAAATATGTGATTATTTTCCAAATAATATTATAAATAAAAATGAAAAAAAAGAATTGTTAAAAATAGAGGATTTTTATTATTTCAATGTATATTTACTTAATGACAAAGAGTTTGTAAATTTTGTGTTAAAATATAATTTTCATGAAAATAAAAATATATATGTCTCTATACTTATACAATTAACAAAAATATATAGTCAACTAACCATTAAAGATATAATTGATGTGTTAGGAAAAATATTTGATAAACATAAAGCGGCATACTCTCATATTCCCATTAATGGCGAAGATATCTCAAATTTATATTCACATATATGTAATAACATAACTAAGCTTAATAATTTGCAACTTATTAAATTTTTAAAATGTTGTTCTTATACTACTGTTCAATATCCTCATGAAGTTATTATATATATAATGAAAATTATTTTGTCAAAAAATTTAGATTCTTTTAATTTATCATCTATTCATGATATATGCAACAGCCTCGTTAAAATTAAAAATCATTTTAAAATTAACAAAATATATTATGATCATAAACTTCAAATTAATTTACATTCATATTTACAAAACAAATTGCTAAATGCTACTATGGAACAGTTTTTTCAAAATTTACCCATATATATAAGTGTAGAAAAGGATATACAAAAAATTATGAGCAAAAATGAAAACCATCTTTCGGATCCTATAACAATAAAAAATGATTCTAATATAATACCAGCCTCTTCATTATGTGAAAAACTAATCAATTTTGAAAAAGGAGATTCACTAGCTAGATATGGTAACTTTGTAGTTAATCAGGAAAAACTTTTGTCATTGAAACAAAAATGGAAATTAATATTTTTAAATAAAATAAATGAAATAAATGGAAAGTATGTTTTAGAAGCAGTTAGTATATACAAATGGCTAGATCTTAAAGACTCATCTCTTTTTACACATATTTGTGAAATATTTGTAAAGAATATTTTGTTATTCGATTCAAAATATATAGTTCGTTTTTTTCGAAAATGTCATAGTTTAAAATTTGAAAAAAAAAATATTTATTCGAATAATAATATGAACAAGTCAGGTGAAAACGTGTATAATAAAATAAAAACAGAAAATGAAATAAATTTAGAAAACGAGGAAGAAATTAATGAAAAAAAATCAAACAAATCTAATTTTCAAACTATTGAGCAAGAAGATGTAGGTACAAATTTGTTGTTAAATATTATTAATGAGAAAATATATAAAATGGATATACATGAACTGAATGCTGTTACTTATGGTATATATGCATTTATAGAAAACATGAAACAATTTTCTAATTTAGCAATTCTAAAAAATAATATGAATCTTCTTTTTTCAATGTCTTCTCAATATATTAGAAACTACATAAATAAAGAAGTCTGCACACAACCAAAGAAATTGCTAAATAGCAAAATATATGAACAAAATGAAATAAACACAAGTGAATTCAAAACTATAATGAAAGAAAATACAATAATAGAAAATCTAGAAAAATCCTATGATATAAATATGAATACAGAGTATATGTATATATCATCAAATAGTATATATTTGAACAAATATAAAGAACCTCATCATCACGTTTTCAATTATAATAACAAAAATGGTTATAATTATTCAGAAACCAGAAATATAAAATATGTAAGCGATGTATTACTTAATATAAGTTATTTTAATATAAGTAAAAATCATAAAAAAATAAAAGAAATTTATGAATGCATAAATAAATTAATTATAAACAATAATGTAAATGAAGATGCTAACAGTTTGCTAAGCTTATTAATGTGCCTTTCGAATTTATATTTCAAAACATATGATAATTATATTTTTGATATATATAAAAATATAATAGATATATTAGATAATGAAAAGGCTCAAATTAATGGCCATCATTTTAATAAGCTATCTTTTGCTATATCTCCAATACTTAATGAAGAAAATAAACTTATTCAAAAATATTCTGACTTTTTAACATTTTTTGTTCAAGCAAAAATTGTACCTTTACGTTCATGTGTTTTTTTATTACAAAATATAATGAAAAATCTTAAAATTAAACTAAATGACCAATTAAGTAATCTCAAATTAGCAATAATAAATAGAATATATTTATTTATGAAAGAATCCCATGAATATTCAGAAACATTACCCGAAACATCAAGTTACAACGACATTAACAATAATGAAAATTCAAAAAATAGTTATACTATTACTAGTCATGACAATAATAATTCTGACTATGTTCAGGCAAATTTTAAAAATTTTTTATTGCTTCATTCAATTAATGAAAATACCTTAATATGCATAGTTGCCAGCTTATCTCTTATAATACAGCAATCAAAATATGGATCGAAAAATAAGGATGATGCTATTATCCTTCTTCAAAATATTATTTCTTACATTCCGATTAATTTATTTCAAAAATTTCCAAAAAAACACATTCACACTGAACTTCTTCAAGCGATTTTACCTGAGCATGATCAGGTAAAACAGATTCTTCTTAGTAAAATGTAGTTCCCAAAAATATAAAAAAAAATAAACCAAATAAGTAAATTAAATAATTGGATATGCTATCGAATATCAATCATTGATATTTCGACAATATGACTATCTAAAATAAACGTTTTTTTTTAAATTATTTTGCTTTCCATAAAATGTTATATTTTCCAAAAGTGGAAAAAAATAACTCGTGAGTATATTATAAAAAGAAAGAAACATTACATGCATGGAATTTGACAAAAAAAAAGGCGCTAATGATAATATTTTTTTTGCATAACACTTAAAATGTGTAAAAATAAAGCATTTAAAAAATATGCTTTATGTATAATAAGTTTCCTTGGTTATATATTTATTGTTTTCAGTTCATAAAATAATTGACATTACAAATGTTAACATGTAGATTTGTTATTATTATTTTTTCAAAAGTTTTATTGCTAAAATTTTGTTTATATCCCATTATAAAGTTTTCTTTTAAACATAGCTTTTTATTATTTATATATAATAAACAATTTGTTTAAATAAGCTTTTTTTTTTTTTTTTTGGATTTATCAATCCTTACGTTTTTAAATTAAATAGCTAAACAAGGAAGTAACTAATTTATCCTTGCATAAAATTGCTGTATTTATAAAAAATATTTTTTTTAAAAATAAACACAAAAAAAACAAAATATATATTAATGCTAAAAATAATGGTATATATATTATTGGGGTGAATGATTTCCCTAATATTATAATTCTAACAAAATTTAATTATTCATAAAAATCCATGAATTATTTTTTAAGGTATAAACTCTATTGTGAAACATGTTTTATATGCCTTGTTTTCCATTTCCTAAGATTATACCTAATCATAATTTATTTTATTTTAGCCTAAAAGTAATCATTTATTTAACATAATATATATATTGTTGATATAGTAAATATATGAGAATTTATTTATACTTATAAAAAAAGGTGACCATAATGAGTTCCAACAACTTTAACGAAAAAAAAAGATATTTTAATATGTATGGGCATATCACAAACTCGATAAACTTAAATTCCCAAGTGCCTCCACCCCCCCTAAATTTACATGATCATTCTCCCTATATTCCCCAACATCCTTTTGATAAAAAACCAGGGTATTTCCCCAATATGAATTACCCTAAAATGGTGAATACGAACGAGTATAATTATAGAAATAATAACAATAATAACTATAACAATAAAATATTTATGAAAAAAAAAAAAACTTTTCATAAATTTTCAAAAAATTCAAATAATGAATGCTTTAATCTCAAGGAAGCATTAGTAAATCCATGGCTCCCTTTATATGCAAAACATCCAAACTTTAATTTTGTTTAAGTTATTTAGACAAATATAAACATAATTCCTTGTTTAAGGGTACATTTAGCTAGCTATTATAACTTGATAAATGTTTTTTTATGTACATTGTTTAGTAGTGATTTTTTTTTTCATATTTCACCATACTTTGATAAATTTGTGCATATTTTTTATGTTTGACTTTTTAAATAAAAATATAATTTGTTAAACTACATAAAAACAAAAAACAGGATTAAAAAAAAAGACGCACAAAGCGCAAATGGATAAAATGTAAAATAAAATGGGAAAATAATTTTGAGTAAATTATTTTTTTTCACGTAATATGCGTAATGAGAGATATCACACACAAAAGTATAAACAAGAAAAAGAAAAACAAAGAAAAAAATGGAAATATGAAAAAACAATTACAAAGGGATAAAGGAATATATTTATATCACGACATTTATTTGTCAAACATAATTGATAATAATATTATATCTCCTATTTCATAATTAAGAGAAAGTAAAGTTTTGTTATCCTCCTTGTAATTATGTTTAATGCTATGAACTTTTGAAAGGAAATTAATTTTTTTTTTTTCAAAAGAATATCCATTAAAAATCCATTGGGCATTTCTTTTTCTTCCTTCTTCATAAAAATCTTTAACAAGAGTAACAATTTCTCGCATTGTTATATCTATCCATGCATATATTTGTAATTCGTTATTATTTGTACCTGACATATTCAGGTCAATATCGTCAACACTAATATATTCTACATTTGTTTTATAAAATAATCGTAAAAGAAATGGACAAGTTTTTTCACGATTTATTATTCCAATAATATCAATACTTCTACTAGAAATATTATTATTATTATTATTATCATATTTCGTTATTCCAAATATTTTACCTTCATGTTCGTTATAATTTTTATTACGACGAAGTTGCACACCTAGCATTTCAAAATTTGTATTATTATAATTATGAACACGTTCATAATTTTTTTTTCTATCTTGATATTTTATTGATATATTATCATTTTGCCTATGAATGTTTTTATTTTTTTTCCAAGTTATTTCTTGTGAAACATTTCTTTTTAATCTATAATTTATACTGTAATCACTAAAACTATGACTCGATGTTATTATATTCATATTATTTGGATTTTTTTTTTTTCGAATTTTTTTTATACCATCTCGTGTACTATAATATTCTGAAACATCCGGTCTTCCTAATTTATCGCTACTAAATGATTGTCTTTTTCTTTTATAATTTTTAGATTCTATTGAATATCTATTACTATATGATAAAGATCTACTTGTACTATATTTTCTTTTTCCATATTTTTTTATTAAATTTTTATTATAATTTCTGGATTTGTTTTCATATTTTTCTCTTTCCCCATATTTTATTTTCTTCTCATATTTCTTATATTTATACAATTCTCTATTTCGAAAATATCGATCATGATATTTTCGATCTCCATTTTTTGTATTGTCTTCAGAAGTAGAAAACTGCCTTTCTTTTGAACTATATCCATCCTTTCTGTATTTTTTTTTCTCATATTTTTTCTCGGATTTTTTTTTTTTTTTTTCAAAGTTGATAGATTTAAGGGATTCTATACTGGTTGTATACGAATCACTATATTTCTTTCGTAAATCATAATGTTTGTCTTTGTCTGTGTGTTTTTCGCGCTTTTCAAGTTTGGTGTTTTTTTCAGCATTGGTATAATGGCTCTTATTTTTATCCTTTTTCTTCGATTTACTTTTTGAATTTGTTTTATATTTATTATAATCACTTTGCTTATCACTATAAAAGCTTGACAAACTAATGCTACTTAATTTGTCATAATCATTTATTTTTTTGTCGGTTTTTTTGTCTTTTTTTTTGTCAGTTTTTTTGTCTTTTTTTTTGTCTTTTTTTTTGCCAGTTTTTTTGTCAATTTTCTTTGTATATTCATCTTTACTTTTGTTATTTTGTTTTCTCTTATTATCATAACGTATATAACTATTACTACTAATAGATAATGTTTTTTTGTGCTTTTTATTATATCCTTTCCGTTTCAAATTTGATACATCAGTACTAAAACTATTTATATAATCTTCACTAATACTATAACTATTTCTGTAATCGTCACTAATACTATAACTACTTCTGTAATCGTCACTAATACTGTAACTATTTCTGTATTTTTTTTTCTTTCCTTTATTTTCATAATTTTTTTTGCTATTTTTTTTTTTATTATTAGTTATATTTTTGTCCTCTTTTATTTTTTTGCTACCTTTTTTATTTTCTTCATATTTACTACTATTTACACTAAATGATGAAATAGAGATAGAACTATCATGTAAATCGGATTTTATTTTTTTATTGTCATAATTACTGTTATTCTGTGATAAACTTGGAACTATTTTCCTTCGCGCTTTTGTGTTATTCAACCTTTTATTATCATCTATATTCGAATGTATTTCATCATATTCTTTTGATCCGTGAATTTTGTTTGTATTATTTTTATTATCATTTTCATATTCAAGCCCTTTATTTTTTTTCTTTGTTTTTTCCGGTTTATTTTGGTAACTTAAATTTTTATTATTTTCAGAAAAGGACGAATCACTAAAGCAATCACTTTTTGAAATACTTGGATTCATTTGTTAAAAAAAAAAAATATATATTTACTAGTACAATAAATATTTGATATAATATATAAATACCTTATTAATGTTTCCAATTAATTCACAACATATCTATATCTATATAGGATTGATATTATAAAATCGGTAAAAATGAGAAAAGAAAAATACATAAAATATATTAATAATAAGGCATATCAAATTATTGCCATTCAATTGTTTAAAAGTAATATTGAGGTGAAAAAATGTGGGAAAATATATTCAGCATACAATATGCATATATATGAAAAAAAAATTATAAATATTGAGTAACTATGAAAAAGGAAATAAACAAAATGACTGCTTTTATTTAAGAAAAATAAAAAATGGTGATTATTACAAAATCAATTAATGAATAAAAAAAATAATACCAATAATTACACCTTTGATAAAATTAAAATTAAAACACTTTGGATAGCTTATTGTATAACAATAGGGTATAATTTTTTAAAATAATATATAATATGAAAATGAATGGAAATATTATTTTGATTAATCCTAAAAAATAATATTATTTGAAAATCGAACTAACCAACTTATTCTAAACTTCTACATATCCATATTTGGGCATTTCTTTGAAATAAAAAGAATTAAATATTCACATTTCTGATACCTTTGTTGATCCTTCAGAAATGTATTAGAATATTGTGCATATTTATTATGTTGGGTAATACTTGACCTTTTTAAAAATAAATTGTGGAACATTAGGAAATAAAATGAGAATATTATAAACTAAAATTGAATGCATAAAATATGTAATTATATATAATCGTAGAACTGAATTTGTAGCAAATATGGCGAAAAGTTTCTGTCCGTTTTTTCCATTTTTTAGTTTACAGAAAAATACACACACAATAAACTGTTTCCAACATTTTATTTCAACATTTTTTTGATTTGGCATTTCACAGTGGATTGGTCTTAAATTAAACATAATTGAATAGTAGTAAAGAATAAAATAAAAATAATATACAAAACAAACAAAATAAAATATATTGTGGTGACGAAATAACTATAATATTAGTGGAGTTGTTGAAATTTAATTTAATAATACATGACTTAAAAGGAAAAAAACAAATAAATGTGTATTAAGGAAAAATCGTTTTTTTGCGTTTTTTATGTTTTTTTTAAATTTAATTTTCTTATTTTCCAAAAATTTGGAGAAAATTAACAACATACCCCAATAAAATTTGTTAATTGAAAAACAATTTTTTTTGTTTCAAATTTATACAAATGTTATTAGTATTCTCCAAATGGTAATTTAATTAATTCAATATAATTTTATATATCTTTTATTTTTTATGTTAAAATACACACATATCCAACGAAGCAAATATATATATTACTAATTATGTATATATTGTTTATGTTAACTACAGTGGGTTTTATTTTTTCCATTCCAAATATATATTAATTTATTTTTGCAAAAATTGATAAATTATATTATTTGGAAATATAGCTAATATATGGTTATATTGATTATCCATAAAAATAAACGAATAAACACATAAATGGAATTAGAAAATTAATAAAAATATATTAAAACAATTTTCCAAAACATAGTACGTTTTTTTCCAAAATATAGTACGTTTTTTTCCAAAATATAGTACGTTTTTTTCCAAAATATTGCTTCGTTTTTTCCAAAATATTTCTTTGTTTTTTCCAATTTTACTATTTATACATTTTAGTTATATTTGTTTCACTTCTTTAATATAAATAATTAATTTTTTGGTATACTTTTTTTTTTCCTTATTTATTCATGCATTTCCCCATTTATTATATTCATATAACTAATTATTACCCAATTAAATTAATATATTTTTGAAAAAAACAAAACATGTTTTTCTAAGATTAATCATTATTTTTAAAAACATATTATTAATACATTTTAAACATAGTTTGATGGTTTTCAGAATCAATCACGGAAATATATATTATACACAGTGGTAAATCGCCATTCCACAGCTCTATTCCTAGCACATATATTTAACTTATGTTTGTATTTCTACACGTAAATTTATTCACACATACATGCATATACATATAAATGTTTGTGAAATATAGTGAAATTGGTAAAACATTCACGAGTTGTTATAGAAAATTATTTATAATATACATGGGCCCAAATCAGTAAAATTCGCAAAACAAACACATAAAATAATAATAAACAAAATAAAGCCAAAATTCTGACTGTGCATACAGTTTTATTTAAGGAAGTAAATAAACACCTTTGTTATGTAGAGAAATAAAATTTATTTATTGACAATTTATTTTATCTTTTATTTGTTTTATGTTATTTTTTTGTACTATTCTTGTGCTATGTGTATGTTTTATTTGTAAATATAAAAAATAAAAATACAAAACGGTTTGAAGAATTGAAAGGGCATACAAAAAAAACGAGAAAAAAATATAGAAGTCCCAATCAAATATTTAATGTAAAAAATAAATAACATCCAAATAACGGTATATTTTCCTCTTTTCAAAACTGAAAAAATATATTATATTTTCAAAGGAAAAATATACTTGCCCATAATATATGCACTTCTATATATTTAATGAATTGTGACAGTAATATATGTTATTTTTTGTAGTTAACAGAATAAATACGCTACTCTATACATAACAGACTTATATATAGTAAGAAAAATGAAAAATGTTAAAAATACATTATTTATTTTTGGATCAGGGGAATGTGGACAACTTCCCCCAGAATATTGTGATGAGTATATACAGATTAATCCAACAGCAGTTCGTGATTTACCATATAATATCGAAGAAGTAGTATGTGGGTCTATGCATACAATTATAAAAACAAAAGATGATAAAATATATTCATTTGGATGTAATGATATGGGTGTATTAGGAAGAAAAACTTTTAGTAATAGTACAAAAGATCCTGAACACACACCTACACTAATAAATTTTTCATTTCCTTCAAAAATAAAAAAAATAACATGTGGGGATAACCATACTGCTGTTTTATTATATAATGGAAAAGTATACATTGCAGGTGGGTTCAGAGATTCTTCTGGGGTTTTAGGAATTCCTTCATTTTCGAAATATGATAAAGTTTTACCAAAAACAGATGAATTTATCGAAATAAAATTCAAATTGCCAGAAAACGAAAACGAAAACGAAAGTGACAAGGAAAGTGACATTGACGAAAGTGACATTGACGAAAGTGACATTGGCGAAAGTGAACCAAATTGCTGTAAAATAATAAACATCGTTTCAGGTGAAGATCATTTAATATGTCTAGAAAAAAATCGAAAACATATTTTTACAATGGGGAATAGTGATTCTTGTCAAGTTTGTAATCCATATTATTCCCAAGAAGAATCGGAAAAAAATCGAATTAAATATTTATTCCCTAATTGTTATCATTATAAAGATTTTGGATTCATAAATAAATTTAAAAATATATATTGTGGAGGTAATAATACATTTATTCAATTATCAAAATCTTTAGATGTATATGGCATTGGTAGAAATGCTTATGGATCATGTGGTGTTAATTTAAAAGATAATATAATTAAAAAATTTGAAAAAATAAATGAATTGTCCAATAAAAAAATAAAACAATTATGTGGTGGACAAAGCTTTACAGTATGTTTGTTAAAAAATAACGATTTATATATATGGGGAAATAAAGAAATATTAGGAATGGAATATCATGATGACTCGTTTAATCCAATAAAATTAAATTTTTTTAAAAATAATAATTATATTATTAAAAAATTATTTTGTGGCACAGACCATTGCTTAGTTTTAACAGAAAATGATAAACTATTTGGTTGGGGAACTGGAGGAAATGAATTTGATGAAAATACTTCTATTGCTGTTATAGAACAAAATAATCCTTCTGAAATTAATTTTATAAAATATTTTAATAAAGAAATGTTTAAAGATAATATGAACAATTCAGATATATTAATAAATCAAATAAACATTGCATCTTTTTCTGGTGGCTCATCACATTGTGCTTTAATATCATCTCATACATTTTCTGAAAAAGTATCATTGAAAAGAGGTCATGATGAATCATATCATGAAGATGTTTATATGAAAAAACAAAAAATGGAACAAATTCTGAACAGTTCAGGTAAAAATTATGTTATTATGACCGAATGTGATAATAAAATAAGTACCGATGATACTGAAGATATAAAAAAAAAAAGTTTTTTGGGATCATTTTATTTTAGCTCAACAAAATCAAACAATAAAGATTCTAAATTATCAAAAGATGAATTTCAAATTAATAAAAATGAAAGTTCACAAAATAATATTAATCAATATGATACTGCAACAGATGATGATGCAGCAAAGAAAAGAAGTGCAAAAAATAAATCTTATCTAAATATTGAAAATCCAACAAGAAGACAACCAAGACGATCTTGTAAAGAAAATATATCTTTAAAAGAAAATGCAAATAGACAATTTTATCAAATTGTTAATGAATCAATTTCGAAAAAAAAAAGAAAAACAGATTTTGATATAAAAAGTAATCAAAACCAAGTATTTGATGAAAAAAAAGAATCAAAATCTTTAGCTGCAAAAAATAATAAGCGAAAATCGATGGCACGCACTTCTGCCAAATAAAGAAGACAAAAATACCAAACACCGAGGAATTGGAGCTAATCATTTCTTTCAGCATACACACACGTCCATACATGCATGTGGGTGAGTTAAATGAAAGCCAAAGAAGTGATTAATATAGATTATTCACTTTCCCAATTCGGGCGTATCATTTTCCTTCGTACTAAACGTTCTTCAATGTTTTGTTATTTTGTATCATTGTTAATTTATTTCAAAAAATTGACAAAGGATTGGCGCTTAATCGTTTCACATACATATATATATGCACATACTATTTTATTCCGTATCTTATATAATGACGTAGCAATATATCATTCACATTTATTTGTTTTATATTACTCATTCTTTTCCCTTTTGTATATTAAAAAAAACAAAATTTACATGCACATGAGCATACAAAAATACATGCACACATATATAAACTATTTAAAAAGCATTTAATTTGAACAAAATTCTTATTAAAAAAAAAAATGAAAGATATACAATATTGACATATTACATGTTTGGGGATTTTTGTTATAACGAGTTATGTATCATATAAACGATCATATCATTATGCTTATGTGCCTTTTTTTTAACTTTTCTTTAATTATACTAATTTTGCAAACTTCATGAAATTTATTTTTTATTTTTTGGCCACCTCGCCATAATAATTCAAAAAAAAATTTCTCAAAATATATCTTTGAATATAGTTGCTTCAAGATATAACAACTTTATTTTATGTGTACTCAATTTGAATAAAGAATAAAAGGAATGTAGATAAAGACAAATAATAAATGTTTTCATAGTTCCCATTTCATTTTCATTATTATTGTTCATTTTTATTTCCCATCTGTTGCTAGTTATATTGCTTTGTTTTCATTTATTAATATATTTTTTCTTTTTTTTATGAACAGTCAGAATATTATTATCATTTTAGTTATAATTCTTCAACTTTTTTTTATGGAAAAAAATAAAATGATATACAACTATAGCATGGTGTGCATTCATATATAACGAACACTGAGAAATAAAAGGCAAAGGAAAAATAAATTAAATAAATAATCCATAATTTTTTTGTAGATATCCAAATATTATGTATCTCTTTATAGGTACATACGTGTTAGCTATTTTTTTTATGAACATGAAATAAATATTTCTATTTTTTCTGACTTTTTTTTTTTTTTATAAAATACTATATTTTTTAAAACAAAATTATATATGAATACACTTTTATTTATTCACTCATTTTAGTTGAACAAAATGATTATTAGAAAAAGATAAGCAGAGAGAAATTTGGAATATGACTATCAAAACAAATTGACACATATGTACATAATTTATGTATTCTCATTATATGAATATTTATCATTTCCTTATTTAGGATAAATGCTCTAAACGCATTTATTGTTTTTTAAGTAATACCTGTTTATAGAAATGTTTAAATTACCATTTTATAGCTTTAACAAAAATTCATTGTTGGTTCAATGCTGTAAAGGAGCAGTTGCTTATTATATTCCGCAAAACTTAGTAGTTATTAGCATTTTTTTTTATTACCAATATAATGTAAAGCACAAAAATATTAAAAATTAAGAAAAAAATAAATTATTACACACAATTGTAGATATATCTTTATAATAAAAATTGTTTTTTTATTTCTTTTTTTCATTTTAATTATTTTATAGAAAAGCCAACTAACAAGTGGAAAGAGGGTGCGAATACAAAACAGTGATGAATCAATAAATAATTTTTTAAAAGGAAAACAGTTAACAAAGGACAACATCGAAATACAAAAAAAACGAAACATATATACCGTATCCCTGATATAAAAAATGGGCAAAATGATGGAAGTAAATCAAGCATATGTAACTAGTTCATAGTTTATTATATTGTTTGATGGTTTATATATATACCATGTTGAAAATAAACCAACTTATTTGACACATTTATTTTCTAAAATGTGTTATAAAATAGGAGAAAAAACATAACACGGATATTAATATTGTTTGCATATTTTTCTAAATGTTCCTTTTTATTTTTTTATTTTTTTTTATTTTAACTAAATAATGGTCTTAATCAAATGATGAAATCATTTTGTGTTTGGATTGCATAAAAAAAACGTAAACTAGCCTTTCACACAGAAAGGAAAAAAGTAAAACAAAAAAAATGTATAAAATGAGGTAGTATAAATGTGAAGGTATATACTAAACAACACAAGGATAGACAATTTTGAGAATTAATTTTTTTAAAAATCTGGAACAAAATTATCAATTTCATAATCGATATTTTTCAAAACAGATAAACTATCATGAGGGGGATAAGAACTATAAAGTTTATTTAAATAATCATCTGCTTCATCTAATTCACATAAGTATAAAGAACATGTAATAATATTATATATAACATCGGGATAATATATATCAGAACTTTTTAAAGCATTAGTTAAAAATTCTTTTGCATCATTATATTCATGATTTAATATATTTGATACTCCTTTACCATTCCATATAATATTTGAACTATCATTAAGCATAGGTGCATATAAAGATTCTAAATCATCAAAAATTAAAAAGCTTTCTTTATTATTATTATTATATAAATAAAAAATAGCTAAAACGATTTTTACTATTGGAATATCTTCATTCATTTTAAAAAAATAATTATTCATAATATTATATACTAAATCATTTCTCCATATATGTAACAACATAAAAACTTTTGCAGCATTTGTTTCTATAGATCCATCCTCAAATAAATCAAAGCATTCTTCTATTTTATCATTATCAAGCAATATTCGACTTTTTAATATATTAGCATTTTGGGAATATGTTTTTAATTGGCTTACCTCTTCTAATACATTTTCTTTATCACATAAATAATAATATTTATAATACAAATATAATAAATATAAATTTGAATTTTTCGGATTATTTAAACTTAATATTAAATCATTTTTAATATTCTTTATCATGTATATTTGATATATGTATTCTTCTATTTCTTTCTTTTCTTGACTTTGGATTTTATCATAATTTTCTAAACAAAAATTGTTAAATCCTCCGTAGAAATAATCTCGAATCTGTATTTTGAAAAAGAAAAAAATGTATATGTATGAAATTTATAAACCCACGATAATATGCTCCCTTTAAAAATAAAAGGAAAACATAACACACTTTTGTTTTCATGCCTATGGTTGTTCTTAATTCAAAAAATATAGAGAAAGTTAAAAAAATAAGATTTAGCAGTTTCAACATAACATTTACTAATCTATTATTATAACGAAAAAAAACAACTTCCACATGTCCATATATTGCCATATCTACATTTATTCATATATAAAACAAAGTTACAAGAAAATGGAAAAGTCTTATGAAAGTGTTCAAATTAATATACATATATTCCATATCTCTATTATCTTGTTATTTCGTTTTTTTATATTTTCATAGTGAGCATTGTGATGTGAATTTAGAAATGTAGAAATGTCAATATGCACAGTCAAATTAAAACTTCATATATATATATATAATTACACAAAACATATGAAAAAGGGCGAAGCATTGCACATTATTAAATGGGTTATGGGCACAAATAAAAGTTTATAAAATTTTTTTTTAATGATTTATTACTTGTAATGTAGTATCCATTGGATTGGTCAAAAAAAATGAAATTGGAAAATATGATGAAACAAAAAAATGTATTATAAGAAAATATAAATAGCTATTACAGTTGGAAAATATAGCATATTGTATTTTTGAAAATAAAATTCATGCTATTTTAAATATACACAAAATAAAAAATAACAATATATGAACTTTATTTAGGTAATTTTTTTTGTAAGCACTATTATTAAAGATTAGGAAAAAATATTAAATGACCAAAAGAATAAATAAATGAATAAATAAATGAATAAATAAATAAATAAATAAATAAATAAATAAATAAATAAATAAATAAATAAATAAATAAATAAATAAATAAATAAATAAATAAATAAATAAATAAATAAATAAATAAATAAATAAATAAATTATACTTTAAAAAAATTCCCGAAAACATACCAATACAAATCAGGAATGCAATTTCCCCTCCCTAATTGCATATATATTGCTATTTTTTTTTTAATTATTTTTTTTGGGGGCACATTTATATTTTCTACATAGTTATAATTTTTCTTTTCCTGAAGATATACAATTTTCAAATTTCGCATTTTTATACGTTATTCTATTTATCATCAAAATTTATGTAGTCCATCATATATGCAACATATATGAGTTTGTTATATTATATATATACATATACAATACATTTCTGTATTATATCTTGGATAGTAAATAAAAAGCAAAGAGTAAGGTGAAAATAATATGAATTGTACTAGTTAATATTACATTTATTCGGTTTATTTCATTAAAAAAAAGCCAAAATATTATTATATGAAGCATTGAAAAATAACATAAATATAAGATGGCATTAAATGTGATAAAGCTATATGTGAAAGTGGGAAAATATAAATATGACTATAAAAAAAAAAAAAATAACTAAATAGCCAATTTCCACAAAAACATTATATTATCAACTAAATATTCACACTTGCACACACGATATTATACATATGTATATCCCAAACAATATCGAATTTGGTAAAAAAAAAAAAATTATTAACTGTTCAGGTTAAATCAATAAAATCCCAATGTACCATAATTTTTTTTTCATCTAGCTAATTAAATCATAATTTTTGTGTTATAATAACTCCTAAAAGATTTTCTTCTTGTAGTGTTTTATTATTTCTCTCAATTTTTTTAAGAGGGAAATCAAAAAAAAGTGAAAAGTTAATTGGTGTGTGACAATAAACAAATTGAAATAAGTCTTCTACAGTATGATTATAATTAAACTTTTGAATAATTTTTTTACCATTATATAATCTTATTTGTATTGTTGTTGTAGGGGTTTTATCATCAATTTTTATGTCTTTAATATCAGTAGGGTTGGATGCTATTATTTTATTTATTTCTTCTTCATTTAAATTTGAATTGCTTGACCCTAACTTAACTCCTTGACCTTTATATAATGTTTTTTCTCCTTGTGATTTATTTTTTGTATATATTTGATTACTTTTATCTTTAATAGCAACATTCATAATACTTTTATCTTTTCCTTGTAATTCTTTTGGTAATATACCTGCTTCAATATTTTCCATAAATTTTTTATTTTCCTCAACTTCGAAATCACGAAATTCACCATCATCAATTGTAAATCCATTTTTATATAATGTTATACGTCTACAATTTTCGGGTAGTTTTGATGTATAATAGCTTTGAGCCATATCATCAGAATCAGAATTTTCGACTTCCAATCCACTTTTTTGCCCTCCTGTGTAATGTGCTACATGCTCTTTGTTCCTTTTTTCATCTTTTCTTAGGTCATTCAGTGATCTATTTTATTGCCACATTGGGGAAAAAAAAAAATTAATTAGAGAATAGCTAGATAGCCAAATAATTAAATTGGATTGTTCATACAATTTTTTAAGTTATACACATATGAACTCATAAGCGAAAAAACACGTATGTCTACATACTGTGAGAAAAATACCACATTAATTTCATTATTCACTCATGTATGTATTCATTTATATTTTATTTATGATAATTTGTTTGTGTTTAAACCTTTCACTACAGACGTGGTGAAATATTTCTTCACATTTTCAAGAATATGTGGCAGCAATATTGCATAACTAGCAATATAATTACTTTATATATGCACACATCCCATTAATATATATGCAATATTGTAAATATGAGAAAAAAAATATATGAACATATTATCCAAGCATAGCATACCTTATATTCGGCATTTTTCCAAGTATACTTATTTTTCTTACTAAAACGTTTTTTTGAAAGTTTTGCTTGCTAATTATAGCAAAAAAAGGGAAAATCGTTTTATCGATTTTTTAGGAAAAATTATGGCGCCCTACTCTTTGTAAAGAAAATAATTATATTTTGTAAAATTGTATAATTTTCAAAAGCTTGTAAAAATTTATCATAAATTTAAAGTTTTATTGTGTTTTAGTATATTTTACCTTCTATGATGGCATATATAATATTATGTATAATATGCATACGTATAATAATCCCTTTTTATCATGTAATTTGCAGATCACTTTTTTTTTAATTATATATACATCCAAAAGAGTGATACATATGTAACAAAAAATCTTAAATGGTGCGTATTTATTGCAAAAAAGGGTACGCAAATTATGTATACGGTATTATATGTTTTTTATACAATTAAAACTGTTTTTTTTTGAGTTTCTTTATATATATATTTTTATCTATACATAATCCATATGTTTTAATTAAATGAAAATAAAAAGTAAAAAAAATTTATGAGGAAAACTTTTTTCAAATTACAACATAATACCTTCAGTATATATTTATAAAGATATAATGTTAAATTAGTTTCATACTTAACAAAAATATATATTTTTATAACCACAAAAATGTAGGTATATGTATATGCACATTAAATAAACTATTTCAATAAAACAATCACTGAGGACGGAAAGTATTATTGCATTTTTTTTTTAAATAATTTACTAAAATGCGATCATTTTAAAATTTCCTTTTAGCTTTTTATATATATTCATATAAATATTTCCAATATATATATTATTGTTTTGTTTTACACCTTTGAACATTTGAAGATGTACAAATATATTTCTAAATATGTATATTATTAAGACCCACATCAAGCATTAAATGGTATACACTTTATATACATTTCACATTGTTTTCAAGGCAAATATAAATATGCGAAATTATTGTTTTTGAAATTGAGATATCAATTAATTTTGGAAATAATTTAAAAAGTATGGAGATGAAGAGGACAAATAACAACGTAAAAAAAATTATCATGACCAAATAAATAAATATAAGAGAGACAAATAAATTGTATGCTTTATAATAAAATAAAAATTGAACATTAAAGTTATTATATTTTTTTTCTATATTTTATTATATTTGTTTTTTCTTTATATGACTTGTCTTCTGAATAAAATGATCACATAAATCCATATTTTGTGAAGTCTTTGTATAATTCTATTCTCCAATATAATCGTGATTTTAGATATAAAAAAATATGATTTTGAACAGAAGATTAGTATTATATATATTATATGATAAAATAATTATTTTGTAGACAATTCCGAGTTTATTTTCCCTTTGATGAAAACCGAATGATTACTTGTAATTTACTTTTTTTATATAATTTTGCTTTATTATTATAAAAAATTGATTTATTAATAATAATATAACGGCAAATAATTAATTGAAAAATGTCATTAAATATTTTTATTTGTATGATCTTATAAAAGTTATTTTAAATATATTTTTAACTCTTTAAGTATGATGTAAAAATCAAATGGACACGTACATATTTTTTTTTCACAATTTAACTAGCCAAAAAAAAATTTCTTAAATAGCTAAAATATTTTAAAATTATTTTGCGCTTTTTTTTTTTAAGTGTGTAAATATTTTTTTGGGAAAAATAATTTTTTTTTCTCGTTTTGTAGAAACCCTTAATAACATCAAAAATTATAGTAACGCGGAAAATTTGTTTTAATTAATTTTCACACAGAAGAATTATTTCATTTTATTTTTTTTTGAGTGGTGTACATAATTTTAAACTTTTTACACTATAGTTTTTCCTACACATGTGTATATATATAATATATATACATTATTTATATATTTTTTATTGGATAAATGATAAAATAGCTCAGCTATTAAGTCACTAAATTTTAATAGTCCAGAAAAAAAAAAAAAAAAAAACATTGCTAACTATTTTTCATATTAATTAGCTATATAACTTTGATAATTCATATAAAATAAATTAAGGAAAAAAAATGCATTATATGTATATAAAAAAGGAAATATATATACATAAATTTTCCCATTTTTATGTTGTCGAATTTGTTATATAGGACAATATATTCACAGTCTATTATTCGACGACTTATATGCATATATGTAAAGCGCGATTTTTAATCACTCATATATATATGTACTTATTTGTCTGTTATACATATACCCTCATATCGCAAATTTTGTATTTATTTATAATGTATACGAAATAATAATAAAGCTATATTTCTGTTTTATGAGCAGGTTTTTTTTATGGCACACTATAATAAAAATTGTCTAATTTTTTTTAGGCATATTAATTAAAAAAAATGATTTTTCCTTCATGCATTTATATATATAAAAAATTCATATGCACATAATATATTTATTTTCATATTTTTATTTGTCTTACTGTCATTATTTTTTACCATATTTTTCGCTATATATTCACTTTTTATGATGATCGGCATCAATTTGTTTGCTTTAAAATTATATTAACTGCGTTTACAAGCATAAAAAAATATATCATGAAGCTTGTATAATTATTAGTTAAATTTTTTCTGTGAATAAAAAAAAATACTCGACAGTTCATAGATATTTATGCACATTGTGCTTGCCATCAAGGAGAAGTTTGTATTTTTTTTCACAATTTTAAGAAGCTAGTATATTAATTTAAACAACTTCGTAAGGAATATACATACCCAAAGAGTAGCATATATATATATATATACATACATATGTAGTGCTGTGTGTGAAAAAAAAATTGTAACAACGTTAATAAAAACTGAAGAAAAATGAAGAGCATAAAAATATTACCCGTATTTTATTTGGTGACATTTTTTTTGCACAACTATAATGAGATAAAATGTAACAAAGTATACATATCTGGAGATAATTTTATGCCTTGTTCAGAATGTAAAGATATAAATAAGTGTGGTGGTTGTTTGTTTGATAACAATGAGTTTTTACCTAGTGCAATAGAATTAAAATTGACGAAAAAAAACAGGGATAACAATAATCATGATAATTTAAAAATTCACCATGATTCATTAAAATTAGGAAATGTAAAATATTATGTAAAAAGAGGAGAAGGTGTTTCAGGAAGTTTTGGGAATGCTTCAGGAAATGACATAAACAGTATGGCTAAGATTCATAATGAAATAAAAAATCGAACAGAAAATAAGGAAGAAAATAAATCGTCTTTAAGTTTCATTGATCATATTAATAATAATCTGGGAGAAGGAAAAGGAGGTTATAATTTTTCAAGAATACAAAAACATGAACAGGATGGAGATAAAATAAATGCACAAGAAGAATTTGAGAAAATAAAAAGTCAAGTTGTTGATAAATCTGTAGTTTCATTCTCTGATCGTGTTTTAGATGAAAATGAAGGTCAAACTCAGCCTTCCAAAGGTGTGACTGTTGAAGAAACAAGTGATAATGTGTTTTTAGTTCCTTTACAACATTTAAGAGATAGTCAGTTTGTTGGTAAGTTATTAGTAGGTACACCTCCTCAAGAAATTCATCCAATATTCGATACAGGAAGTACAAATTTATGGGTAGTTACAACTGAATGTAAAGAAGATTCATGTAAAAAAGTACATCAATATAATCCTAATAAATCTAAAACATTTAGAAGATCTTTTATAAAACAAAATTTGCATATTGTTTTTGGATCTGGGTCAATAACTGGTACATTAGGTAAAGACAATTTTATATTGGGCAATCATATAATACGCAATCAAACTTTTGGGTTAGTTAAAAGTGAAACTAGTGATAATTTAAATAATGCTGATAATGTTTTTGAATATATAAATTTTGAAGGTATAGTAGGGTTAGGTTTTCCTGGTATGCTAACTGCAGGAAATATTCCATTTTTCGATAATTTATTAAAACAATATAAAAATATGACACCTCAATTTTCTTTTTATATATCTCCAAATGATGAAACATCTACATTTATAGTTGGTGGAATAAGCAAATCATATTATGAAGGAGATATATATATGTTACCTGTTGTTAAAGAATATTATTGGGAAGTTAAGTTAGATGCTATATATATAGGAGATGAAAAAATATGTTGCGAAGAGGAAAGTTATGCAATATTTGATTCAGGAACTTCTTACAATACAATGCCTAGTACTCAAATAAGTAATTTTTTTAAGATTGTTTCATCAAAACCATGTAATGAAGAAAATTATAACAATATATTAAAAGAATATCCAACTATAAAATATGTTTTTGGAAAGTTAGTAATTGAACTATTACCCAATGAATATATGATTGTAAATGACGATTTATGTGTTCCAGCTTATATGCAGATCGATGTTCCATCAGAAAATAATAATGCTTATCTTCTTGGAACTATAGCTTTTATGAGACATTACTTTACAGTTTTTGTAAGAGGGCAAGAAGGGAATCCATCTATGGTTGGGGTGGCAAAAGCTAAACAGGTTTAATTTTGCTTTAGAATATAGTAAATGAATATTATGGGAGAGGAATTCATAAATAGAAACGAATTGAAAATACGCAGAAACAAAAACGAATTGAGATGTAATGAGAATTACAGGGTTTAGGCTATGTTTTGTTTGGTGGGCATGGATCAAAAACTTACAAATCTCTAAATTGTTTAATTACACAAAGAAATGATGAAATTGGCGAATGAATACTAGATAAAGGAAACATTGGATAAGATTTATTATATTTGTTACAGGAAGTTTGAAGTTGAAATATGATATTCGAACTTTGTCTATCTATATGTATATATTATATGAAAGAATCTTTAGTATAATGTATATTTTTTTTTTTTGGTATTTTTATTTTACAACTGAAATAAAAAGGATGAGGTATATATTTTTTGCTTATATATCGGAATATGCATTTATGCTCCCAAATTTGTTTGCTTAAATTTAATTTTTTGTTTTCGTATGCAATTTAAAACTGAATTCAATTTTCTGGTCAATCATAATTCGTACAAATATATATACATGTATGCTAATATTTTTTAATTATATTTTTCCATATTTTGCTCTATATACTTTTAATTTTTAATTCATTATAATCAAATATACGCTTATGAGTTTATTTTTTTTTTATTATATTAACTATTTTTATTATAATTAGAATATAAAATATTTCTTTTATTATAAGTCCGATCTTTATCTGTTTGTTTGTCTTAGAAGTAATATGTAGATTTGTGTTACGGATTCATATCAAAGTTATGATGGTTCTAAAATTGGATAGAAGTATAAAAAATGAATTATATTAGTTATATGTTTTATCTTCCTATTTTTTAAGACTGTAATATATATAACATTAATGTAGTTTAGAATTGTTGTAAGGGATTAATGAGTTAAAAAAAAAAATAATAATAATAATAGTAAAATAAAAACTGTAAAATCAAATTAATCGAAACACGGTTAGTTAAAACAACTGAAAATATGCATACTGTAATATGAATAATAAAAAAAAATGAATTCAATAAATTAAAAAAAAAATTGTTATAATGAGAAAAGGGGAAATATAAAATTTAGAGGGAACTAAAATTTTTTTTTTTAATGAAGACAAAAAAATGTATAATAAATTTTATTTTGATTTTTTTTTTTCGTCATTTTGTGAAAGCAATGTTAGGATACTAATATTAGAACTGTGAGAAAATATCATCGATATTAATTTTTTTTGAAAATAAAGCAGATAAATAATAATTTAAGTAGTCCAGAAATAGTTCATCTTCTTTTTGTGATGAATTTAATAAATTTATTTGAATATCAATTTGATAAGATATAAGATGTGCTTCATTTTTATCATTGTCTTCGCCTTCTCTGTTTTCGTTTTTATCGTCATTTTTGGCATGTTCGATTTTGGTGTGGTTGCTGTTTATTAGTAGAATGATTCCATCTAAAGTTGGAAAATGTAATATTGTTGTATATATAATAGTATGAATTGAAATTAACTAAAAAAGTGAAATAATTTAAAAATATATAAATAATTTACCTTGTTTGTCGATCCTTTTGGTGCATAGGATTATACGAAGGTCCGAAGCATCATTATTTTTTTTCAAATTTAAATATGCATTTTTGATGTTAAAAAAAAACATATTTATATGTTCAGACAAAAAAACAAAATAATTAAAAACCACTTTTCGAACATCTTTCTCTTTTTCTAAATTTATTTCATGAATAGTATTTCGAAATTTACCTTTTTTTTTATCAATCTAAAAATGGTAATAACATTAAAAAATAAATACAATGATGGAATTACAACGAATTAAACACATTTTACTAATCATTTCCAAGGGTTACATATATGTGTGCATGTGCAAAATTGTATAGACGTATGTATGCTCGCAAATTACCTTCTTAAATTCATCCAAAGATAAAACAAACGGGGTCATAGGGAAGTATGGAATAGTAATACTCGAAGTTTCGTAACTTTCCATATTGTAGGAATAACTAAGCATCAATTTAATATAATTAAAATGTGTTGAAAATTTTATCGACATAGTTAAACAGTCAATAATATTATCTGAAATTTTTATTTCATTTTTTGTTATTTTTTTATTTGTATTAATATTTTGATTATTAGTGTTGTCTTCTAATTGGGTATCATCAATATTCTGAATTTGTTCATTTAAATAATTTTGGTTAAATTTAAAAAAATAATTTTCCTGGTTATTCACCAATTTAAATTGTTCTTGTTTTTCAATATTTGTTTTATATTCAATTATATTTGCAGATAAAGACAAAACAATATTATTTATGTTAGTTTCATCTTTAATACAATCAATATAAAGATATAAAATATGATCTTGAGTTATATAATAATATAATTTAAAATGGTTATTAATATGAACAAGGAATAATAAGTTATTTTCTTTCAAAATGTTACTACATCTTTTAGTTTTATATAACAAAATATCTAATTCGTCGTTAAAAGTTTGTGATTTGGAAGTTTTATGATATTTATCAACATATTGAAAATTAGAGGTATTATCAGAATTCTGGTTATTAGTTTGTAAAAAAAATGAATCATTATATTTAAATGGAATTGAATAGTTAAAAGATGTTTCAATATTCTCTATTTCTATTTTTGTGTCAAAATAATTGTAAAATATTGACGTATTTGTAGATTGTTTGCTATTTATAAGTGCTAAAATATGTTTTAAAATTAAAGATCTATCCAAATTTTGCATATCATTTTGCTTAAATATCAAATAATCTATATACTTTTCTAATTTAGATAAATAAAAAAAAGATAAATCAGAAAATTTGTTATATTGTGAAAAAAATACAAAAATTTTGGTTACATTCCATAATATACTACTAGTACTAAATTTTATAAAAAATAAATATAATGAAAAAAAAAATATATTTAAAAAATTATCGCTTTTAAATTCTTTTATTTCTTTATATGTTTCTTGTATATATATACTTATAAAATATATTAAATAATCAAAACATTTTATATTCATATTATTTATATTAATATATTTACTTGTATTTTCTTTGCTATAACTTATCTTGTCTTCTATTTTTAATATGCTTATAATATATTCGAATAAATCGTATTTTTCTAAACTTTCGTTATGGTTATTAAAAAAATAATCAACTTCATTTTCGACAGTTTCATTAAAATTGTAAATCCTAGTGTTTATTGATAATTTTTTTTTGTCATTTTCTTTTACAGCTCTTGTCGAATCGTTACAATTGTAAATCGGATTATCATTTAAGGTAGGATTGTCTACATCCATTTCGTTGTTTTCTAAATTTTCTTGTATATCATTTTTTTCATTTATTAAAGTAGACAAATTGTGTTTTGTGTTATTTTCTATACTATCAATGGGTAAACAATTATTATTTCCAATTTCTTTTCTTATTAATATTGTACTAATTAAAAAATTTCCATATGTAATAATAAAAAGAGAACTTAAAAAATTTGTAGATATATGTGTACTAGAAAATTGTGAATTAATTTTGTGTATTTGGTCTAATATTTTTATATTTGTTCCATGATTTTTAAGACATAAAATATAAAATAAAATAAAAATATATAGATTAATATTATTTAAATGTTTTAAATTATTTTCTCCATATTTTAATATAACATTTATATATTCATCTAAATATTCTTGATCATTATTTTTATATATATATGCAAGTATATTATAAATAATATTTTCAAAATTATTTTTATTTATTAAAAAATATATAATATATAATAAGTTATTTCTTAATGTTATATCTTTATGTTCAAAATTGTTAAATATATGTCTTGAAAAATCGTGCATTAAATTATATTTTACAAAAATATTATATAAATCTGATATTGCAAATATAGATCGATATAACTTTGTACATACATATACAATGTTTTTATCATCACTATATAAATATTTTATTAAATGTGAAAAACAATAACATAATAATGTATCACTTTCATTTTGCACATTTCCATTTTCTTTGTTTATGTTTTCATTTTTATTTAAACTTTCTATTTGTTTATAACGTTCCTCATTATTTTCATGTCTGTTCATAATATTTTGGTTCATTTGTGCATTATTTTCTTGCTTGTTCAGGTTTTTTTCATTTCCTGAAATATATTTATCCAAATTAATTTCCAAATTGTAAGTATTTTTATAATTAAACAAAATAAACTCAAAACATTCATAAACAACACTTTGTGCTTTATTTGTATAAAATATATGAATAATTATGGAAAGAAATTTTTTATATATTCTATTTTCATATTTTGTTAATTTATTTATAAATTTTATAATTTTTATTAGTCTCCAATTGTCTATTAAATGTAGACGATCATTCAAAATGTTATAAATAAATGGAATAAAAGAAAGATATTTTTTTAAATACATAGGATTACTTTGTTGGGTTTTATCATTATGTGTGTGTTCACCAATTGAATTACTTTGTACAAATTTTGAACTATATTTTTTTTCTTTTTTATCAAATTGATAAATTATTTCTGACTCTGTGTTTATATTATCGTTAATATTTTGGTGTGTATTTTTTTTTTCATGTTTTTCCAATGTACAGAAAATTTCAGCAATAATATTAATAATCAGGCAACATAACGATGTATTATTTTTCAGAACATAACCGGGCTCTTCATTATGTAAAGTATCATAAGATGGACATTCATTATTATATAGTAAAATAAAATTTTTTTTTATAAAATCGAAAAAAATATGTAAAATATCTAAATTACAAATAACAAGCCTATAAAAACTTATTATACTTTTTTTTCTTACATACATAAATGAACTGTTTAATAACATAAATATATCATTATATAAATTATTACTCATTATATCAGTGCAAATATTGCTTATACTATTTAAAATTAATGTAGTGTTAATAATTTTATAATATTTTTCTATATTATTACTAAATTGAAAATGAGACAAATCATTTTCTTTTGATACAAAATTTGAACCTGATTTTACAGTAGATGTAGAATTTCGAGGTCCTATGTTTGAATTAATTCCATTATTTCCATAATTATTGTAAGTATTTGCTAGCATAATAAGATTATCTTTAATTATTGATGTACTAATATTTGTTAACGAGTTTAAAACCCTTGTTTTTGTTCCTAATGTATTAGATATATTTTCTTTATATAACTCTTTTTTATATAAATTTATTAATAAAAATATAACATCTTCATTATCATTTATATTGTTAAGAAATAAAAAGGCTCGTCTTTTTAATATATATTTATTACATGTTAATATTTCTATTACTGAAAAGTTATGTTCTTTATCTATTTTTTTTCCAAACATTTGAAGGTATAATAATTTTAATAAAATATATGATTTTTCTTTAATTACATTGTTAAATGGAAATATTTTATCATTTTGTTTTTTTTTTTCTAAATCCTTTAAATTATTTATACATATTTGATAGTTTCTTTCCACATTTTTTAAGCTGTCATCTCTTTTTATGTCTTTGATTAAAGCAATGAATGAGTTGTTCATTTTTGATATTCTAAATTTTGCTAGCTATATATATATATATTTTTTTTTTTTAATTTCAAACTTTAGTAATTAAAAAGTTTGACAAAATAATACTTTATTTCCTCTTTATATTATATTAAAATACCCTCTAAGCTCATGGAAGAATATACACATACGCTGCTGAAAATACATAATATATATGGTTGGCTCTATATATTATTAATATGTATACAACTATTATCGGGTATATACATATATCTTTATAAGCTTATTCTATGAAAACAAAAAAAATATACCCAACTGTTATATAACCTTTCATTAGTTAAATCTTTATACCTTTGTGCTATTCTACTTCACGGATTAAGGAAAACAATAAGGATATCATGTTTTTATATTAAATATCTAAATAATATTATGCATAATAGCAGTTTATATTTTTCCGTTAATTTGGGTATTTTAGTAATATTATATTTTTTCTTTTTAAAATTATTTTTGATATTTTACTTTGTATTTATTATATTTTTCTGAACAGTATGCTGCATTATATCATATACACGTTATGCATATATACATGCTATATACTATTATATTGCATTTTTGAAGTTTCTTTTTTTTTTCATTTATTTGTAGCGAGTTATAAACCTTTATTTAAACTCTTTATAACCAAAATTAAAAAAAAATTGTTAAATTTATAATTTTCGAAAAGTTCATATAAATGCCAAATATAAAAACTAAATCATCTTATTTTGACATTAACATTTATCCAACAAAAAAAATTAATTAGTAATCCCTTTGATATTATACTAACTCTATGACAAAATTCACATGGACGTTCATATCGTGGGTATATATAGAGAGCATATGATCCCACTAAAATGAAAATAAAATGAAAATAAAATGAAAATAAAATGAAAATAAAAAAATTACCATCTCATAATACTGGCTATAACCCTTTTATTCGAATATAGTTAACCAACCAAATAAGAAACAAATATATATTACATGCATATTATATAGTATGCAGTATAAAGGTTAGGAAGTTATTTCCAATTTGAAAAAATAATAAAATAAATTTTTTCCATTAATTTTTTAGTGTGTGATATATAATCGTTAAATCCAGTGTGCCCCCCGTTTTTTGAAATAGAAACATAAAAATTATTCGTTTTATTATTATAAAGATATATATCACAAACGTCTTTATCTTTATTTCTATTATTTTGTTCTTGTAAATATTCATAATTGGAATAATTTAAGAAGTTTATTTTGGTCCCATTTTGTATATATTTATAATTCTTTATGTTAACATAATAATACTGTTTTATCTCAATATTTTTATAATTAATATATTTTAAAAAAAATTTAATTGAATTATAATTTGGACATATAATATCATAATTATTTATATGTAAAATAATATTGTTTTTTAAATTTTCATCATTTTTTATATCCATATATTTTTTGAATTCCACTTTTATATTTTCTTTATTTGTATATATTTCACTGTATTTTGCTGTTATATTATTATATGGGCATATATAATATAACATAACTAAATTATTTTTAAACAAATTATTTTTCCAGTAATATTTTGTATACCGTCTCTTATTCTTATTAATATTATATTTTATTTTTTTCCTTATACTTTTTGTATTATTATAATAAAAATATGGGAATCGGTTTAGTGTGTATAATTTATTGATACACTTTAATTTTCCTCTTTCCATTTTTTTTTCCATTTTTTTGTCATCATTTTTCAATTGTCTAATCTCATTGTTACTCTTTATTGTCTGACTAGGATAAGGGCAAATTTTTTTTGTGTGCAAAACTGTTAAATTGTCTATATCTATATTTTTATTTTTTTTCAAAAGAAATTCGTTTACTTTGAATTTTCCAAATTCTAAAAGTTCAGAGTTCACAAAATGATTATTTATGTCTGTTAAATTATTAAACAGATCTAACATAGGATTGACAAAAATTATATTTTTAACTATTTTTTTTACATTATTTAATATGTAGCCTCCTAATAAACCACTATTCGAATAAAAATACATATACATATTATTCGTATTACTTATATTTTTATATTTTAAAAAATTTATACAATTTGTTAAATCTTCTAGCGCTTTTATTTTTAAGTATGTTTTTCCTTTAAATTTGTCCACTTTTTTGTTAAATCCGCCTGACCCAGTCAGGTGAAAATAAGCTATTACAAAATTGTTTAACAAATAAAAATAATATTCATCTGTGTAATTGCAAATATTTAATTCTCCATAAAATGGATATGCATTTATTATAGTTTTACTTGGATTTATAAATAATGGTAAATCATTTTTGCAAATATTTGGAAGATCAAATTTTTCTTTAGGAAAATGAGAAAATAAATATAATTTTTTTTTTCCATCTTTATTAAATTTGTTATGGTAATGCTTTTCTTGATTGCTAACATTTTCATTTATCCTTTCAAAAAAAGTTGTATATTTTTCTTTCTTTTTATTTTCACAAAAAAAAATTTTATCGTTGTCTTTTATTTTATATATAAGTGTTATAGGAATTTGCTCGCTATCTGAATTGTTAATAAAAATATCTTTTATAGCAAAGTTTTTATTTTTTTGAAAAATTTGTTCCAATTCTATATCGTACATAAAGCTATTATTTTTCGCTTTAAAATAGGAATTATATTGTCCTCTATTTTTATGTATATTTTTTGGAAGCGCTATAATACACTGTCTTAAATTTATGACCAATCTAATAGTATTAACAAATGTGTTGGATACATGTATGTTTAAAAAATTGTTATAAAAATTGTTGTTTATACCAGATTGTATACTCCCTTTTTCAATAGGTAAATGTATCATCTTTATTTTATGGACAAGTATTTCCTTTCTATTGCTATTGCCATTATTTGAACTTAGTTTTCCCCTTTTTTGTACTATCACATCTTTAGAGCAACTAGTAGCATCATAAAACTTCACATTTTTCCTAAACAAATAAATTATGAACACAAATGGTTTTAAAAAATTGCGATATAAGCATAAAGCTAATCCATATCTTGTCATATCAAAATCTTGTATTATGCAATCGTCAAGAGTTATCAATTTTTTTATATATTTATCTATATTTATTTCTATTTTTTCTGAATATAGACCATATAATGGGAATCTACACATTTTTGATTTTTCCTCATGAATATACAAACCATCTTTTGAAAGGTTCCCAATTTTTTTCAGTTTTTTTATTTTTTCGAACTTTTGTGTTTTATTTTTTTTATTTTGTATAAGATGATTCAGATCTTTGCACCTCATAAAAAATATGTGTGTAGTATTATTTTTTCCTTTTAATATAAAAATTATATGATTAAAAAAATGCTCTAAAAAACATTTTCCTTGTAAAATTTTACTATTCATTTGAACTAAATTAATAAAACAATTCATACTTTTTCTGTTGTTACCCTCAACATTGATTATGAATAATTTATTATGTAGATGGCTACCACTTAACAAAAATATAATTTTCTGATCTTTGCTCTTATATAAATTTAAGAAGTATTCATCATTTTTTTCGTCATATATTAAAATTTTATCAAAAAATGAACAATTTAAAAATAATTTACTACATCGATATTTTTCATTCATTTCACTGCTTAAAAAATTTACTTTATTTTTTAGCTTAATATATTCTATATTTTGTATTCCATGTGTTAAATAATTGCAATATTGTATCATTGGTAATACAAGTCTATATAAACCCTCTTTGTTCTTTTCATATTCCTCATAGTTTTTATCATTTGTGCAATTTTTATTTATATTATTTTCATATTGTCTACACTTGTCTAATGTATTGTTACCAAAACTGTTTTCTTCTCTAATTTGATTATGATTTTTGTTATTTTTTGTCAATATCCTGTATTTTCTTAAATTATTTTTATTAATTATTTCATACAAATTTTTATTATAATATATATTTTTTTTCTTTTTAAAATTATTTTTAACTACACATTCATTACATATATCTTTTAATACATAGTTTGAATCAATATTATATAAATTTCTATCATTAACATGAATTGTCCCTTTATATGAGTAGCATAAATTTAAAGGATAATCGCTTTGTTCAACTATAAATGTAAATAAAGAATTTTTATATATTTTCAAAAATTTTATACTAAAATTGGATGGGAATATACCAACTATTTCTGAATTCAAATTTGAAATAAATTTTTCTTTTTTTAAATCATTAATTGATTTATTATTTTGATAAAAATAATTTAAATTTGTTTTAAATTTTCTCTTTATTTTTTTTCTACATATCATAATATATTTGTCTGTAATTATTTCAAAATATAAATAATTATTTATAAATATTAATTCTTCTTCCACATTATTTTCAAAACATATATAATTATTTCTTAAAAATCTATGAACATCATTTTTAATTGTATCGCTATTTTCTTCAATCTTTATTTTATAGCTATTTGCAGCTTTTTTTATCAAATCGAAATATTTCACTGATTTAGTACTTTTTCTGAATTCAAAGATATTCTTAATCTTTTCAACACTATGATACGGATCGGTAATTCGCCCAAATATATAATTACGAAATTTCATTTGAAGAAAATAAATACATACATAGTGAAATAGGTTTGGGCTATACAACTAAAAAAATATAGAACTTCATAAATAAGTTGACAAAAAAAAAAAAAAAAAAATAGCTAGCTGATGAAAAGGAAAAACTGAGAAGAAACATATATTTTCCCTTCACTAACACTTTTTACTATTCACATTGAATATATAAAATACGAGAATGATTTAAATGTGTGATTTTTATTTAATATTTTCGACAACTACATTAATTATTTTATTTTATAGAAACCATCATTTACTATGTTATAAAAAAAAATTATGCACGCATGCATATAAAAAAGGTACAGTTTAAAAGTATAGCTTAATTATTCCGATACATGTATATATATATATATATATTTTTTTCCAATTTTTTTATCAATAAAAAAACAAATAATAATGAAAAAAAAAATACCAACGTTATGAACGATAATAAAAATAGAAAAATTAGATAACGATGGCTCTGAAAAAAAAATCGATGCAATATCACAATGGTGAAGAATAGAAAAATAGGAAATCTCCATTTAATTTAATAATATATATAGTAAAAAAAAACGATTTCCTTTTCCAAAGCTTGTGGAATTATTATTGAATAAAAAGGGAAGGGGATTACACGCATTTTTTTAAAGCGCGTAGTTAAAATATACAAATATAAAATAACAAATTATTCCACATTTTTGTAATTTAATTTAATTTAATTTAACGAGAATAATAATAAATAATAAGCATGTATAGTTAAAGTATGTGCTTTTCGAATTTCGAGATCATCCAACTTAAAAATTATTTAAAAAAAAAAAATGAATACTTGATAAGAATTATATATATATATATATATATATGTAAATCATTTTGTTATTTTATATTTTTTTATTTCGCTTAAAAGTTTTTTGGCTTCCGCATTGTTTTGAAAATGATTTCTCACTGGCTGTAACATCTTATTAATATATGATGCGACATTGTCTTTTAAGTCCAATGGGTGTATATCTCCACAAATGTAATCTTTTTCCATTTCTTCAATCGTTGTATATAGTTTGTCTCCTAAAAATAAATTATGAATGAATATGTATCCATTTATATAAAAATCAAATATTCAAATGTAAAGCATTAATAATTATTGTAAATTTTGTTAATATATTTACCTCCATTTTTTTCTTTTCTAATTAAATTAAATTCTTTATAATGTGGATAAATTATAATCTTTGCATATGCAAAAATAGGATTATTTTCAATTATATTTGGAGGGCAATAGCCTTTTTTAATTTTTCTATTAACATCTGCTTCATTATCATCCATAAAAATTGCTGAATTTTCGTCAGATTTTGACATTTTTTCTTGTCCTTCTAATAAACCTGGTAACATTCCATGCGACAAGATAACAGGTTTTTTTTTTATTTTTTTTATATCACAATACTCTCTGGCTAGCATATTTACTTTTCTTTGATCTATTCCTAATTGGCAAATGTCAACATTTAAAAAGAAAATATCAGCACATTGCATACATGGATATAAAATTTGAGAACAATAATTATCTTCCCCTTCAGTTCTACCCATTATAGTTAAACATCTTTTAATTCTATTAATATTAAAACTTCTTGATATATCAATAACAGTAGACCAGTATTTATCAGGGTTTTTATTTATTTCATCACTTGCCCACATAAATTGAACATTTTCCATATTCATACCACAACTTTTCCATACTTCAATAAAATATTGTCCAACTTTTTTTATTTTATTTAAATCGCCAGACATTTTATTATTAAGTTGAGCAAACCAATCAGCAATCCAAAAGATGAAGGTACATCCATTGTTCGTTAGTGTATTTACGATGTGACTTTTTAATAATCCTAAAAATAAAGAGGAAAATATATAATTTTTTTTTTAATTGTATAATAATAAAATAATTCATTTATATCTCATTCATCATTATTTTCTTTATTTGACATGTTCAATGGCATATTATTCAGTTAGCTATTTTTTTTTTTTTTTTTTTTTTACCTTGAGCTATGTGCATGCGTCCAGATGGTTCGAAGCCATCATAACAAATTAGTTTTCTTTTTTGCAAAAGTTTTAGTTTTAATTCTTCAGGTTGGATACATTCAGAAGCAATGGACATTATTTCATTATATCTTTTTTCTACATTTTCATCATGTATTTCTTGTGATATTTTCACTTCAGCTTCATTATCTTCCTTTTTAATATTAATAGTTTCCATTTGTTTATAAAAAAAATATTTACTTTGATGGCTAGCCAAATTGAAAAATATTCTCGTATTCAGAATTTTTAGCATCCAGCTTTTCGCTCAGTTTGCTCAGCTCACTTTGCCTATTTTTAAAATAGTTAAAATTGGAGAACTAAACTAATATATTCTCCTAAGAATTATATATTTATTTTATCAAAAAATTTTAAGTGTATTTCCTCTTTTCATCAATCTCCCATTTAAATAAAATGGCGAGGTGAAACAGATTATATACTAAATGATAATAGGAAAAGTTTTATTTAAAAAAATATTATAAGGCTGTTCAAAAAAAAAAAATGATAGCAAAATAACGAATAAGTATAAATAAGCAGACTAAAATAAAATAAAATAAATCGCGATAAAAATATAAATAACAATGCATATAAAAAATAATATATTTACTAATTATGCAATATTGCCTAAACGACAGTGTGGAATTTATATATGAACACAAAATAATGTATATGCATTATTATAATTATATTTTGAAAAAAAATATAAAACAAGATGGTATTATTTATTAAGTGGGATATACTAATGCATATCAACGCAACTTGAAAAAAAATAAAAAATAAAATGCGCACAAAAAAAGGAAATGAATGTGGACTTTATTTTATTCACAAAAAATGAATAAATGAAAAAACTGAAAATATCCTATTGATCTTGATAAATCATGAGCATATTAAGATGAAAATTTATGCATAAAGAATATAAAATTTTTTTTAATTATTTTTAAAACTTAAAAAAAATTCAAATACAAAAAAAAAAAAAAATATAAGTTTTAATGATAAATGTATAGCAAATGGTATATTATAGTAATAAATTGCATAGATTATTTTGTTTTGTAAAATTGTATTAAATTTTCAAATAATTGAACAAGTTAGCTAATAATACTATATATTTATTCGCTCTAACAATTCAAAAAAAAAAAAATTTAATATACAAAATAAGTGTGTGTATATATATTACACATAAATGTTTTGAAGTATAACCATTTTAATATTTATTTTTTTGTCTGCGAAAATGAGTAATATCGAAGCTACAATTATTTGCATAGATAACAGCGATTATAATATGAACGAAGATATCGTTCCAAATCGGTTTATGTCCCAGGTAACCAAAAGCTTCCATTTGTGGCTTTTCTTTATTTATTTATTTCCCATTGTAAAACATATTAATATCTTTTTCTTATTTTTAGATTGACTGTGTAAATATACTATGTTGTAACAAAACAAGTATGCATTATAAAAATAGTATAGGAGTGTTAGTTATGGCAGGGGATGGAATAAAAGTAAAAGTATCATTAACAAATGATATTGGGCAACTATTATCTTGTATTCATGATATAAAAATAGATGGATCATGTGATTTAATCAGAAGTTTGCTTATTGCACAATTAGCATTAAAACATAGAGTTGATAAAAATTTAGAACAAAAAATAATTATATTTATTGGAAGCCCTATAGAAGTTAATGAAAAACAATTAATAAATACTGGGAAACAATTAAAAAAAAATAACATATCGATTGATATAATTAGTTATGGAAATATAAATAAAAATAGGGATAAATTAAATAAATTATTTGAATCCACAAATAATAATGGAAATTGTAGAATTATTGAATGCCCAGAAAATGAAGAAAATTTAAGCAAATATGTTTTGAATAAAATTTTAAACAATAATAACTTTAATATGAACAATTTAGATGAAGATGCACAATTATTAACAGCAATGGAATTGTCTATGGGTGCATCTAATAATACAACAGGTGTTCCAAATACACTTTCAAATAATAATACACAATCTGATAATAATAATATAAATTCAAGAAAAAACCTTAATGATTTACCAACTATTCAAGATATTGAAAATATGAAAGACATTGATAACGAACTAAAGGAAGCCTTACTATTGTCCTTAAGAGAATACAATGAAAAAAATAAAACAGATCCTGAAAATCAAAATGAAAATAATAAAATAAATTCAGAATTAAAAAATGAAGGAAATGGAGAAAATCTTACAATAGTTAATGAAGAATATAAAAATATTTTTGATAATGAAAAAACCGATTTACAAACAAAACAAATTGGAGAAAAAAAAGAAAACGAAAGTTATGAAAAAGTTTTTAAAATATGTAAAGATGAAAATATAGAAGATGATAATAATAAATTTCAAATAAATCCAAATATTTATATTAATACAGAAAATAATACTCAAAATATAAATAAAGAAACAAATGACGATAAAAATGAATTTTCTATTCAAGATACAAATTATATATCCCAAATCTTAGAAAAAATACCAGGAAATTCGACTAATTTACTTGGAAAAAAATCAGATACCGAAAAAGAAAGTGACAATAATGATGGTAAGTAATGCTCATGTTACCTAACTCGGCACTCCCACTCTAAATTTAATTCTTTCCATTTTTCATTTCATTCCACCATGGAGAGCGATTACCTCCACGATGTTGCCGCACAATTTCACGTATGCACATGTACATGCCAAAATCTGTATATTTCTATTTTTCAATAAATTTTTTCTGCTTAACATATTAAATGACCTTTTATTATTCATATTTTTATTATGGAATTGTGAAAAGCTTAAAAAGTTCCTAAAAATAATATCCGTTTCGTTTGGTTTTTACCACTTATTTTATTGTATATATTTATTTCTTTCATTTAACGATTGAAATAATAATGGTATTTCATTTATTTTATTTTGGTGGTAAGTTGTAAAACCAAACACACCCTTTAAAAAAAAAAAAAAAGTGAAACAAAGTGACAAAACCAAAATTGATTAACCATTTTATATTTTGTCATTTGCTTCGTAAAAGTGAAAACGATAGAAAAATTAATATTCGTCTTATATCTTAGAATGAAAATAAAAACATGTAATACATACATGCTGGATACATAACCTTATGTTTTATTATAATTTTTTTTTAATATTTTTATTACAATTTGAATTTTGTGTTAACAATTTTTTGTGAAACACAGATTTTATATTTACAGATATATATGGATATATTTTGCGCGTCTTAATAAAACTAGATAAATCAAAATAAAAAAAAAATAAAAAATAAAAAATCCAAAGAATACATAAATTAAATATCACTGGTATGTACATAATAAGTATATATATATGTGAAAATTGAATAAATGTTTAGAATGATATATATTTTGTTTATAAATTTTTTATTTTTTTCAAACAATTGAAAAAATATTATAAAATAAAATTGGCCAATTTAAGTAATATATATATTATGTGAATCATAAATATGTATGTGTGATAATCCCTTGAATTGTGCCCCATTAAACATACAAACATGGAAATTTAATAATATCATATATCATAAAATATTTAACTTTTGCAATTGTTTTACTTATTTTATTCTACTTTTATTTCATTTATTTTTTTTATTTTTCATAAAAAATGCCAAAAGAGCAGCCCCAGATTTGCAAACAATTATTTTGTAATTACAAACCATAAAGCTTTTTTTCTTTTTTTAATATATATAAAAAATAAAATATTTATATATACAAGTAAAACTATAAAACATTCATTAAGTTGACTGGGAAATATATAGAAAACAAAAACAATAGAGAGGTGCCCATATCTTTAAAACCCTAAATAGTGTTAATACATTAAACTATATCAAATATTCTATGATTAATATATGGATACTTGAATATATATAATAAAATAAAAATATACAGAAAACAAATAAGTATATATATTTGCATATATGTATGCTTATATAATACAATTCGAGTAATAATAACTACTACAGAAGTTTGCTAAAATATAAATTAAATTGGATTAAATTGAATTGCCATTTTTTATTTTTATTTTATAAATGGTATTTAAGAAAGGGGTTAAAAAAAATACCACCAAAAGTGCTGGAAAGGAAAATAGCAAAAGTCAAGAAAATGAAGAAACTGGTGAAACTGATAACTCTGAGTTAAATAATAATCAAATGACAAGTGATCAAAATAATCAAAACAATATTTTATTAATTGGTGATGATAACTTATCATTTTGTCAGTTTATTATTGAGGCATATCCGGTCTCAAATCTGTATATTGCAAGTAAGTTTTTTTTTTTTTTTAAATAAAAAGATAAATATTGTCCATAATGCATATATAAATTAAGGAAACATTATTTGTATTTAAAAGTAAAACATCATGTGACTTTGTTTAATTTTGTTTTAATATTTTTTAAAGGTATACTTACTGAGCTTGAAATTAATTATATGCTTCGAGATTTAGAAAGGAAAAAAAAAATAAGAGAAAAAAATGAACATATAGAAGAATCAAATAAAAATTCAAGGGCATACTTAGATACAGAAATAGTAGACAAAGAAAAAAATGAACCTTTTTATTATACTAAAAAATTTAAAGAAAAATATGCAAATAAAAATCTCCATCTTATTTTTAATACAAACTTATTTGCTCTAAAATCATATTTCCCAACTAACTTTTTTCATACCATATTTTTGATTTTGCCTGGTAAAAACATATTCAAACAAACATACATTTTTTTTTTACTTTTTCACTTTTTTTTACTTTTTTCTACTTTTTTCACTTTTTTACCGATTCTATAGGAATGTCCTATAACATAAAAGAAAAGGGACTTAGATATAGTGACCAAATAACTACACTCAGATTATATTATTTTGTTATTTCAATTATAATAGAAGTTATAAATGTGTCTATAAAAAATGTACAAGTTCATATATTATGGACAACGGAAAAACTAAAAAGTTTAGTGGAAAATAATAATATTGCAAAATCTGAAATCAATAAAGAAGATTATGAAAAAAATAGTATAACTAATACTTTAACATCTCTTAAAAATTTAGTTTGCAATACCGATTGTGGCATGGAAAATTCTGAAAGTGTGAATCAAATTTTAGAAGAAAAGGACCCAACTCAATTGAATAAGGATATTGAACATTCTGAAAATTTTTATGAAGAGGAAGATGCAGATGATAACAAAGTAGATGTAAATGGTAACGAAATAGATGTAAATGGTAACGAAATAGATGTAAATGGTAACGAAATAGATGTAACTGGTAACGAAATAGATGCAGATGATAACGAAGTAGATGTAAATGGTAACGAAATAGATGTAAATGGTAACGAAATAGATGTAAATGGTAACGAAATATATGTAAATGGTAACGAAATAGATGTAACTGGTAACGAAATAGATGCAGATGATAACGAAGTAGATGTAAATGGTAACGAAATAGATGTAAATGGTAACGAAATAGATGTAAATGGTAACGAAATATATGTAAATGGTAACGAAATAGATGTAACTGGTAACGAAATAGATGCAGATGATAACGAAGTAGATGTAAATGGTAACGAAATAGATGCAGATGATAACGAAGTAGATGTAAATGGTAACGAAGTAGATGCAGATGACGACGAAGTAGATATAAAATTATCAAACGATCCTAACATTTGCTTGGACGAGGAGAATTTAGATGCAGAAAATGATCAAGAAGAACAAACACAGAAAGTGGACGAAACAGATGAATCTGATTGGATCGATGAATCTGATGAAGTAGAAAATTTTGACGATGAAGATAAGGATGAACTTCTCGATCTCTTCAATCTGAAAAATAATATTGTCACGAAAACTGTTTCAGAATTAAATGAAATGGAACAAGCTGAAAATGACCAAATAATTTATTTTGTTGAAAATAAAATTAAAGAAGAACCATTGATGGTAAACATGTGTGGATTCCCTCTTCTTTACGAGATAGATTTGAACAAACTGATGCAGCTATTTAATTTTGAGTCGGAAAAAAATGAAGATGCAAATAAAGGTGAATCAAATGGAGAAGTAAAAAAAGACGAATCAAATGCAGAAGCAGATAAAGGCGAAGATCCAAAATTAAATCTCAAAATAAATATTGACCCAAATGAGCTAAGCAATAAATTTATCCCTATCATATATGGAAAACATTTTATATATAACAATTTTTTGAAAAAATGTAAATTTTATTCATTTATTTTGAAAAAAAAAAAAAAAATATTAATACCAGAAGAATTAGCTATTATAATGCAAAATAATATAACAGGAGAAAATTATAATATAGAAACTTATAAAGATCTAAAAAAAATATATTATTCTAATTTTAAAGAAATAATAAAAACATACAAAACAATAAAAGATCAAGCACATCATATTTCAAATATTCGATATAAATTATATTTACATAGAAATCAACAAGAAGATAAAAATAATAATATTACAAAACAATATATGCCTTTTCATATTTTTCAAACTAATTTAAATATGACAATAAAACATAAAATAATTTTAGATGAATTATGGAAAAAAATATTTACTCCTATTCATTTTGCTCGTGCAAATGAGGATATAAATAAATATTTTGAATTTTTTATTTTTTCAAAATTTCCAAAAAATAGAACAATTCATAAAATAAATAAATTATATCTTAAATTTAACATAAATAGAAGAATACATAATGATAATAATACAAAATTCAGTTACATACAAAATTATAAAAATAATAATAATCATTATATTATTAATGATAATAAAAATAAACCACCTTTGCTCCCAACACCAGGAAAAGATATGTATAAAAATTCAAATTATGATAAATCTAAATATAATATTCATAATGGTTTCAAAAAAATAAATAACGTTTATAAAAATACACCTTATAATACTAGTGGTATATATAATAAAATGTACAAACATGATAAACCTAGAAACATTTCAAATAATTATGAACATAAAAGAGACATTAAAAATAGGAGTTATGGTCGTGTAGGTGAAAATACACATAGATCGATACGACCAAACAATACTAATTCTCAAAATCATAATAATAATTTTGGTAGTTATAATAGAAATAATCACGACAATGGATCATACAATAATATTATGAACAAGTCATATAATAATAATAATAATAATAATCGTGGAACTAGCCATAATCATGGTCATAATATGATAAGCTATAATAATAAATCATCTCGAAATAACATGCACAAGTCAGGTGATATTCGAAAAGATCTAAAAAGTATCGATGAGCGAAGTGATACAAGAGGAGGAGGTGGAAGAAGTCAAACCAGAAGTGATTTTTATAATAATCATAGATATGATAATAAAAATATAAAAAGAAGAAGAGACAACTCATTTGAAACGAGACGAGATGAAGATAATGAAAATTATTCAAATAGAAGATATGATAAAAAAATAAGGAATAATGATTATGACATGAAATCTCGAATACATGATGGAAAAAATCAAAAAAAATATTCCAGAAATAATACAGAAATGCAAGATCCTTATGCATCTACAAAAGATTCAAATAAATATTACGATATATCAAACAATGGAAAACATTCTGAAAAAAAAAACTGGAAATTTCCCCCACCACCACCAAATATTCCTCCTTTATATGATTCTCAATCAAAAAAAAGGAACAATAGCTTTTATCATGGAAGTGATGATTATTAGATGTAATGGGATTTCTCAATATAGTTTTATGCTTATAGAACGGGATTTCTGTATCATTTTTTTTTTATTTTTTAAAGATAGCGTAGTAAAATTTATGCAATAAATAAGATACATATACTCGCAAGGGAATTACAAATATAATAAATAAATTTGAAATGCAAAACGAATTGTTTAATTAAAATTATATTTTTAAATTAAACCGTTGTTAAAATATATTTTTTCCTTTTATCATTCTTTTTTACTACATTTTTTCATTATTATTAATGTCACTATTAATTATTTTTCCTGTTTTTTTTTTTTTTTTTATAACCAACTGTCTGCTCTTAATTGGGCATAATATTATGCATAGACCCATAGTTGTTTATTTTTTCAACCATGAAATAAAATAACATCAATTGTTTTTTCATTTAATTATTAAATAATATAATTTATTACGTTTTTTGTTCCTTATCTATTTCAATTTATTTTTTATAATCAAAATTATTAATAATATTGAGGTTTCGTATTTTTTTCAATGTGTTTAATATGTATTAATGGGAAGAATGTTTGTTCCTTTTCTTATTTTGTTTCCAGATATTGCTCTTTTAACAAATTTTAGAGAACTTTATTTCAAAGGGTAAAAATATGTTCTTTGGAATAAAAAATAAGACACTTTTTTTTCTTTTTTCAGTTTAATAAAAATCTTAAAACTATATACCAGTTTTTTTGTTAATTGAAAATATTTTTGTAGTAAACTTGTATGTACGCAAAGGATATATAAATGCTATGCATACATATATCAAAGCATGCAATTGTTCGCATTTTCTAAATAGAAAAATGGATATTTTCATAAATAGCGCAAAATATATATGCACATAAAAAATATTATATAATAAGCATACGCAATAAAATATAGAATGATATATAGCAACGCATATAAAATGAAAAAAAATTAAATAATTCAAAGTGAAAAATTTAATATATAAATAAAAAATCGCAGAAAATTAAAAAAAAAACGAAATATATTATTAAATTTTTAAGGAATAAAACGGCATTCGTTATGATCTTATATAATCAATTGTTTTCCACATAAATAAATTAATCTCTTTCCGCAATAAAAGTTAAATAATTGTCTATTTCTTTTTCACTTATTTGTATGAAATTGGGATTTTTTTTTGACACTATTGCCATTTCTATTTCATTAGCTTTTAAATCAAAAGCAAGAATTGCCTGCAATGCTTCAATGGCTAGTATAATAGTATTTTGTATGTCTTCTTCTAATGTTTCTTGTTGTATTTTCTTTTTTCTCTTTTCCAATAGCCTTTCTAAAATACTTATGCTTTCTTGTTCTTTATTTCCAATAACACATGCTCTATATCCAGCACAAAAACCTGCTGGGTCAAATTTATAAAGTTCAGGTTTGTTGTCTTCATTCATTCCAATAAGTATTCCACCTTGAAAAAAAACGTAAAAAAAATATGTATTACATAAATTTAATAAAATTGCATGACGTTCATATTTTTATAGATATTATCATTGCAAAAGAACTTCTATTGCAAATTTTGAAAGTTTTTTTTTTTTTTTAACTCGCTATTTTCTTAATATTTTTTATAAATGCATGAACATGAAATAATTTTTATTATACAAAATATTGCACAAACAATAGTATATATATATAAATAATCCAATTCTAAAGTTAAGTACATAAATGAAAAACATATTTTTTGGATTTTTTTTAATAAAAATTCTTACTGCAAGCGTGTAATCTCATATAAGCATGTTGAGTAAATACTTGAATTTTATCGCAAATATTTCTACATAATGTTTCAACGTTTAAATTATATCCATTATTATATAAATATTCGGAAGCCTCAGATCTGGCTTTATAAACCATGCTAAGACAGTCCCCAGGCATACCGACCATAGAACATCCGATTTCATCAGATATGTTATAAATATTTGTTATGTTATTATAATCTAATAACTTATCTTGAGTTATATATTGCGTTGCCATTTTTTTTTGAGAAATGATGACAGCACAATTTTCTCCCTTTACACCTAAGGATGTTATATTGGTATTTTTAACTGCCTTTATAGCATATTCTGAAATTGGTAACAGTTTAAAGGGGAAGTGAAATATAATGGAGCCAACATATGATAATATATAATCATATATATAAAGGTAAAGATAAGTATATAAATTTGCTCATATTTTATTAGTTCAAAGTCATTTTACCTATTTGATAAAGGTTTCCATCGGGAGAAAAGATGGTTAAATGCCTATCATACATACTCTGTGATTGTCGTACCATTTTGCTTGTTATTTTTATATAATTTACTATTATTTTAATTTTTATATCCTATACTAAGATAAAACATGCGACCATGCATATACAAACATATATGTTCCTAGTATAGCGGATGTGTATAAAATCGATTTAGTATATATCTTTTGATCACTAAAAAGTTAAATGAATGTATAAGAAAAAAAAAAAAAAAAAAATATATATATATTTCTTAAACGGTGAATGTGTTTAGCTTGTGTATACTAACCAGTATCATAAAAATAAAATTACATAATTACCATTTATAACTATAAATGTTAGTGTTTGTTTTAATAACATGAAAAGCACATTTATTTATTTTATTCTTGAAAGGGTACTAGCTACTATATATTCAGTTTATAATGTATAGTTAATGTACAATTTATTGTTATGCTTATATAATAAATTTATATAAAAAGTTATTATTTATATATGCAGATTTTTATATGCACATGTCAATTATTTTTTGCTTATTTCTACCAATATTTTTTTAAGTGATAGAATTGAAGCTATACTAAAAACATCCAATATACGTAAGAAAAAAACTGTTCGTATTATTTTATTTAACAAAAATTTTCATTTTTATTTAAATTAAAAAAAAAAAAAAGTTCTCATTATGATAAAAAAAATATGCTAGCTAGTAAGTTATTAAAAAAGGGAAATTAATTAAAAAAAAAAAAGTTAAGAGCATAAAGGGAAAAAACATAATCCCTGAACATATACATTTTATTTTACATAGAATAATATATAAGCATGCTCATATTGAATACATATATACGTGGCACATATAAATTCGTATATAAACTTGTTTATTTGTGATAGTTTTTCAAAACTTGAGAGATTGTTTTTATTAGTTATTTTATTTTTAAGTTGCTGAAAAAAGAATCTACATTTTTCAAACTATTCGATTTTGCTTCCTTAATAAAAGCATATAATATATTCCTCCCTAATTCTTTTATGTACAGGTTCATAAAATTTTGGTATAACTTATTTTTCAGCTTTAAGAAAATAAAAATTATAGAAAAAGAGAAAAAAAATGTTAAGAAATATTTACATATATTACATGTAGTGCATATAAAATTAAAAAAATGGTAATAAAAAGTCATCTTTATTTTGAAAAAACAAACGTATAATAATTCTTTTCCATTATACAATGGCTTATTGTCAAATGTACATACAAACGAGTGTGCAAATATTAACTTATATAGCCATGAAAATATGTATACAAATATATTATGTATTGGGTTTACCTTAAAATTTATATAAAAATTAACATTTATGTAACTTTGTTTATCCTTAATGTCCCACTCGGTTATCTAAATAAAGACGAAAACGTGAAAAATATGACATGGTCAGGAAAATGAAAGGTGTGCAATATTCATATTGAAATAATGTTTTAAATAATGTAATATATAAGTGTGTGTAAGAAGTTGTATATAGGGCCGAATAGGGAGTTGGAGAATTCAATAATTTTTCCATTTATTATTTTTTTACCAAATGGTAAAATAAGCTGGTATCATGGGTAGAAACCTGAAAAAAAAAAAATATATATATTAACAAAGGTTGATAAAACTATGAAAATATTTCAAATAATTTTTTTTTTTTTTGACGTAGTTATTGTAAACTGCAACTTTGTCATCAAATGTGTACCGTTATGGTTGTTGGGTATTTATATTTAATTATCGATTTATATCTTTCCTTAAAAATAATATTTTCGATTTGCAAATCAGCATTAAAATATTCCTCGCATTTATAAGTTATTTCACTGTCCTATAGAAAAATAAAGATTGCAATTATTTTGATATTAATAGGAACATATTGAATGGTTGTAATTTTAATAACAAGCAAACAAAAAAACATAACTGCATACATAGGAAAATGCTCAAAAAACAAGTGTGCATAATGTAATTTTCGTCTTAAAATAATTTGAAATATAAGTAGATATTATGTGCGAATTTAATAAATGTTCTTACTGTTACATAAGGTAAAAAATGTTTATATTCGTCTACGTTTAAAATTGTGTAAAAAAATATATTATTTTTACAAATAATATCAACATTTTTTCGATAAATGATTTCCTTAGAATTCATAAATTTATCAAGAAGTATAGAATGGCTTCTTTTTATTATTTTATTCACAGCAAGTTTGCATAGCGCAATACCAACTATCATCTTAATGTTAGAGAGAAAATACTATACAATGCAAAAACAAAAAAAAACGAATTACAATGGCCCTATATCCATACTAATGGAAATTAATAAAAAAAAAAAATAATAACATATAATGCCTGTACTGTACATACACCTTAATATATGTACATACATATTATGTATACAAACGACAAACAGCCACTTTCACCCTTAAAAAAAAATAATAATAATATAGTATAAATAACTATAAAGAAATTTCAATATATTTTCCCCGTCATTTTATATACGTTATTAAAAAATATAAAAAATAAAAAGAAGAAATGGAGAAGAATAGTAACGAGATTGTACGCATTATGTTAACCCCATGTTTATGATAGAGGTTTTTTTGATATCAAGCCATATGTATATTTTGGCTAGTCATATAATAAATTTATGATAAAAAAAAATAAAAGTTTACAAAAATGGAACCCAACGTGCATTTTCTAATTTCTTTAATTATTTTCCTCCTATATTTTTTGTAATCATACTGCTTTACATTTATTATTTCATTTAACATTTTGCCTTATTTTTTTTTCGCAATGTGTGGCATAAAATTTCCCATTTTGTTTGCCTTTTCCACATAACCCCAACTTATGCAAAAGGCGAACATAAACTTTGTATTTGTGTATTAATTTGTTGTCACTATATCTTCTTTAAAAATGCGGTCTTTTTTTTTTCCTTTTTATAAGCATATATATATTTACAAATACATACACATATAAACACATAAAAATGGGATACAAGAAAAAAAAAAAAAAAAAAAAATGAAAACGATATACATTAATATATATAATTATACAATGTGTAGTTTTTTACAAAGAATTGCGAATGATTATAAAAATAGGGACTTGTTATATATATAGCAAGCTAAATATATATAATGCATTAATAATACAAAAAAAAAGAGAGAGAATCTTAAAACTGAGCACGCAATTATATTACCAAAAATCATGCGGAAAGATGGATAGTATATAAAAATTTGTATATGATGCAAATCGCTATATTCTATATATCCTTATATTAATAATATTAATTTGTAATCCTAAAAGCATAAGGTATATCCCCTATATATTTATTGTTTATTATAAATATCTGTATATCCTAGCTTTTGTTATCTTCCATTCTTCATTTGTTTTGCCTTTTTTTTTTTTTTCTTGGAGCTATATATTATTTTATTTTTAAAAAAGTGCACACATGTATTATTGTGTACAATTTACAACCATTATAATCAAAAAAACAAAAGGGGAATAAATAAACAAAATAAAAGAACAAATCAGAGTGTTCAAATATGTATAATATAAATAAAAAATATATATTTGAAAAGATGAAAAAATAATACGAAATTAAAAAATACCATATATATTTTTTATGCATATAAAACATATCCACATATATATATATGCACGTGTATGTGTATAATAAACTGTGGTTTTAGAATATTTCAAATGTTTACACTCTCTCTTTTTGCATATTTTGATAATTTTTTATATGGGTATAGAAATTCTGAAAATCTGGCATTTTATGCATCTATATATACATTAAGAAATCGGGAAACAATTATAATAACAATTAAATGTTTTAGAATAATAACAAAATATGAGATATCAGTAGGTATTTAAAATTCATACAACATATATAGTGTATATATTACTGTGTATATGCCATATATGCAAGCATGTCTCGTTATTGTAGTATATATCAAAATCGGTTAAAATTTTATAGTAATTATATTCGTATCAGAAATTGTATTTGTAATTGATGTAACCGATTTTAGCATGCACAACTGATTCTACCTTCATCCTTTTTTCCAAGTTTTAAATTTTTTGTAACAACACTTAATTCAAGCAATGAGGGATTGTTTAGAATTTGCTGTATAAGTTCTTCAAAACAATAAGTTATATTAATATCATTTTTTGCGCTAGTTTCACAAAATAGCATATTATTTTCAAAGGCAAAATTTTTTCCTTCATCTTTTGTTACTTCATGATTTGGTTTATCTATTTTATTTGCTACAAGCATTTTGATCGCATTTTTATTTGTGGAATATTTATCGATTTCGTGAATCCATACATCTAAATTTTCAAAAGATTCCCGAACGGTACAATCGCTATAATAATGAAAAGAAAAATATATGCATTGATTTACAAAGTCAATTTTTTTTTCACTTTTTTAGCTTTTTCATTTTTTTATCGATTTTAACATACTATACTAAGATAATTGCATGAGCATTTCGGTAATAGGCAGACGTGAGGGTTCTAAAACGCTCTTGTCCTGCTGTATCCCATATTCCAACTTTTATAGTTTTATTATCGATTTTTAGATATTTCACTTTAAAATCGATCCCTGTAAAAGAAATAAATATATACATACATGTTCATATATTATTAATATAAGATGGGAAATATGGGCGGCCTGATGGAGTAACATATTATCATATTTTGTCATAATATTGAAAATTGATTTTTCTTTTTTTATATTCAAACCTATTGTTGATAATACTTTTTCTTCAAATTGGTTATCAGAATATCGGCATAATATACTACTTTTTCCTATTACCATAAAAATATAAAAATAGAAAATAAATATATATATGTGCAAAATGATGAAATATAAACAAAATTATAAAATGGTAAAAGAGCTCGTTTCGAAAAGTAATACGAATAGGCCTTTTCCCAATTATTAAAAAAATGAGTGTAAAAAGAATGCAAACAATATTTAAATGTATTAGTAACAAATATATATATATAAATTAGTTAGGAAAAAAATAAAATGGATATAGCATAAGCTACATACCTACACTGGAATCTCCTACTAATAATAATTTCAACAAATAATCATATTTATTTTTATTTTTCATTTTTTAAACAAATAAAATAATAAAAATTGTTAAAAATATAATAATCAAAAAAAATATATTATGTATAAATATAATTTTTTGAAAAAACAATTTAACAGAACTTTTATTAATTCATATTTAAATAATACGATTATGTATAATACTAGAACGTGGCTTTAATTTAATTATTTTATTTTACATTCATTAATAATAAAAAGAAAAAGAAATGCATAAAAGTTCATAAACAATTTATTTGTATGCAAAATAATAGAACTCATTTATTATACAATCGAAGCACTGTGTTTTTTATTTGTAGCTTTCTTTTTTATTCTAATTCTTCACAATACTTTCTATATGCATTTATAATTATTGTTTTTTTTTTCGCTGGTATTTTTCCATTTCCTTAATTTATTTATATATTCTTATAGTATTGGTGGCGTATTTATTTTTTATTATTTTTTTTTTTTCTTAAAGTTATATATGATGGATAATTACCAAGTTAAACATATCATAAATAAAGCAATATTATATATACTAAAAATGATATAAGCACATATATTACATGCATATACATATATATATATATATACATACATATATATGTTTATGCATAGCAAAATCATTTACAATTTTCGCTATTTTCCCCGTTCATATAATAATTTATTTTATCTTAATTTCTTTTTTATATTATAAAATAGGGGGAGTGTTTAACATATATTATTATTGTTATTATTTTTTTTTTTCGATTTTTTCACTCTTTTGCGCATACTATTATATTTGTTTATTTTATTTTATTTTAGATTTATGTATTTTTATGTTTTTATAAATAAAACAATTCTTTCACACCCAAGATAATTATTCTATTTATTTTTTTTCTATTCATAAAATAATTATTATATTCTCCGATCTCATATTTGTTTAAATTTCAAATAAGGAGAGGGAAAGGAGCTTACTTAATAAGTTTTGTGTTTTACTTTGTAGGAAAAATATAATGGAATTTCCCAATATAAAAAACAAATAAATAAAAGAATAATAAAAAAATGCTTATCAAACATTTTCCAAATAAATGAAATAACTCGAAAAAGCAAGTGCAAATACTAAGTTAAATTGTAGAAAATTATTTAAAAATATATAACATTTATCGATGTAATTTTTTTTTCTTTTCTTAATTTATTATCACATGCCCCAAAAAAAGAAAAACACACTACTGAATATGATAGAAAACTATTTCTTGTATTTATAATGGAATAATCACATGTTATATATTAAAATAATAGTCAAACTGTTTGTATATATTATATCCACATTGTTATTTTGGTTAATTCGGAATGTATAAATTTATATGTATACGTGAACAAACTATATTTGTGTGCATATTTGAGCTTGTATAATCATAGAGCATTATTTTAATCGAGCTTTATTAACATTATTTGACGAATTTATATAATGGAAAAAATGAAAATTGTTAATATCATATATTTGTGTTACATTCTTTCGATACTTACTATTGGAATTTTTTGATAATATAAAATATGATAGATAGAAAGAATAAAACTAGCCAAAAAAAAAATTATAAAATGTGCCTAAATAGGCTTTTATATCACACCTATGAACGTAAACATTTTTGAAAAAAATAAATTAACAAAATAATGTTATTTAAAAAGAAAGCTAATTTTTTTCCTCTTTCAAATTATTACTTTTATTGTGAATACTATAATCAAATTTCATGTTCCCAATTACAGCAACTGTATAAAGTTTCGCGGTTGCTTAATATCGCCTTTCCTGTGCAGGTTTATTCAAAGCAAATATATTAACTCCGATATAGTATATGTATGTGCATGTATTTATGTATTTTGATAATGATGGGAAAATAAAGCAATTAGGTGTGAAAACTAAAAAAGATAAACACAAAAAAGAAAAAAAACAGCGAATATAATTAATAATATGGAAAAGAAAACATGTATTAAAATAGTTTGGATAAATAAAAAAGTGAGTAGTTAATTTTCCCACAAAAAATTGAATTCATATAGGGAAAAATAATATACGCATATGCATCCTTGCAGGGTCAGGCATTTTTTTTATTATGGATTTTGTTCGAATAGCTAGCTATCAAAAATTTAAATATTTTCCCTAAATAACTATTCACTATATTTGTATCAGTAATATCTTGATCTGATATTGCAGAAATGTCAACAGTATTATCTGGTTTAATATATTTTTGCAATTGATCAGGTTTGATATTTTTATAATATTCTTTTGCATATTGTATTGGTAATTTGGGAATTTTAAAAATAAAACTAGCCAATTTATAGCCCAAATAATGAAAAATAATAAGAAAAACCCCAAAAAAAATAGAATACTTTTTTATTATACAATCATTAATAATCCAATTTAAACTCATATATGGGCCAACTATTAAATGATCATATCTTCCCGAAAATAATGAAATGATTTGTGTAAAAATTAAATTAATTTGTAAAGGATATGCAAAATTATATTTTGTAAATAAATATATATATAACAAAGAATAATTTAAAAAAGAGCAAATAAATTCATTTAAAAATGTATCCATAATTATAGACGAATATAACTCCATGTTATTTAAAAATATTTTGTCACCATATTTTATACTCCTTTTATTATATGGGAAAGAATATATTAGTAAATTCATAATATACTTTTTAAAAAATTCTGGAATTTTAGGATATAAAAATGATGTTAAAAATGAATTCTCTTTTTTTATTTTATTTTTTTTTATTACTTCAATTATTATATTCCCATTAATACCATTACTTATACTATTAGCAAATATCACATTTGTAATCCCAAGATATAAAAGTGTTCCTAATATATTTGATGTGCATGCTATTATAGCTTCTCCTATAATTTGTAAAAAAAAAAAAAATAATGATATAGCACATTCACATCCACGCATATATATAACATCATCATAGGTATGATATGTGAACTGATTGAAAATTTTATCGTCGATTTCTTAGATGTGTTTTATGTGATCAGTTTATTTATATAAAAAAACTTCTTACTTTTGTTTATTAATTTTAAGTCAGTTTTATAAAGATGCAAACATGGATCTCCGTCATATCCCGCCGATAAATGGTTATACCATATAAGTAAAATTATGAACACTTTGATTGATTCAGTAAAAAGACAAGTTTGATGGTTATAATGTGTTATTTTTGATATGATTTGTATAAATATATCGAAAATTTTTGTAAAAGTTGATATATATAAAAAATATAAAAATGTGTTTACAATATAACCTAAAAAAACAGTTATTAATTGATAATTAAAGTTGAAATAAAATTTTTTTTTTTCTAATAAACTTGTTTTTATTTCTTTGTTATTTTCTTTGTTGTTTTTTCTGTTTGTAATTTTCTCCTTTAGTTTTTTTGCTATGCTCATTGATTTTTCAAGATTATCGTTTTCATTTTGAAAAGTATTCATTTTTTATGATAATATGATATAGAAGCCTATAAAATTAAAGGGGAGGTATTATAGAACTTGAGGATGCACACAAAACTGGCATTATTTTATAGATTCTATCCTTTTTGTTTGTTGGTTACTTTTATATTTCCCATGTGATTCTTATCCACTCTTACTCTTTTTTTGGCTTTATGTATTTCATGCAAATAAATTCTGAACGTACATATATTTATTTGTTTGTATATTTTACTATTTGTTTATCTAAATAAGATTTTTGCTCAACTAATTTGTATTAATTGAAACACCACTAACATTAATAAAAAAAAATTATGAAAATAATATTTTAAGAGATAACTATAATTATAAAGTAAATACATTTTTATATTATGGCGTATATATAATTACAATTTGCCTTTTTCAAAAAACGCACACATATTGTATATATGGATGTGTAAATAAACGAGAAATTGTTTGGCACTACTGATTCATAATTAAAACTCTTTTTAGAATTTCAATATTTGTATATTTATTAAGTGTATATATTATTTCAAGAATAGCCATTTATTTTTCTATAACTTACTCGCCTATTTTTCCATGAAATGAATAAAATGAAAAATAAATATACATGACTTTAATGTATAAAACAGTTTTTATTTTAAACGCCCTATTAAGTATAGAAAATATATAGTTGATATTTCTTCTTTAGAAAAAATAGGAGAATATAAAAAAAAATTATTTCATTTTATGTTTTAAGAGAGTAAAAAAATACATTCATATTAAACATATTGCAGTTTTATTATTCCTCCTCAAATTTTATTTAATAAACATTTAGAATGATAAAAAGAAAAAGGGCAAATAGTTTAAATTTACTAATGCGCTATCGATAAAAATATATGTACAGACATACAAATAAGATTTCTTTTATTATTAAAAAATGTAAAACTAATTGTTTTTATTTTTTTATCCATATATATGTATGCACACTCACTATATATAAATGTGTGTACAAAAATAAAATAATTCATTTTACATTTTTTTAATATCACTGTTTTCAGATAAGGAAAATAATATACCGTTTTGTCTACTCTTGGTTTTTATGAAAATAAAAAGGCAACAAAATTTTCAAATTCTTTTGAACTTTGTGAACTTTTTCAAACTTTAGTTAAATACCATTTTTATAATATGTAGCATTGAAACTGGGAAAAACCTTTGCTTCATTTTTTTTCTCCAAAGAGGGAAATGTAAAATTTGGTATAAAAAAATGGAGGGGAAAAAATAAGCGCATGCATGTATGTATGTATATATATATAGAAAGAAAGATACATGAATTGTATATCAATAAATAAGAATATGAGATATGGGACTGTTGCAATCTTTTCAATCAACTATAATATATCAATTTGTTCGGATATAAATATATAATATTTTTTTTTGATATATATTAATTTTTAGCTAGTTTTAAGTAAAACTTATTTTGAAAAAAAAATGTTAATTCGAAAATATACATAATTTATAATATTATTTAAATACAATACCATATGGTAAAACATCAAAATGTATTCTTAATATATAATTAATCATGTATTGAGTTTTTTTTTTTTTCATCCAATTTCAGAATTTTATTGCCCAGTTCCACGGTAGGAACGAACACAAATAATGCGAAAAAAGAGAAAAAAGAAAAAAAGAAAAAAAAAAAAAGAAAAAAAAAAGAGGAAAAAAAAGAAAAAAAAAAGAGGAAAAAAAAGAAAAAAAAAAGAGGAAAAAAAAGAAAAAAAAGGGGAAAAAAAAACAAATTGGTAAGTACTATCATCATTTTTCATAATGAGCGAGCTCAAACTGAGGCTAAGCGATTTAAACAAATTGCTAAATGATTCTGAAAAGAATGAAAAAGAAAAAGAAAAAGAAAAAGAAAAAGAAAAAGAAAAAGAAAAAGAAAAAGGATTCCAAGAACTTAATGTTCCAAAAGAAGTTATAAACAGTTTAAAACAAATGAATATTATATACCCATCGTCAATACAATATATAACTATAAAAGAAGCAATTCAAAAACAGGACTTAATAATACAATCTAAAAATGGAACAGGGAAAAGTACATCTATATGCATAATATTGATATCCCATATAATAAAAAGAATACATAAAAATATAGCAAAAAAAAAATTCCAATATTTTTTAAATAATGATAAAGACAAAAATTGTTATGAAAATATAAAAAATGAAAACATAATGAATAATAATTTAGGAATAAGCACAAATGATAATTATTGTGAAAATATATTTTTATTTTCTCTCTATTTTTATGGAGTTGTTTTAGTTCCTACAAGGGAATTGTGTGTGCAAATAAATGACGTGATTAACAAAATTTCAGAAAATTTAATTATAAAAAAAAGTAAACAATTAAATTCTATAAACGAATTTGAGGAAGCAAATATTATAGACAATCATCTGGAAAACAATTATATTTTAAAAATAAAATCTATAATTCTTTACGGAGGAACTGATGTATATGACAATATAAAAAAGCTGTTTTTAACATTTCCTCAAATTATTATTTCAACTCCGGGTAGATTAAAACATATTTTAAGGATTTTTCAAAACACTAATATTGAATTGGATAATATATTTTTTTTTCAAAAATTAAATTCTAACAAAATAAAAATATCTTATTTAAAAATAGTGAATCTTTTATTAAAAAAACTAATTATAGATGAAGTAGATGCATTGTTAGATGAACAATTTAAAGATCAAATGAATATTATCTTTAATTTATTAATAAATCCAAATGTTCAGATATTAGCTTATAGTTCTACATTTAGAGAAATTACAATTGACACTTTTAAAAGGATGGTAACATCTATAGATATTAGTTATATTGATAAAATGAAAAATTTATATAATCAAACTAGCGAACTAATTAAGAATAAGCACGATTCGATTAAAAACAATCCAGTTTTAGCTAGCGAAGAAAATAATAAAAATGTACTAAAAAATTATACAAGTGTAGAGATAGACAACTCATATTCCAAACAAACCTTTCAAAATAATAATATTAAACAAAATTTAGATGACAAAAGTTGTGAAGGTAATATACTAACTAAACAATGCATTAAAACAGCGATTAAAAAAAAAAAAAAAAAAAAAAAAAAAAAAAATATAAATATAAATATAAAAGAAATAGAAAAAAACATACTAAATCAACAAAATTTAAAATATTTTATTATTGAAAAAATGAAAAAAGAAAAAGAAAAAATAGATATATATTCTTCAAGAAAGAGACAATTCAAAATATGTCAAACATGTACATCAGTAATTTTAATTCAAGAAAATGAAACAAACAAGATTTCCAAATTAGATTCACCAATATTAATGAATATAAAACATTGCTTCATTACTATTAACAATGAAAATATGAACAAACATGAAGAATTAAAATATAAATTAAAAGTATTACATAAAATAATAAAAGAAATAAAATTTGAACAATGCTTTCTTTTTATAAATAATGCTTATGAAGGTTTACAAATAACTAAAATGATGAAAAAATATAATATAGATTGTTATTATACAAGTTCTAAAGTTGAGCATAATGAGAGAATACAAAGTTTTAATAAATTAAAAAAAAATACAATGAAAATTGTTATATGTACTGATGTTATGAGTCGAGGAATAGATAATATTGTTTGCGATCTTGTTATTAACTTTGATATACCACATAGTAAAGAAATATATATTCATAGATCAGGAAGATGCGGACGATATGGAAATAAAGGCCTTTGCATAAGCTTGTGTAATTATACTGATTATAATTATTTATATTATTTTAAATATACTCTAAAATTAAATGTATATGATTTTTATTACTTATCATCTTCTCAAAATTCAACAAAATGTTTCCTTACAAATGTAGCTAACAACCAAATTGACAATAAACTAACTTGCACATATACATCCAAACAAGTTTGTAATTATATTAACAATAAAATAGATTCATATAAAGATAAAACAATTTGTAATACATTTCCTATAAATAATAGTGATGACTCTGAATGGAGTGCATTTAACTTTTATTCAAATTCGGATATTTTAAAAAATATAATTGGAGAAAATGATTTTAATAAAGTAGACAAAACAGAAAGAAACAAACTGGATGAAAAAGAATATAAAGAAAAAAATTTTGTTAAAATAATTATAAAAGGATTTTACTCAAAATTTATTAACACTTTAAAAAATTTCAATATAAGAGATGAAAATATATATTTAAAAATATACTTTAAAAAATTATTAACAAAATTTAAAATAATAAAAAATGAGATTAGTTACTTTTTTTATTTTCCAAATGATAACATACATTTTTTTAAAAGTATAAATATAATTGAACATAAATCCAATTTAATATTATATTTTACTTTTAAAAAAAAAATAAAAATATATTATACAACCTACTTGGATAGATTAAAAGCAATGACCAATATGAAAGAAAAAAAATATCGTTATACAAACTTTTGTATGCTCTTTTTTTGCAATTCAAATAGCTATATGGTCTTGAAAATTTATTATACCTTTCTTTTCTTTTTTAAACATTATCAATATCCTCTTAAGGATTCGCTTGCTTCGATGCCATTTATGTGTGCAAATATAAAGAAAATAAAAAATAAAAAAAACAAACAAATTGAAACAAACAAACTTATGAACAAAGAAGAAACCAACTTTGAGCGATTTAACTACTCATCAGACAGCTTTTTGCTTCTTTATGATGAAATTAGTAAATGGGATAAAAAAGAAAAACAATTTTTTGATCATAAAAGTGGGTATAATAGTGATAAAAATTATGACAATGATGGAATTATTTGCATGAACAAGCAAGGTAAAATAATAGCAAAAGGGAATGAATATGATATTAGGTTTTTTTTACAATTTATATTTTCTTCAAACAAAAAAAAAAAACGAAAATATATTATTACAGATATGGAGAAAAATATAAATGATAAAGAATATTCTTCAGATAATATTGATTATAATATTTTGAACAAAACAGAAAATGTAGCATTCAATACGTTACTATTTGAGGATGTTCTTAATATTGTAAATATTAGTAAATATGAAAAAAAACGGTTAGCTTATTTTTCATCTCAATGTAATAAAATACAATGTGTAAATAATGAAAAAAAAATAATTGCAAACTTAAATAGATTGATAAATTTTCAAATATTTCTCAACCTAAATTATAACGAAAATTCGAATTTATTGAAAAGTGTTTTTTTGCAAAATCATATGCAATTGTGCAAAGGTTTTTAAAATTCAAAAAAAAATATATTGAATAATAATACAATTATAATATTTAAAATGAGAGAGTAAAAAACTGGAGAAAATTCTGTATTACCTAGCTAGTTTAAGGAAAAAAACAAAAACCTAATTTTCATCGCTACTAACCCCGAGTTCTGCTTTCACTAAAAAAAAAATATAAATATAATTTGTATAAAAAGAATTTAATATAATACAAATTTTTAAGTATTTTTTTGTAAAATAAAATTGTGTACTTGAAAAATATTTTTGTTGGGTTTCGTTAATCTGTAGAGGGAGAAAAGTAGAAAACAAATATGTACACACATTTATAAGTCATGTACTTGTGGCAATATTATGCCTATTTTAGTTATATATAAATTATTTTAATTTTATTTTGTTTTTATTATTCTTTAATTACCTCTTTCGATAGTATAGTTGCTTCAGACATTAAATCACAAATTTCCTCTTGCACTTTCGACTGAAATTGGAGATATTTTTTTGTGTAGTTATCCTCTTTAAAGTTGTATTTCAAAACTAGCCATTTGTTAAAAAATAAAAAAAAATAAATCAAGAAAAAATATGAACACGTTCATATATAAATTCGATAGTGTTTGCATATTATGTATTATATTCTTATATATATTTTTTTTTAATTTATTTTTACAATGTTCCTGAAATTTATGAGGAGCTGTTTTTGTGCTGTTGCTTTGGACAATTTTATTGTACAATCGAATAGTTGGATTTCTAAAAATAATTTCTTCATATGTCTAAAAATTTAATTAAAGAATAAAGATTTGAATCTTTATTTTATAAATATAATTAATAATTTATTTTTATTTTTTTTAAAATGAAATAACCTCGTTAACGACACAAGGGGTGTATTCATTCTCGGAATCCGTGTTTAACTTTGAAATAAAAAATGCATTATTTATGTCATGTACATGTAATTTTGTACAATCTTATGGTGTGCGTATTAACATAACGGTTTTATTACATGAATAAATATATTTATAAAAACTGTTCCCAAATAAAATACCTTAACAAAATGAGTAATACTAATAGGAGACAAAGAAGTATCATCAAAATAAACTTTCACTGTCAGATAAAATTCACCCCAGCCAATTTCATTTACCTCGTAAGGGGGTTGTGTATAAACTGTTCAAAATTGGGGATATATTTATAAAGTTAAAATCGGGAAAAAAGGAAAAAACAAAAAACAAAATAAAAGCAGCTAACCTCTCTTGGGATAAATGAAAGAAGGATCTAATTCAAAAACCACTTTAGTTACAAATAAAGAAAGGTCAGATGAATTAGGGCATCTTAATAAACATGTCCATTTATGTGTCATATTTCCATATTTCCTTTTTTCCTAAGATATGAGAAAAAAAAAAAATAATAATAAATTTACAAAAATAAGAAAATATCATATATATGCATATATAGATACAAATGAGCTAGAAGTTTTACCTGCTGGGAAAGCAAAAATGCATAAGTCCCAACAACCATTGGTTTTACCAACTTTACATTTTGCATTCGATTTTCCACTATAAAATAAAGAAATACTTTTATTAGCTATTTTTTCATATTATATGTGTAAAACTAGATATGTATAACTTACTGCTTATCTAAATACTGGATGTATATGTATACTTTTTTCAGCGTATAGTAACATATTATAATTTATTAAAAGTTTTCATTTTCTTTAAATTAATAATATATTGTTGTAAAAAAAAATTGAAAAAAAACAAAAACAAAAAATATATTATCCATATATGAGCAATATTTATTAAACCTTAGTAATTTTTTTAAGCATATAAATAATTAAACATATGTATATATATACATGTTTAATTTCTCTATTTTTATAATTTTTTTTTCAGTAAAATATAAATTTTATAATTCTGCTTTTAAATAATTTTAACAAGTTTTAGTTAAATAATGATGTTATTATGACTGTGCTATTTATATGTCGTTATTTACTTATGTAGATTATAAATGCTAAAAATAGTTTTATTAGTAAATCAAATTAAGGGTAAAGAAATACATGATTCCTATTTCCATGAATTAACAAATAATCGAACAAGAGTATGTTTGCATCCGTCTCATCCGGGATATTTCCCGTTTAATTAATAGTTACTAGGCAATATTTTTTTTATTAGAAAGAATAAATAAAATGACTTTTTTACCACCCCCCCGAAATATATTCAAGGGTAGCATATAAAATACATAAAAATAACAAATAAAATAATAAAGAAACGTACACAGTTAAAAAAAAATACTACTTCCTATGTATATTCTGTGGTATTATAATTCTTTTCGAAAAGAATACACATATATGCATGGTTGGAAATGTGTCATATTTAATAGCTAATTTTGTAGGTACTAGCTATTAATTTTTTTTTTTTTTGGAATATGAACAAGATAGGAAAAAGCTTGCTCGCTATTTATGCATTTGGAATAATATTATTTCAAGAGTATGTAATCAGTTTCAATGTGAAAAAGGGATTCTCATTAAACCAATTGACACGAACGTATGGAGACAAAATTATATTAAGAAAAAAAAATAATAAGTCAATTTATTCAAATTATAAAGAAAAAAAAAGAAATAATAATTTGTTTTCTATAGAAAGAAGTATAGATAAAGTGACTGGTAATTTTATGTGTGATAAAGACTTATTTTTAGAAGTAGATAAGAAACAAAAAATGATTGAAGAAATTGAAAAAATGCAAGTATTAAATTATGAAAATATTAAAAAATATTTAGACAAGCTAAGTGAAAATGATGTATATGAAGAAGTTATAAATCATAAAATTTATTTATATAAAAAAAATAATGAAAAAGATAAACAAAATAATTTAATAAAAGTTCAAAATTTTTTAAATCCACATATAATAAGTTTAAGAAAAAAAAAAGCAAAAACTAAAGTAGAATATTTAATAGCGAGTATGGTAAAAGGGGAAAACATAGACCAAATAATAACAGAAATGTTTCAAAAAAAATTAATAGACATTTATGTATTAACATTTATAGATGATAAAATCATTGAAGCCAATTCAAAGCTTATACCAAACACTAAATTAAATTTTTACAATAATAGTAATGATATTAGTGGCTATAGTAGTGGAAATAAGGAAGAAATGAGTTTATCTGAAAAAATTTTAAGAGCATTAAAGGATCGAATATTAGCTCAACAAAAATTAAATGCAAAAGGGACATTTGACTTTACACGAATATTATTTTTATCAACAACTTTAGATATGAAAGAAGATAGAGAACCTATAATTAAATCCGTAATTAAAAGTATTGAACAGTTAGAAGAAATGGAACTTTATTTATTGGATGCATTAGATTATGCTCAAGATAATGAAAAGATGAAAAAATATATACCACACATGGAAGTCCTTCTTAATGCGTGTAAAAAAATGAACCCGGTTAATAACCAACTATTGAATAAACAAAATGAAAATGTTCGTTTTTTTCCAGAAAATATGGATACGTCTCATTTTAATGGGTTATGATCATATATTTGATACCCCATATTTTGTATAGAACTACGAAATGGCATTTTACTTTTATATTCATGTGCGAATTTAATTTAGAAATAAACTAATATGTATTAAATATCGCGATAAAATTATTTTACATATTATTTTTGACACTTGCAATGATCAGAGGGAAGTGTACACAAACATGTTTTAGATTTTAAGGCGTCATTAGCCAAAATGTGTATATATACACATTTTTTAATTTTTTTTTGTATTGTTTTAGAAGCTGAATATATAATTATTTATATTCACCCCTTTTTTAATATTTTATTAATACGTAAAATTAAATTTTTCCTTTGTTTAGTATTGTTTCAATGAATTTAAACATATTTTTTATATGCTTTAACTAAAAAGACATTAAAATATTTACTACTTAGATTTTACATAGTTGCACACTAAAGACTAACCATTTTATAATATTTTTTTGACAATTATAAAAAATTTACAATGTACATGTAATATATGCATGTATAAGTATCACATCATGTGTCAATTGAAACATTTTGGTAAAACAAAAGCATATATTTTTGTGAATAATAAAAAGAAATTAGCATTCGTTGATATTATATACATTAGAACAAAGAAAAAAAAATACATATATTATGTACATGCCATAAAATAATAAAAAATGACCGAGAAAATGTGAATGTGTAATAAAAAGTAGTAATAAAATATGAACAATATTATGTTATAAAAAAATAAATATAGAAACAAATATCCAGCTAGCTAATGTGTTTTTCCCATTTTTATATACTGTTCACATAAAATAAAAATTCAAATTAAAGACAAAATGAATAAAAATAAAATAAATAAAACAAAAATAAAATAAACTTAATGATTTTCTCTAATATACGAAATATTTAAGATTAATTTAATGAAATAATTATTACAGAAAACGCCAAAAATCCATGTATATATTACCAATATATTATTACATAATATTGGGATGAAACTACAATAATTTTATATATAATATATATTATGTATATTCTGTAGTAGTGCTTACAATTCTCAGATACAAAAACACAAATTATATGTATAAATATGTATTATACGTATAATATGTTTATACATATATATATATGTATATTTGTGTATACATAATATAATAATACAATTTATCCATGCAATAAAACAAAATGCGCGTGTGGGGAGAGGAAAACTAAGTTAAATATCGAAGAAAAGAGGGAAAAAAGGAAAAAACATAAAATTCAATTTGGAAAATATAAATAAATATGGCTATTAACAAAAAATGGTATAATTGATTTTTACTATGTTTTTTTATTTTTATTTTTTTATTATTATTAATTTAAAAAAAAAAAAAAACGCCCTTTACATATTAACTTTTCGCTTTTATATAATTTTACGTCTTTGCATTTGCTTGTTTGTCGCTTGCTTTTTTATATTTTTATATTTTGTTCGTGCTATTTAGAAACTTGTTTTGGAAATTTTACTTCGGGCTTATATGAATTATATTAATTTTTATTTTGTAATTTTGCTTATTTGTTATTGCTATTTTATTATTTAGTTATTTATATATTTTTTTGCATGGCCTATTTTTATCGCGTTTTATTAGTGTTTATATATATATATATTTTTTTTTTTTCGTAATTTTTCATCGTTTGAAGTATAATTTTGACGATGTATAATGTCAAGTTATCATAATTAAATGGAAATGAAAAAAATGCATACTTCTATGTATATATATATATGCCTATGTTATTATATTTTTATGTTTTTTTTTTACAAAAGAAAACTGCATAAATTAATTCCTACTTACCGCTTTTATTATTATGCATAATTTTGTGTAACTTATATATATGCATGTATACAATTCGTATAGCCGTTGAAATATGTTGAAGGACAGATAGTGGCTATATCGTTAGTATATTATAGTATTTGCTTTTTTACTGTTTTTAGTTTATTAATTAACCGAAAAAGGAAACATCAGTTTTATATACGTATTGAAAAATATTAAATCGAATTTTTATGAAATTAAAAGAAAGTGGTATATTGCTTCATTACTCCATTAAAAATTACAAATAAGTCCAAACTAAATCAAAGAAAAAGAAAAAGAAAAATCGATTTATATTTATATAATTTTGTAGAACACTTCATATTTTTTTCCTATGATTTAATGTGTGCAAAGTAGAAAGATAACAACTATTTTTTGCTGCCTTCCATTTTTACTATTATATTGCCATTGCCATCGTTCATATATTTAAAACTTAGAAGGAATGGGTATATTTAGATCAGAGGTAATTAATTATAAAGAGGAGATATTTATGCATATGTGTGTGTGTGGTGTGTTAACTAAATTTTGCCTGGTACATGCATAATAATTTCTCGGCTTTCCGCATATTTACATGCCCAATGCATAATATTTTCACAACTTCGTATATTTTTTCCTGACCATACATATATTTATATATTTTTTTTTTCTTGGATGTAGACGATGAAGCATGGGACGCTGGTTTTGCCAGCAGATCGAGCTAGGGAATACATGGATTGTTTAGGAAAACAAGTAGATATTCAATTTATAGATATGAATGAAAAAACGATGAAAAGACAATATAAAAAATACATACAGCGTATAGATGATATGGAAAGAATACTTCGGTTTTTAGAAGAAAATATAAATAAACTACCAAATGTGAAAATAAAAAAAAGTAAAATTGAAAATTTTTTAGAGCATGATAACATATATGAACTAGATCAAGTAGAAGAATCATTAAATAGATTACATGTACAATTTGTTCGTTTTTGTAATAATAATAAAGATTTGGTTGATGAAAGAAATAGTGCAATTGAAGAGAAACATGTTATATTAACGGCATTAAATCAATTACATCCAGATATGTCAAAACGTTCAAATTTAAGAACTATACATGAAGACAATATTGATGAGAATAATCTTATGAACAATTCAGAAGAAGATGCATCATTATCTACACACATTATGCGAGAAGGAATAAATATGATGTTTACTAATATTTCTGGAGTAATTAAAACTAAAGATCAAGAAAGTTTTAGTAGAACCATATTTAGAGCATTAAGAGGTAATACATATACTTATTTTCAAAACATCGATGAAAATATGAGCAATACAGATACATTAAATAATGAGAGTAGTTCTATGGATAATAAAATAGGAGAAAATAATAATGAAAATAAAGAAAATAATTCTGGAGGAAATAATAATGAATTGAAAAGTGTATTTGTTGTATATTGTCACGGATCAACACATAGTAGTATATATGAAAAAATAATGAAAATATGTAAAGCTTATGATGTAAGGAACTACGAATGGCCTAAAACATATGAACAAGCAAATAAAAGATTAAATGAATTAAAAGAAATAATTAATGATAAAGAAAAAGCTTTAAAAGCATATGAAGAATATTTCATAAATGAGATATTTGTATTAATAAATGTTGTTGAACCAAATAAAAATAGCTTAATAGAAGAATGGAAATTATTTTGTAAAAAGGAAAGACATATTTATAATAATTTGAATTATTTTGAAGGGAGTGATATAACGTTGCGTTGTGATTGTTGGTATAGTGTAAATGATGAAGAAAAAATACGACATATATTAATGAACAAATCAACGAATGATTTGGTATCTGCATTATTGCTTTCAGATAAATTATTAACACCAAATATATCGCCACCAACTTATATTAAAACAAATGAATTTACAAATACTTATCAATCAATGGTAGACACATATGGCATTCCACGATATGGTGAAATAAATCCAGCAATATCTACAATAGTTACTTTTCCATTTTTATTTGGAATAATGTATGGGGATGTTGGGCATGGAATTTGCATATTTTTATTTGCATTATTTTTGATAATAGTTCATAATAGAATGAAGAATAAAGATAGTAATAGTTCTGGTGGAAATGGTGGTGAAAATAATAATGAAATGTTAAATATGTTGTTTAATGGTAGATATATGTTACTATTAATGGGGTTTTTTGCTATATATGCTGGATTTTTATATAATGATTTTTTTTCTATGCCTTTGAATCTTTTTACATCTATGTTTGAAGTAGATAAAGTAGTCGATTCTGTAGAATATTATAAAAGAAAACAAATATTGAATGCTGAAACGGGGCAAATGGAAAATGCACCACCTTATATTTTTGGATTTGATTCTAAATGGTTAGGAGCAGATAATGAATTAACATATATAAATTCTTTTAAAATGAAATTTTCTATTATTATTGGATTTTTTCATATGACATTTGGTGTTATAATAAAAGGATTTAATGCATTATATTTTAAAAAAAAAATGGATTTTTTTTTTGAATTTTTGCCACAACTTGTTATGATGCTATCAATGATTGGGTATCTTGTTTTTTTAATTATATATAAATGGATAACCCCGATAGGATATGGTGGATATAAAAAACAGGGAATTATTAACACAATTATCAATATGTATTTATTAAAAGAAATAAATAAAGATAATCAATTTTATGAACATCAAGAAATTGTCCAGATTATAATTATCACGCTCTTTGCTTTATGCATACCTATTATGCTTATTTGTAAACCAGCTATAAAAACATATAAAATGATTAAAGAAAAAAAAAAAAGAATGGCAATACATTATCAAACAGTAGAAAAAGAAATGACAAATCAATTTGGGGGAGTTGGTTTAATTGGAGCTGGAATTGATGAAAAAAATATGATTTATTCTTATGGAAATAATTCAATGCATAAACGTGTTACTAAAATAGGATATGATAATATTGGTGCAAAAAATGAAGATGAATATTTATTATTGAAAAGAAAAGGAAAGAAAACAGATGATGAAATGGAAGCGCATCTGTTAGGTCCATCATCTTATCATTCATCAAATGCATCTAACACTAATGAGTCATTTGATGAGCATGAAGAAAATATATCGGAAATATGGATAGAACAACTAATAGAAACAATTGAATTTATATTAGGACTTATAAGTAACACTGCTTCATATTTAAGGCTATGGGCATTATCATTAGCTCACCAACAATTATCTTTAGTTTTTTTTGAACAAACAATATTAAGCTCGTTAGAAAAAAATACATTTATGGGTGTGCTTATAAGTTTGATCATATTTTCACAACTATTTTCAATACTTACCATAGCAGTTATATTATGTATGGATACATTAGAATGCTTTCTTCATTCTTTAAGATTGCAATGGGTTGAATTTCAAAATAAATTTTACAAAGGAGATGGAATACCATTTAAACCCTTCAACATAAAGAAGCTTCTTTCGGATAGAGAGTGATTACACAAGCATATATAATGTGTTCTTTTTTTATATCATATTTTGTTTCTCTTATTTTGTGTTAATTTCTATGTATTATGTTTTTTCTGGTTACCCTCTAAACATTTTACAAAAATTTCAACTATAAAAAATTCTTTGTGCAAATGCATTTAGCAACTTCACAAGGATAGAAAAAACATTTCCATATAAGTATAAGAATGTGAAGAATTGTTTGGAATTTAGTTTTTTTTTTTTTTTTTACTATATATGGATATGCTCGAAATGTAGACTTGACAAGGGGTGTTATAAGATTTTGAGAAAAGAATCATATAGATTTGTTAGAAAAATTTATAGTTATTTTTTCAAACTAAATAATAAAAATAAAATAGATGAAAAAAATGGAAATGATATATATACACATGCGTATATAAATGTTTGCTCAAAAATGTAGTGAGCGGAATTTATAATTTTAATGAAATGATTAAAAAGTGTAAAGTGCAAAATAAAACAAAAAAAATAAGAACGAAACGAAATATTGATTTATAAAAGAGGAGAATAAATGATGAGGATAAATATTTTTATGTTTTTAAAAAATTTTGTAAACTTAAATAATGCTGATCTAACTCGGAAACAGTATCGAATACTTTGACATTAATTATATAGTTTTGCAAAAATTCAAGAATATTTTTTCTAATAATAGATTTATTTGTATTTTCACAAATTGGATTAAAAAAATTGTTAGAAATAAAAACAAAATGATTATACAAAGATATATACTTTTCCTCAAAGGCTTCTTGAAATAGCAACAAAAAATATTCTTTAAAATTTATTGTAAATATATAATTAAATCTTTTATCCAATATAATTATAGTATTTGTATTAGTTTTATTTGTTATTCTTTTTATATATGTTGATGTTATATGTCCATTTATAGCATCAATTCTAAAAATGTTAAAATTATAATAAATTTCATAATTTTCCTTATTTTCTTCTTTATCCTTATCTAGTTTATTAATTTGATATTGAACAAATGTTATTATTTCTTTTTTTTGATTAAACATATTTAATAATTGTGTTATTAAATTCATGTTAGGATTAGCTAATTTTCTTTTTTTCTTAACCATTTTAAAGGCGTTAAAATAATCTATATTTAATTCATTCATAAGAAAAAATATTATTATTATGATTGATCTTGATATACCCTTATTACAATGTATAAGAATTTTATTATCATCATTTTGTTTTAAAATAGTTTTAATAAAATAAAAAGAGTCTAATAAAACAAAATAAATATCATCATATATATCATCATTTAAATAATATGTTTTATATTGATATATATCTTCAAATATATTTTTACATTCATACCCTGCTGCATTAATTATATGTGTAATTTTATTTTTTTCTATATTTAAGTTATCTAACACATATATATAATCACTAACATATATTTTATTTTTATATACTTCGTTACATTTATTTACAACTGATTTTATTTTTCCATCTTTCCTTTTACTGTTCGTACTTCCTGTACTTCTTCCACTTAACAATCCTTTCTTATTTCGTGCATTTCTTAACCTTTTCATATTTAGTTTTTTAAGATTTATATTTAAATTTGTTTTTTCATTTTCTTTTTTCTCTGAATTTATTGGAAGTTCGAGGCTTAACATGATATTTTTTTCTTCACTTTTTTTATTTTCATTTTTTATTCTTTCTCCATTTTTTATAATATCATTGAACGAACTACAACTACTTAGACAGTTTTCATTTCCAGAATGTTCATAATTAATAATAACTTGATTTTTCTTAGTATTATTCGTTTTATTTATTTTTTTTTTTTTTTCTTTTTGGTATGTTTCTTTACTATCCTTCATATTTTCTTTTAAAATTCATAAAATATTTTGAAATATTTATCTCGATTGTATTTCACTAAAACTTTGAGGAGATTTTTTATTTTTATTAACTAGAAAAAGTAGTGCGCAAATAATTGTGGTCATTTGTTTTCTACAAGACAATACTTATACTGCCTATTTTACACGTTTTATTTTTATTCTTATTTTACACATTTTATTTTTATTATTATTTTCGTTTAATATCTACTACAACGCCCAGTGTAGCTAAATAATGTATGACTTTTTATTATTTTTTAACTTTGCATATTTTGTATTTATAATATTCGGAATAACTGTACTAGTTCCTTTCCGTTTTTTATTACCTGTTTTATGTCAATGTTATGAAAATAAAATTAAAATGTTTATATTTCCAAAAAGGATGAAAAATATACCAAAAATTTTTTCTCAAAAGAATGTTTTTTTTTTCTATAATAAAAATTACACAATTCCTCTTTTTTCATATGAGTTACTCTTTTTTTGTTTACTACATTTTCATTGCATACTTTGATAATTATATATTTTCTTTTCACTTTTACAAAAAATATATCAGTAACTTTTATCGCAATATTTTACACGTTTTTTTTTGCCATAGTTTTTTTTTTTCGTCGCAACATTTGTTGCTTTTTACATATATAAGAATTTTTAATGCTAAAGTGGATGATATTTTTTTTTTATTTTAAACTTATTTATTTAAAAAAAAAATAAAACGTTTAATTCAGTTTTAGAATCTTATTTATATACGATTTGCAAATAAAGCAAGTAACTATATGCTCATAGCAATATGAAACGGGTTTTTTACAAACATCCATATAGTCATATATTTTATGTGTGTAAGTTATTACATATATTTGTGAAAATTGTTTATAATATATTTACATAAATATTATGAAAGAACAAAAAATTACGACAAAATTGAAAATAACGGAAAAGAAAAGAGTAATTTCATTTTATTTATAATATAAACAAAATTAAATTAACATATAGTTCCCCTTATGAGGTTATATAAATGTACATGTAAATATATACTTGTTTAGCTAGCCGTCAAATGTATTTTAAAAAAAAAACGGTTGCTTTTGCCTGACCAATCAGGTTTTTTTTTTTATCAAGGGGAGTTAAAAATATATTAAAATATTTCAAGTCATCATCTTCTATTTTTATATGAACCGTATATATCACCTTGATGCCTCGGCTTTTTACATTTGTCTCTTTTATTATATTATTTTTAAAAACAAGTTTAATGTTACAATAATGGAAACTTGATATTGTGGCACTCTTAGGAAGGACGAAAAAAAAAGTGTGTAAAAATGATGCGTTGCATTAACATGCATAAAAAAATATGAACATTCATATTAATGTGATAATAAAAAGTATAAACTTATTTTTTAACCTTTTTTTCTTTTTCTACCTTTGACCCTACGAGCTGACCAATGCACTTCATCGATTCGATTTCATGAAGCTTCTTGCCCGTATTCTGTAAAAAATGTAAATTGAAGAAAAATGAAATTAAAAAAAAAAAATACGAATAGGAGCACATAGATATATGTTATTGCACACTTACCGATCTGTAAATATATGTCGAACTTTCCACAAACGGTACAAGTTGAGATGATAGGAATATGGGAGGAGTTGGATAATTAATTTTATATATGACTGTTAAATATATTTTTATAAATGTTATAATTTTATTCTTATTTATTATTCCATCTTTAAATAAATTATCGTATATCTCTCTCAAATTTTGAACATGTTCATAAAAAAAAAATTCGAATGCTCTTAAATCCCACATAGCCATTATATAATCAAAAACATCATTGAAGGGTTTTCCCTCTGCATTTTTTAATTCTTTTGAGAATATTTGTTTTCTAATATTTTTTTCCTTTTTCTTACGAATATAAAATCGTATAAAATTTGGGATTGAATAAATTACCATATTTGACATGTCTTGTTCATAATTATCCATATCATCTATACTCCGTATACTGCTTGTATCGCTTTCTTCATCACAATTTTTGCATATCATTTTATTTGTTTTGTCTTCTTTTTCGTCATATTCTTTGTTTTGCTTTAATTCTCGATTAATGAATGTATTTATTAAAAATGATGGACTTAAAAATAAATAGGGTACAATCTTATGTTTTAAAAATATGCAGAGCAAAAATAACGATTTGACTAAAACAATATATATACCTAGTATTTTTTTTGATAGTATTGAACATATATGCTTAATGTTTAATATAATTAAGATAGTTATCATTATATCTTTTAAAGACGAAATAAGTTTGTCTATATTATAAAAAAAATAATTCAAAGTAAAATTTATTCCGTCTTTTATATCATTTACAAGGGTTAATAAATTGTCAATTGCTTTATATATATTTAGTTGTATTTTTAAAAAAATAGCTAGATGGAAAAAATTATCTTTAAATTTATATATACTTTTTATGAACTGTTCAGAATTTTCTAAGAATTTTATAGGTCTTAATAGATATGCCAATTTATTATTATTATTATTATTATTATCATGTTCACCTTTTCTTTTTATATAATAAAATTTGGAATAATGTTCCAAAGCTTTAAACCACAATTTAATATCTCTATTATTTACTAAAAAATATAATTTCTCAAATATTTTATAACCATACTTAAAATATCCAGCACGTATGCAAAGAACTCCTATTCTGTACAGATAAAAATGAGAACAGTGACTAATATTGCTATTTTGATCATTTTTTAAATTGTTTATTTTTATATAATCTTCTGAATTTAATTTCTCTATATTCTCCAAGTTCTTATAATTTTTTATTAGCCTATTTTTAAGGGATTTATTTGAAATGGATGAAATGGAATATATGTCATCATAATTTTCGGATTTTTCACCTGAATAAGAATATGATGAATAAATTTCAGAATATGACATAGACGAATAGCTAGTTGAGCTTCCCCATGTTGTTATACCACTATCCGACTCGTTCATATAATTATCATTTTCACATGAAATTTTATCAGTTATATTAACTTCAATGTCGTTGACACTATTGTTATCAGAAATTGAAGTACCAAATGATTTCAGATTTCGTAATGAATTTTTTGTATCTATTTCATTTTGTGTTTTATAATTTTTCGATTCTGGGCTTAGTGAATTTACCTGACTTGTACATAATTTTTTTTTTGTGTGTGCGTTATCAAAATAAAATATATTATTTAAAATGGTTAAAAATATAATTGTTTTTTTTCGCATTTCATGTATGATATCTTTGTCTTTGTGGAAATTGAAAAAGGAAAAATAAAAAAGCAACTTTACATTTCTAAAATTGCTTTTTTCAAGTTGAAAAAGATGAAATGTTTTATAAAAAATAGATTTTTTGATAAAATATATACATTTATTTTGTTTTTTTTCATCAAGCACATTGTTACCATCAATATCTTCTGATTGGTTTTCTCTCTGTTCTATCAAATAAAAAAATGGATCTTTTAAAATTTCCATAATATGTTCTTTTTTTAAAATAAAAAATATATCAAAAGCTTGAATAAATTTATTACTAAAAAATTTATGAAAAAATAATTTTAAAATAGGGTTACTTTTGCATTTTTTTAATTTACATATAATATCTATTAGAAAAGTGTAGATAAAACTGTTGGGTATTTCATCCTTGTAATAGTCATAAAAATTAAAATATTCAGAATGTATAGAAATATTTGTATCATTTTTAAGCCCATTTAAAATTTGTTCAAAATTATTTCCATTTAAGTTAGATTTATCCAAAGATAAAGAATCATTATACATATTAGAAGTTCCAGATGTGTAAATCAAATCATTATTATATTGATTTTGAATACGTTGGCAGTTTCGAATATATTGACAGTTTTCAATATTATTATCAAAATGATGATCATGATATATTTCATCATTTTTTTTTTTTAAATGTTGTGTATATATACTATTTCTATGATTAGTGTGTTTATCAATAATAAAATTTCGAATACAATTATTGTTCGGTCCATTAAAATTTACAATGTTTAGAAATAAAAAAAAATTGTTAAATATTGTAACCATATTTTTAGCGTCGTTTTTGAATATTATATATCTGGATAAAATTGATAAACACTTTAATATATGAAGTTTTAGCAATATAGATTTACTATGTTTATATAAAAAAAACAACATTTTTATAAACATTATTTTGTTTATAGTTAAATTGTTTATTTTTTCTTTATTAGGATATGAAATATCACTTAAATTTTCTTCAAGGTTATCAGATTCTATTGTCTTTTCAATTTTTCGAGTTTTCATAATTTGTTTAAATCTTAAATATTCATTCCCAAAAATATGACGATGATTTAGAGTATCTTTGTGAAATAAATTCCCTAATTTTATTTTATATTTTTTTAATAAATATAAACAATAATATATAAAATAATTTTCAACTCTTTTACAATTTTTATTATTTATAAAAATATTAGATGATATGTTATTTATTTCATTATCTGATATCATATTTATGTTATTACTTATTTCACTTATAAAACTATTTTTGCTTGTTGAACTGTCAATAGAGCTTATTTCTTCGTTTGTGTGTATTTTATAATTTGTGTATTCATCACTTTTTGTATCAGTACATGGTGAAATAGATTGAACATTGTTATTTATTTCAATTTGTGAATCACAATTTGATTGATTCGTACTGAAATTAAGATAGTTACAGTTTTCTTTTTCTTCTTTTAATTTTTTTTTTTTTTTTTTTTGTTCTTCAGGCTTTTCTTCATTTTTTTTTTTTTTAGTGTTTTTTTTTATAATTAAATTAATGTCTAATTCTTTTACAACCAATTTTTTTTTTTTTTCATTCTCTTTAGCTAGTTTCATTAAATTTTCAAAAAAATAATCGATTTTTTTCTCTACATCTAGGTTTTTTTCATTATACTGTTTTATGGGATTTCTAACATTTTTCACAGTTTCATTTTTTAAATTATTATTCGCATTATTTTTATCTTCACCATTTATATTTATAGTAAAATTGAATTTTCCTTCCATTTGTTCGCCCGTTTTTTTGTCCATTTGCTCGCCCATTTTTTCGCCAATTTTTTTGTCCGTTTTTTTGTCCATTTCGAAATGATGATTTTTCAATATGGACATAAATCTATTGACAAAAACATCGAAATAAATATCATGTATATTACTAGAGCATTTGTCAAGAAATGTGTTATCAAAACAGTGATTTGTGTTAATTTTTTTTTGTTTTATTTTTGAAAAATGTAAATAATTTTGAATGGTACATATTTCATAAATAATTTGAACAAACATGAATTTAGTAAATTCATCATTTAGATCCAACAAATTAAACCATCGAATAATTTCACTATTTTTTATAGTCAATATAAATGTAAAGTAAATATAATAAAAATAATTGGTTTTAAAAAATTGTTTATTTTCAGATAATAAATATTTATTACTTATATATGGAATAATTTTTTTTTTTTTTAATAAAAATAGTATGCTTCGAAAAGTAAAAAATTGTATTTTTCTTTTTTTCATTAAATGTGTGTGTGATATATTTAACAAAAACTTTAAAATTATTATTTGTAAATTGAATAAATATATATTTTTTAAGCTTAAAATTGTAGTGCTATAAAAATATGTGTCTATTATATTTACAACATTTTTTTCAATATGACTTGTATAATCTATAGACATCAATTTATTTATTATAGTCCAAAATTTTTTAAATAAAAAATAACTAACATATGTAGTTAGCTCATTTAAAATAACTGAAATACGTCCTAAAAATATACATCCTGTATAAGAAAATATATCATTTACTAATTGTTTGATATTATCCACGTTATATATATTTAATTTTGTTGACTTATTTAAATTTGTTGGAACCAATTCACTACTCTTTTCGATTTCTATTTTTTTATCTATATATCCACGTCTTATCAAAATGCAATTATATATTTTTTTTATAACAGAATATAAAACATCATGCGTCAAATAAGGAATGAAATCAATAAAAAGAGAAAATGCTACTATATATTCATCATAATTTATTTTTTGAAAAATAATAATTAATATAAAGTTAATAATATAATTACAGTGATTTGTTAAATTAATAAATATATGAGATAAATATAATCCTATATTTTTTAACAATTTATTTTCACTATTTAACATATGAATAATATTTAATATTATATTATTTTCAATAAATATTGCCTCATTTTTTTTTAAGACATAAAAATGTTCACTATTTTTTATATTTAAATTATGAATTAAAAAGTTTTTAAATAAAAGTTTTTGGATTATTGGATAAGATCTATATATTTGATAATAAGCAAAAATTTTTGTACCAATATGAGAACTTAATCTTATTATTTCTGTTAAAAATATTATACAATTATATAGAATTGTATAATTAGTAGAATAATTATTTTCATTTTTATATAATATATTTTGTATATATTCTATATCATTCGATGTTAATAAATTTTGTTCGTTTATGTTTTGAAAATATATAATATGTGACAACAAATTTATATTTTTTAATAATTGAGTTAATGACAAGTTTGAGCATTTTAAAGCTTCTTTTACTTGGAAAAAAATGTCTATATTATTTTTATTTTCAAAAAAAAAATAGTTTGTATAATTTAAAAAATCTTGATAACATTCTGTAATATTTAATGATAATGTGTTTATAGCACTTTCATCTATTTCTTTTATTTCTGGTAATTTTGGAAAATTGTTTAAATCCTCGTTATTCCCCCCCCCCTTGTTTCTTGTATCTATTTCTTTCATTTTCCCCCAAACCAGCATCTATACAATTTCGAAATATGCCAAGCCATTCATAAAATTCCAATATATATATATATATATATATATATATATATATATATATGCTCCTTTTGAAGGTTTAACTCACAATTAATTCGCTATGTATGATGTTATTCCTATTATTTCTTCTCAAAAAACCAATTTAAATTTGAGATTTCAAAAAAAGAAATTAAAAAAAGTAGTATTAATGTAATAATATAAATATATCTCCAATTATTTATATAAATGTTTCCATCCTTCTTTGCACAGTTATTATTGTTATACTTTTTTATCTATTTCTTAAGCTGTATATCAAGTTAATGATACTATAGCAAAAATAATACCATAATATGTTATATACTATTTGGGTTATTTTAATTTTATAAATAAAAAACAATCTCGATACAGCATTAAATTTTCATATTTTTTCCACATTTTTTTTTCTTATTCTTTTCTTATTTTTTTCTATATTTTTTCCATATTTTTTCTTATTTTTTCATTTTCCCCCCCCTTATTTAATAGGCTTACATGTAGTTGAGTAAAAATGACGTGCATATTTTCGCATCGTGGCAAATACGCGAAAAGGGGAAAAATGTGGAAAAAATGTAGAAAAAAATAAGAAAAAAAAATGAAAAAATGTGGAAATATAAGAAAAAAAACCTTAGGTATGCAATGAGTGTTAGAAAAAGATATACACACAAATAAGTTTATCTACTTATTTTAATTGTTTATAAAAAAAATATTGAGAGCATCTTTATGCATATATATCATGTTCGATTTTATGAATAAATATAAGTAGGGGAAGTACCTAACAAATGTATGTATATATTTTTCACTACATGTTCTTTAAACAAAATAAATTGATAAAAACTAATTTGAAAACTTTGCAATAATAAAAAGAAATTCCACATGTCTATGCAATATCTCCTAAAAACATAATTCTCATATATATGGTTTGAATTATTCCAATTAGAAAATTACATGTATGTATTATATATATTAAATATTTTTTGAAAAAACAAATTAGAGAAATTTAATACCTCGTTTTATGGCAGAAATGCACAAAAGAGCATATAGTGAATCACTTGGGTTGATAACAGACGAATTGAGTTAGAATAAAAAAATAAATAAAAATACTTTAATTTGTGTTGTCTATATAACATATATTTAATAAAAATAATTATACTTTAAATGTGTATATATAGGTATTCATATGCTTAGTGATGCTATTTTCTAAAATATATAAATATATGCATTCGAAAAATAAAATTAAAAATAGAACATAGAATTTATCCAGGGTTATTATTCATTTATGTTAAAGTATGTGAATATAATAATATGGTAGTTTACATTTTTTGATTTTTTTGTATGTATTAGGAAAAAAAAACTTAAAAGATATAAAATATGAAATAAAGGTAGATGAAAAAAAAAAAAAAAAACTAGAAAATGTTGTAGTAAGGATTCGAAAATTAGAACAAAATGAAGAAATAACTTTACAAACAGATCCAAAAGATAAAACAGCATTATATTTTAAAAAAGATTTTGAAATTGAAAAATATACCTTTGATTTAGTATTTGATGAAAATGATAATAATGAATCGATTTTTAATCAAATAGGTGGCCATGAAATAATTAATAGTGTGTGTAAAGGATATAAAGAAACTATAATAACATATGGCCAAACCGGAAGTGGTAAAACATATACATTATTTGGGTCTGAAAAAGAATATGGTATAATTTATTATTTTGTTTATCATCTATATAAATTATGTAATAAAAAAAATTATACAAAATGTTCGATATATTTAAGTATATATGAAATTCTAGGGGATACTTTAATAGATCTTATGTCATATCAAAATGAAAAGAACATCGAGTTTTATACAGAAGAATATTATTTGAAAACTATAAAATATCCATACAAAGTTGTGAATATAAAAAGTTATGAGGCTGCCAAAAAAATGATTGATGCTGCTTGTATGTTGAGGAATGTTGAAGCCACTTCGCAAAACATGAGGTTATTAAGAACATCATAAAAAATATTAACACTTATATGCAGACATATGCTTAGAAAGAAATATTATTAATTTATATTTAAAAATATCCAAGTGAATACATCTACAAGTTTTGGTTTTTATTTTGGATTTTTAGGTCCAGTAGATCCCATGCTATTATTCAATTTTTTGTCAACATTTCTGAATCCACTATTTCTAATAATGTAAAAACTGTTAAGGATTATTATGGTGTTTTAACTTTGGTTGATTTGGTTGGATGTGAAAGGGAAGAATATAATGTAAATAAAAATATAAATAAATATGAATATAAAGGAGGGAACACAAATGATAAAACATCTGCTCGAGTTTTAAATTCATCCCTTTCCTCTCTTAATAAAATGCTCAGAAAAATGCAGGTGTTACTTTCAAAGCTTACCTTAATCGCATCGTTTTGTATGTATCATGAAATCGACATATATATACTAAAATTTATGTACATTCATTATATCCTTTATTTTTTTTTGCAGATGGGTAATTTGGATGAATCAGATAAAAGACAAAGTGTTTTATGTAAAGTCTTATTTAACTATATACAAAAAACATGTGGAGTTTGTCTCATTTTTTGTTTTAATCCTACTCTAAGTCAAAAAAGTGTATAAAAAAAAAAATAATAATATAGTATTCGTTGTGCATATGTTTAAATATATTATTATATAATTTTATTTTTTATTTCCCCCCTTTTTTTGTAGCTTACCAGTTCTACTCTTACTATGGCAAACGAATGTAAAAAAATAAAAAGCAAAAGGAAACAACTATTTTATGTTAATTCTGAAAGCCGAGAAGCATTTTTCAAAAATATAAAAACCGAAGATAATACACATGCTCATTCTACAAATAATAATAATAATAGTAATAAAAAAACGAACGCTACGAATGAAAATCAATTTCAAGATATGAAACTGAATAGTGTTCATTCCAATAACACACAAAAAATGGATATACATAATTCAGATAAAGACGATATTAATGGTATAAATGAAAAAGTAAACATTCGAAACAATTCTTCAATATTTATTTTATATAAAAATGATGATAATAATAAAATTATAAATATAACAGATAAAAAAAGTGATAATGAAAAACATAATCTTTTAAGAAATCTTCTACATGAAATTGTAGAAGAAAAAATGATAGAAGACAAAAATAATAAAAATACTATTGAACAATTAAAAAATGATATTTCTAAATTAAAAAACGAATGTAATTTTTGGAAAAAAGAAACATATAATTATCATAATAAATTAAAAATGTTAAATAAAAACTATTTAAAAATTAATGAGTTCCTTTTTAAAACATTGAATAACAATTCTATTAATAGTACCAATAGCAATGACACAAAAATGAATTATAACATTCGAAACAATAGCAACTCACCAAATAGCTATCATAACTATTCTCTTAAAAATTATCCCAATGAGGCACGCAAACACGAGAAAAGTCAAAGCCTCTCAATCAATTTGAACAGGAAATTTTGTGAAGACAATAAAAATATCCTCATTAGTCCATGCACACATAAAAAAGAAGCACTTGATATTGAAAATAGCTATCTAAAAAAAAAAAATTCAATTTCATCTGACTCGTTCAGAACAAAAAAAAATTTAGAAAACGAAGAAAATTCTTCGAAAAAAAGAGATGGATATTCCAAAATAAATTCAGAAAGACATAACTTAAAAAGTAAGCCTATAACAGAAATTTATCAAATAAATGAACAAGGCTTAGAAAAAAACTCATTCTACAATAAGCATAGGTCTTTTAGCGAAGCATATAATTATGATGAGAAAAAAATTGCGAAATAATTCATCTGAACAAATAGGACATATTAAAAAAAACATTCTGACAAGTTCATAATAATGAATATAATTCGTCTTTTAATGCACACAATTTGAAAAAATCAAATTTAAAGCATGAACAGGTCAGAAAAGTAATCCATAAAATGAGCGACGAAATGGATGAAAGCATAGCGAACAAAAATAATATGTATGCTAATAATAGTTTGAAAGTAAGTTCGCGTGAACATTATAAAAGAGAGACGGATATTTTAAACTTTTATAAAAAAATATAAACGATTTATCAGTTAGAAAAATTTCATAATGAAATAAAACAAATTTAAATCATAACCAATCACCCAAAAATTATATAACTATTTTATCACCACGTTTAAACAATGAACATACAGAAAAATATAACAAAAATAATTATGAACAAAATAATTCACCAGTTGCTGAGTTGCCAATATAAAATGTTAACAATAGTAAAAAAAAGGAAAATATTCATTCCGCAATTAATAGTAACAGAGTGGTAACTATTTCAAAAGGTGTTATCAATATTGAAAACGGAAACAGTGAAAGAAATCCAAAATAGCAATTTTAACAAACTTAATAACATAACAGTTGAGTCCTTGGCAACGAAAATAAAAAACAGGATATTGAAATCGAGAAGTCTATCCATAGTACAATCGATAGATAAATAAATAAACGCACACATATAATTACTAAACACTAATATTAAGTGTAGTAAACATAAAAATAAATGATAAAGCATTAATATTATTATAATAAGGAAATTCAGCTAAAAAAATAATAATACAAATATTGTAGTAGTAGTAGTATTCCCTTTTGTTTCTACTATTTTTTTCTATTTTTTTCAAATTTTTTTCAATTTTTACGGAATTCTTAATACACTATATATATGTGTGTTTTCGTGTTAACCTTCAATTCATAATAAATATAATTGTAATTATTTTTGTTATTTATTTCATAATATTTTTACAATAATTAACTTTGTGGGGATGTACAAAGACATTGTTTAAATGTTTTTAAAATTATATTTTTATAAAAAAGTTTTAGAGAATATACATATTTGAACATTGAATATGATGAAACATATTTCCATGCTTTTCCTACGTTAATGTATAAACCATTTGTTATATATAAAATCGTAATAGCTATTTTTGGATATATTATAAATAAAAAAATACAATATGTTTTTTTTATTTAATTTATATAATGTTAAAATCAGCCCATAATTTTCCATAATCGCTATTAAACATATAAACAAAAAGTTATATTACAAAGCAAACTTCGAATTGCATGTTTTCATAATACATATATATACAAATATAAAATGTGTTAGACATGTAGATCCCAAGTTGCAATAATATGTACGATATCTTTATTCTTTTAAAATATAAAATTAATATTTTAGCATATATTTATTGTTTGTTCGATTTATTCAATTGTGATTAAATATTATTATTATTATTATTATTATTATTATTATTATTATTATTATTATATATACAACAATATATAATATTCAACATAACAATAATTGGAAAAATATATTTTTATAGGTTTCTGTAAATTTATAAAAACACAGTAAAAATAAATAAAAAATAAACGTATATGTTTCTCTATGTTTTCCTTTATTTAATTTATTTTATTTTTTTTAAATAATTTTTTTTACGATTTGTTTGCTTTTATTTATATTATTTTTTAATGCCCATTTATTTATTAGCTTAATTTATTGCGACGATTTGATTTAATAAAAATTTATAATTAATTTTTATTTATACTTTCTCTAGTTGCTTTTTTTTCGTTTCTTTTTAATTTATTTTTTCCGTTTATTTTATTATATTTAAAAAAATATTTTGGAGCAAATATCATAATATATTTAAAATAGAATCAACAAATATATATAAATAAATAATTAAATATTTACTGATGTTTATTGAAGAAATGGCGTATTTTTTTTATTATTAATGATTTAAAACATAAAACATTTTTTACTTATTTTATTACAATAAAAAAATAAGATATCCTTTATATACGCATCCTACATAGTTAAAGGTATGCATTTATGTATATAAGATATCTAATATAGTTGTATAAAAAAAAAAAAAAATATTATAGAAGCATAGAAGAGTTAAAGTACAGCTATTTCCTAGAAAGTATTACATGAATGAGTTATATAATTAAAATATAAGATAAAATAATAATTTTAATATTTAACATATCCTATAAATGATATGCATGTTTATATTTAATTTATTACACCTGAAAACAAAAAATAAGATTTATTATTCTGATTAATACTTTATCGCGAGTTTGTTTATTACATTTTTAATTTTAAAAACAAGTGAAGTTACTTAAATTGGAAAAAAACATTAACATAAATAACTAGCTATTTTTTATAATAGCTAGCAGAATAGTCATAAAAATTGAGGCATGTCAATAGTAGTGATCATAATAACACATTGAGACAGTATCCTATCTATATAACTAAATATTTTATGTTTTATTTTTATATATAATATTTGGAACATTTTGTTTATTATATAACCCATTTTAAGGTGTTTAAAAAAAATACTTAATTTCCGTTGGTATATTCGTTTATTAATTTATATTTGCAAAAAAAAAAAAAATGTCAAATTGGAGAATTAGCGAATTGGGAAATTGGATATCAAATGGCATAAGCCAATTGGGTGCAAATGCTGTATCAAATATAAATTCAATTATCCCTATGACCATAGAAGAACCTGCTACTTCATCAATTATTCCCAATACCCGTAATAATATATTTTTAAATATAAGTGACTCAGATGATGATTCAGATGATAGCTTATTATTAAATATTGATAAGGATGATCATAATAATCAAAAAAAAATATTAAATATGAATAATAATAATTATGATGATTCAGATGATGATGATTATTATGGTAATAATAAAACGTTTTTGAACATGAATAATAATAATAATGATGATTCAGATGATGATTCGGATTATGGTAATAATTTTGATTATACATTAGGATATTATTTGACAAAAGAAGAACGTGATAAAAAAAAAAAAGGTTATACTCCAAATAACTTGGGCGATATTCCAGACGAATATGAAGGTATATTCACATCAAAGGCAGCACAGAGAAAAATTACCACCCCATCAAGTAAAAATAAAAACGTGGGCCCAACCAAAACTGCAAGTGCAGATGCAAGAAACAGTTCAAATCCAGTCCCGAGCACAAGCAAAAATGAAAATCCAATCCCGAGCACAAGCAAAAATGAAAATCCAGTCCCGAGCACAAGCAAAAATGAAAATCCAGTCCCGAGCACAAGTAGGCAAAGCAATAGTACCTACACACAAATGGGGGGAAAAAAAACACAAAAAAGTGATAAAAGTAAAGATGAAAAAAAAGATAGTGAAGAGCCAAAACAAGAAAGTGGTGGGTTTTTTAGCAGTTGGGGATTAAATTCACTTTTTTCTTATGGAGATACATCAACATATTGCAATGAATATAAAACTGGTTATCGTTTAGATGATGAAGCCAAGCAAGTATTGAATGATAGTTTCACATATGAAAATTATTTAAAAAACAGAAAAAGAGGAAATAATCCCATAGATTCACAAAATCCATTCAATAAAAGAAATAGCCGTCTAAGAGATAATGACATGCGTATCTGTGTAGATACCACATATTATGATATATTAGAAGTGAATCCAAATGCACCAATGAAAACTATAAAAATGAATTATTATAAGTTAGCATTACGTTATCATCCAGATAAAAATCCTAATGATGAAAATGCAAAATTAAAATTTCAAAAAATAAATGAAGCATATCAAGTATTAAGTGATGAAGAAAAACGAGAAGAATATGATAGATGTGGATTAAATGCAGTTAATGGGATGTTTATGTTAGATCCATCTGTGTTATTTATTTTATTATATAGTTCTGAAGAATTAAAAGATTATATAGGTACATTAAGAATTGCATATTATATTCAAATGATATATAATAGTTCTGAGTCTATTGAAGATTTGCATTCCATTCGAAGTATAATAAAAAAGGAAATAGATTTAGAACAGAATCAAAGAGAAGTAAAATTGGCTTTACTTTTACGAGATAAATTAAAATTATATATGGAAGATGAACAAGCTTGGACTAAAAAAATGGAAACCGAACTTAAAAAAACAACGGGCTCATATTTTTCAAGTTCTATATTAGGATCTATTGGATGGATATATAATAATGTTGCATCTTCATATATAGCAGAAGTAACAACCCTTTGGGGGGTTGGTGCAACCTTGTCGAATGTTAAAGCATCTACTAGATCTATACAAAATCACATAGGTTTAGCCAAATCTATAATCAGCACATTTGTAACAGTTCATCAAGTAGCTTCATATTATAATGAACTAAGTCCAGATGATAATGATGAAGAAAACCCTTTTAATGAAAATAGAAAAACGACGAAAAAATTTAGTGAAAGTGATGATGATTGTGGAGAAGGAACAAGCACAGGTCGAACTTTAAAAAAAGATAAAGAAGTTGATCCAAATGATTTTGAAGGGACTGGAGATGTAAATTTTGGTTTTAGCATATCTGATTATTTATGGAGAAGAAATGATACCAAATTAGATGATAAATCTAAAAATATACAAGAATCAGAAGATTCTGTAAAAAAGAAAATGGAAAGAGAAGTATTAATGGAAAAATATCAAACTAAGGCATTTGGCTCAATAATAAAAAATGTACTTTCACTTGTTTTATGGGATGTAGAATCGACTACTAAAGGAGTAGCACAAAAGTTAGTACGTGATGAAGGTGTAGATATTAATACTCGATTAAAAAGAGCATATGCCTTGAAACAACTAGGAGATATGATGCTAAATTTGTCAAAAACTGAAAAGGATTTGTTTGATGTCAAAAATTTAGATATTAGCCAACTTTTTGATGATCTTATTTTAAAGGCAGCCAAAAAAGCAGAAGAAGAAGAAGCAGCAGCAGAAGCAGCAGCAGAAGCTGAATCAACCAAAATTGAGAGGGATGAAAAATACAGTGGTCTAAGGCATAATCAAAACAAGTCATGAATTTGTTAATTTCAAAATAAGCTTAGATATGCATACAAAACAAGGTGTACTTTCGCTTCGAATTAAATTCTATGACTTTTTTCTCTTTTAATTAAAAAGTGCAGCATCTGTAATATATATAACTCCCTTTGACATTCAAATTCCAAGACAAATCAATTTAATTCAAATGCTTGATGATTTATAAAAATTTTATTTAAACATAAAATAAAATAGTAACTTCCTATAATTTTAAGTGCCATACACTGTGTACGCATCCTATTTGTATATATTTATCCGTGTTATTTTATAACTATTAGAAATAATATATGGTTGCTATGCAATCAATCCTATATATATACATATATATATGCGTTTCATTTGACAATGCTAGCATTCCCCTATAATTTTTCGGATATTTCTGAACATATATATTTTTAAATGATTTATATTATTTGGTTTGATTTTTGTGTTTTTGGTGATATGGCTTTCTTTTCATGATTATTTTTATTTATGTTATGTCGACATAGAAAATTTGCAAATACTACATTACATAATTTGATTCATTATATTGTATAAATATTTATAAATATGTAATATTCATTTCACATTTTCATTATACATTGTATATTGCATATTTTTTATCGTTCGAATATTAAAAAAAAAAAAAAATTTTGAGTTTTTATTTTTATATCTATACTATTATGTTTGTGAAGGCTTTGTGGGCTTTTTATTATCCTTAATTTTAATTATTATATGATAATTTCTAAACAATCTAAAATTATTTATTTGCATTTTTTAATTTGATTTAAGATTCGTGATTGTATGTAAAAAGTTATTTTTTAAATAATAAATTACAACAAAATGAAAAAATAGAAAAGTAAAAAAATATTTTTGTATGCATAAAGAATAAAAATCGATATATAGATAAAATTAAATTGAGATTGACTACAAACTTATGAGATCTTTTAAATCAGATAAGAATTTATCTGTTTGAGGTTTTGGAAGTTTTTCATATTTATCCATCTTTAAGCATGTCATAATACATTGTTTTAAATTTAATAAATTGTCACAAGTTTCTAAATAATTTGAAATAGACATAAAATGAGCAAATTCCATTTGATGATTATTCATTAACTTTATATTTGGAACAATTAAAATTTTTTTATTTTTTCGTAAGCATTCAAATGTTGTTCCTACCCCTGCATGACTTAAAATCAGATTAGCTTTATCATAATATTTATTAATACTATTTTTGTATCGAAAATATTTTACTTTTTGTAATAAAATTGAATTTTTATTTTTGTAATTGTATATTAACTTAGGTATATATTTAGAGTTTCCAATTTGTATAGTTAATTTTGTAAAACCATTTTTTTTTAAAAATATGTGAAATTCTTTTTTATCTATATACTCAATTAACTCATCAAATTTATAAGAACCAACTGTAACAAATAAGTACATTTTTATGGATACAAATATTAGCTATATGATTATATGTATGCTTTTTGTCTCTATTTTTTGTAAGCAAATAATATTTCCTATTTTTTTCTATACTTAACAAATTTGAAAAATATTTATAATCTCTATAAACAATTTTGTTTCCTTTAATTTAACTAGTAGATATTAGTTTGATGAGTTTATACACACATACATACCTCCTTCCTTATATTATTATTAGCTTACTACTATTTGTGATTGTTAATTATATTTTAGCTTTTTTTTTTTTTTATTTCCTATTTATAAAATAGCTAGCTGGAATATTCATTTAGGGCATAAAAATAGCAACTATTAAATATGTAAGAAAAAAAAATAAGATATAAAAAAATAAAATAATAAGAAAGTAAGAAAATAAGAAAAAGAACTTAGCATATTATCAAGGAATATACACATAAATGGAGAAAAAAATAATACTCATAAAAATATGGAATATATCATATTTCGCATATTATTATTATTGCCGTTTTGTATCATTTATTTTTGTGCCGCAAAATCGATTATTATATAAGTCATGTTCAAAAGGGTTATGTAAAATATGCTAATAATGTGTGTACGTTTTTTTTTTTTTTTAATATAAAAATATAAAGAAAAATAATACATTTAGTATTTCTCATTTTATTTATACATATATTATTTTTTTTAATATTTGTTCAATGATTATATGTTATTTGTTTTATTCCCCTAAACATACATCATTTTGGAAAAAAAAAATGGCACCCTGATCATATTGTTTTATTTCCTTTGTGTATATTACATAAATTATACCTAGAGCTTTTGATATAGCAATTAAACTATATAAAGCTCTCTTTTTTCAAGCGTATACATATATAAGCATGAAATCGTATTAACACTTGTATATATATCCTATACATTCCTAATTTTGAAATAGAAATATAAAAAGCGATGAAGTTGCTTTGCACAATTCTTCATAAGAACGTTAATTCTCTTTTTTTCTTTTCCCCAAGTGATTTATGATATGCATGTATATGTGGGAATCGTTTATGCATATTAAGTGTCTATATATTCATGCACAAAGGGGTAGGTAATATATATGCGTCTGTTTGAATGTCAAACTGCTATGAAATCCTTCTCTTTTTCCCCCTTTTTTTTAAAAACTGGACAATTTTCACTGAGGAACTTAGAAATATGTTCATATTATTTGTAAAAATATCTAGAAAAAATATAATAAAGCAATGGCGTATTAGTTAACATTGTATATATATATGTGCATATACATACCGCTCTCCTGTTTTAGTTTCGTATTTTCACAATTCCGTTGTGTCTACCCTCACCTATATTTTTATATATCAATTAATTTTACACATGTTTTTATGTATACAAATTTTATGATATATTTTTTATTTTTTATGTCAAAAGCTACGAAACTAAAAAAAAAACAACAATGTTATTTTTTTTTTCAAACAATAATAATATTTGATTTATATCTTAAACAAAAATAATTTACAAACATTAAGAAAATTAGAAATTGAATATATGAGCTTCAAATTAAATAATGAACCTAAAATTAAAAGCATGACCTTGTATTTAAAAACAAATTACGACCTTGATCTTAAGAGAAAAGACAGAAATTTGATTTATTATTTGTTTTTTTCCAAAATATTTATCGTATAATACCAGTGGCAAATCATTCATTTTAATTAGTGTGTGCATATTAGTACCGAATCGAGTTGTCAGATAAAATAAATATATATATATATACAGAAATCACATGATTTGAGGAAGCAAAGAAAAATAAGAAATAAACTGATTTATGCGTCCATAAAATGAGTATAGGAAAAAAAACACAATATAATATAAAGGTGGATATACATGAAGTTAAAGATTTGAGTTTTCGAGAAAGTACAAATGAAAAAGAGATAATACCTAACCCTTATATTGAAATAAGAGTTAACGATGAAACAAAATGTACAGCCAAAAAAAATCAAGCAGTAAATGTTGTATATAATACATCATTTAATTTTTCTATGGATTTAACTGACTATGATTTTCAAAGAACAAGTGTAGAAGTGTGTGTATTACATAAATATACAATTCAGAGTGCACTAATTGGAAAATGTTCTTTCAGTTTAAATTATGTATATTCAAAAGTACAACATTGGATATATAGAATATGGGTTAAGTTGCGAAATCCTGATCTGCCTTTAGATGATGTAGGGTATTTATTAATATCTGTTGGGGTATATGGCCCTGGTGATTCTATACCAATTATAAATGATAGCATAAAAACAAATATGCATGAACATGAAATATGTGCAAATAATAAAGGAATAGATATGCATATAACACATTATGATTTATGTATAAATATATTTAGAGGTCAAGATATCGAATTTATAAACAATGCTAACAGTTTATTCCAAAATAATTTAGAACCATATGTTAGGGTAATACATAACGGTTTTGAAGAAAAAACTAAAATTATACGAAATGATCCAAACCCTGTTTGGAATTTAAGTGTTCATTTACCAACATGTACACCTTGTTATGATAAAAATATTATTATAGAATTAATTAATGGAGAAACAAATGGCGTCGTTATATTTAGTATTTTACTAGATTTTTTTGAAATACTAAAAAGGGAAATAGTTCCACGATGGTTCAATATTTATTATAACCCTCAGAATTACATCTTTCCTAGAAGCAGTATTTATTCCCAGAATGTCAATCAAAATTCTACGAATCCTCATGCTTTTGGAAATAATCAAACTTCGAATAATAATCAGTCTGTTGCCGGTATTGGCAATACAATTAATAATGTGAGCACATTTGGGAATTATTTATTTTCAGGAACAACTGCAGAAAAACTTTTTAAGAATGCAGCACAAGGAATAAATATTAATGATATATTAGGAATAACAAAAGTACAAAATATATTTACTAATGATATTTTAAAAGAATTTTATCTTTATGGGGGTCGTATATTTTTAGGAGTAAATATTACAAAAACTCATGCCCCTGGGCCTATATGTATAAAATCAGCAAAAATAGAACATGACCCACCCAACAAAGAATATATATTTTGTGCTGACATTTATGAAATATTAGGAGTAGAAGGAAATAATAAGCAAGGAGAATATGAGACTAATAATTTGAATAATATAAATGATGGAAATGTGTTAAATGAGAAAAATAATTTTAATAACAATGGGGATAGTATTATATGTGTATGTGGATTAGGACCTCACAAATTAAAAACGCCACCACTACTTCCAAACGAAGTAGGATCTTATGTTTTAAATGAAAGTGCGGGAAGAATAAATGAGTTTCGTATTTTTTTACCACAAAATAATAATGAACAAATTTATGATATATTTCTTTATATATATGTAAAGTCAAATATATCAGTTACAGACTGGATTACAAACAGACGAAATATTTATAATAGCATTTTAAATACAGAATATGAAGATGGTGATATAAATAAGATTCAGAAAATAAATAAAATGAGTTCAATAAATCAAATATCTGATGATATGGTTAACAACAATTCTGAAATTTTAAATAATTATAAACTAAAAAGTTTTGTCAGAATACCATTTAAATATTTACTTTTGAATGAAAATAAACCTAAATGGTTTTCTATGAAAAATGTTGAAACAGATGCACATGATTATAATATATCTTTTTTTGCAAATTTAATACCTTGTAATTTATATAAAAAAAGACCAAAAAGGTTAGAATATAAATTGTCACGATATTTTTTTCGTGCTTTAATATATGAGGGTTTACATTTTCCAGCTAAAGGATATAATGCATTTCCTGACCCATACATAAAAATAGAAATAGCTGGACAAACTATAAAAACAAGTACTATTTTACATACATTAAATCCAAATTATTATGAAGCATATGAAGTTGAAGTTATATTACCAACAAATTTAAATCTTGCTCCAGATATATCGATAGAAGCTTTTTCTGTTAATAAATCATTTCTTTATAATGATGATATTTTATTGGGTTCATGTACATATCCTATCATGAAAGTTCCAATGGAATGGAAAAGATCACCTATATGGATAAATTTAAAATCTTCTCAATATAAAAAGTGTAAAGCAAAATTATTAGTTGCTTTTGAATTAGTACCTTATGAAAAAGTAGTTAATGATGATCAGTATCCATTTTATGATGATATAAGGCCATCAACTTTACCTGGTCATGTTTCTTTATTTTTAGTTGGGATTCGTATGTTTAAACCTTTGAAAGATCCATCTGTCACTGTTTGTTTTGGTCGAGATATAGATGACACATCTCAATTTTTATGGTATGAAACTACTAATAAAGTTATATCAGGAAAAGAAGGGAATTGGAATTTTTTAAAATATTTTTCTCTAGATGTAGCATTACCCAAGCGTATGCAACATCATAGTTTTTTAGAAGTTCGAGTTGAGGATAGAGGATCTAATACTGGTTTTTCTGGTGGTACTTCTAATGGATATAATTCAATTAATGCCATAAATAATGATAATTTAGTAGGTACTGCGTATATAACCCTAAACCCGCTACTCCCATGGTTATATGAATATGAACAAAGAGAATGTATAGAATTGTTTAAACTGCATCTATTGGAAGAGGTTCTAATTGAGGATGCTGAAAAGGCGCGGAAAACATATAATAGTGCATTGATATATAAAAAAAGTTCAATATTTTCTAAAAAAATGTCAAATGATATATTTGAAATACAAGGAACAGATGAAGAAAGAGATGGGTATGGTAATAATAATGTTTTTCATGCATTATCGTTAAATATGTTAGAGGAGAACCCATTTTTAGAATATGGTGATGAAGATGTAGAAGAACCAGATGAAGGTGAAAATGGGTTAAAAAATGTGATGCACAAAATAAAAGATGATATAAATAAAGAGGATAGGGCAGAAAACAAAAATAGTGTAACCGAATTGGAGAAAAAAATAAATTCAAATGGTATTCTTAGTCCAATTGAAACAAATGGAATGAGAGCAGTGAATGAATTTGAGGAAATCCCAAATGAAAATAATCAAAAAAAAGAAATTAAAAAAAAAAAAAAAAGTCGAAAAAATATAAACAATGAATATCTTCCTTATAATGATCCAGATTTTGCAAATGTTCGAATTGAAGACCCATTAGAGCATGTTTGTTTTACACAAAAAACTGGTGGTATAGATAATGATATAGATGTAACTGGATATTCAAACAACAATAAATCCATCTCAAATATAAATGATAATCATGTGAATAAACAATATACATCAGCCAATACATTGGACAATGCCGAAAATTGTGGGAAAGGTATTTATGGATTTAGTGAAGATATGTTAAATTTTCAATTATCATTAGCATATGATGATGACCATGATGAATTGCAAAGAGAAGAAATGTTATATGAATATGAAGTAGATATGGATATAAATGATTTACCTTATTTAAGAGCAACGATATTTAGATGCACAGATTCTGGAATACCAGAAGCAGTTGGTTATTTGAAATATATATGTAATGTATATGATGAAAAAACAATGCATAAAAAAAAAGAAATGGTTAAAGCATGTGATAACCTAGTAAGAGAATATAAATTAACAAGAAATTTAGTAGTAAGAGCATATATTATTCAAGCAAGAGGTTTGAACCCGCCATCAGGGGCTACAGATATAACGACATATATATGGATAAAAAATAGTGATGAAATAACAAACATTCCAGGTGGTTTATCACATAATATTAAAGATACAGGACATACAAAAAAGCAAGGATATAAACCTGAATTCAATAGATGTTATCAATTATTATGTTCATTTCCTGATGAATCTATTATACAAGTATGTGTAATGAATCAAGGATCTATATCTGATGAAGTGATAGGATATACATATATAGATATGGAAGATAGATACTTTAACAAAAAAATAAAGCAACTAATGTTAGATGACATTATGCCAATAGAATTAAGATCATTGAAATTAGAAAATAGTACAATATCACATGGATCTTTAAGATGTTGGTTTGAAATATTTACAGAAGAATTTGCGCAATTAAATCCTGTTAAAATTTTATGTTCAAATGAACCTGATGACTACCAATTAAGATTAGTTGTATGGAAAGTTTTGAATGTAGCAATGGATAATAATTCGACAGTTAGTTTATTTGTTAGATGTATATATGCAGATGATGATTCTGAAGATATTAGAGATACAGATATACATTATAATAGCAAAAATGGGAAAGGTATATTTAATTGGAGATTTGTTTATAATGTTAAAATACCTACAAATTCAACAACTATTAAAGTTCAAATACACAACTATGCTCTTTTATCATCAAATGAACCCATTGGTGAATCATCTCTTGATTTATCTGCTCATTTTTATCGAGCTCGTAAAAAGAAAGGTTTCTATCATATACCCAGGTATGTTTATTTTTTTTGAAGCATAATTTAAGTATATTGTTTGATCGAATTTTTTTTTTTTTTTTTTCCTCAAAATTTATATTATATGAACATTTTATGTAATCACCTTTTCCTACTTTGTTAGATTCTCCATTTCTTGTAAACACCCAGCACATAAAAACAAAATCCGAGGAAATATAGAAGTCGAAGCATGCATATTGCCAAAGAATGAAGCAGATATTGATCCAGTTGGAAATGGACGTGATGAACCAAATAAAGATCCATTTTTACCACCAATAACAGAAAATAGAACCTATGTAGATTGGGTAACTATAAATGAAAAACTGGGAGATGCAACTGCATCTATAATGCAAGGATTGAAATGGACAGGTATATCGATCATGTTTGTTTGCATATGTGTAGAATCCAAATGGAGCAATGTTAATATAATAAATAGAGTACTAAAAATAGTAAAATTATAAATTTATCATATATTTTCACCTTCTTTTCAGGAGTATGGGTTATGGTTGCATTCATTGTTATTGGAATTTTATTTATAATGTTTTTGTTAAAATGAAGACAGAAGTAATGAATTGTATCTCATATAGACATTCAGAATGAAATTTACCATATCTTTTATTTTGCATCTAACAGAATCACGAATTTATTTTAAACAGTGCTCAAGCAAGTTTCACAAAAAAAAAAAAAAAAATTATTAATAAATGTAAAAAAATTTGAGATAATCAATTCGATTTAATTCTCTTTTTTCAAATATATGAAAATTTTTCAAAACACATTCATCCATATATGAAACCTTTTTAACTAAGTTCCATATATTTTTATAAATATATTCATATTCTGTGTATTGATGTTTAATACTATGTATATGAACTGCATGCTCACATAACTCATTTAAAACATGTCCTAAATTTTTTTTATAAAATATTATTTTAATTATTTGTTCCGTTTTATCTGATTTATTTGATTTTATATTTTCATAATAGTATCCATTATTTAATGAAAATGTAACAACTTTTATAAGTTTATCGATTTTATTATAAAGAATAAATAATTCATTTTTATTTTTAAATAATTTTGTATCTAACAAAAAATATATATATGAAGAAAGTATGTGTATTTGTTTATTTAAAGAAACCAAAGGAACCACATCTATTATATAATCGGTTGTTAGGAATACAGTTTTATTATATGAATTATTTAAATTTGGTGAAATATTATATTGTATATCATTTGCCATTATTAAATCAGTTGCTTTTTTATATAATATATTTGCTTTCTTTGTATTTTTCATATCATAGTCATAAAACTCAGCTAAATGAAATATTGTGAGAATGTCTTTATCCCATTTTATTTCATTTCCCAGTTTTTTATCATTAATATCATTTGTATTAGGATGGCCTAAAATTTTGATTTCTATATATTTATATAAAATAGATGCTATTTTATAATTTTGTAATATATCTAAATTAGCTCTTGCAACTTCAGCTATATGGATTGCACATTTATTATCTGTTTTTATGCATCTAGATATCCATGGCATAAAATATGAAATGTCAGCATATTTTGATTCATCAAATTGATGATAGGGTTCATGATCTTCAACAACTTCTGAAGTAAATTTTATAACACTATATTTTCCATTTCTATATAAAGTTTTATAATTGGTATCATCATATATTACTTTTTGGCAGAATCTGAAATTTTGTTTATTTGTGCATCTAGAATAATTAGAATCTATTTGATCCGCTAAAGTAAATGCACTTATTCCCTCATTTATAGATGCACATCTATAAATATTACTAACAATATAACGAATTTTATATTTTTCATAATAATATTTTTTTGCATCAGCAAAAGGTATGCAACTGGCTAGCATATAATAATCTTGAACCCGTTTTCGTAACCCTACATCTTCATATTGTGGATGTAAAATCATTTTAAAATTAGTTGTTGATCTTAAAAAACTAGATGTAGGTATATCGGCCAATATTGGTTCCCCATCTTTTATATTTATTTTCATCCAATTAATTAAATCTAAATTATTTTGCAGATTCGGGGGCTCGTTCCGTATAATATTTATGTATTCATATTTCGGAAAGTATTTTATAAATGGGTATATCCATTCATAGATGCAAATTATATGTATTATAATTTTTGTCGATTTTTTCAGTTTTCTGTAAAAAAATGAAAGAAAATGGAAATATATCACACATCGATGTAATAAAAAAAATATATGGGTATATTTATTTTTTTGTAAGTTTCATAAAATTTTGTATAAATCATAGAAATAGTGCATGTATCTTTACATAATGTAAATATAATATAGTATTGAAATATATATAATTCAAACTAGCTATATAAATTAAAAAAATGCTTATGTTTTACCTGAACAAAGGAAAAGAAGGGCCAATGATAATAAAAATAATATTATTTAAAAAAGTAGTAGATCCAACCAAAGATGAAATGACACACAAAAGAGGCAAAGATAAGACCCGAAGCCTTGTTATTATTAACATAAGGAATATAAAAAATATAGTTTGTGTTAATAAAAAAACAAAATTTGAAGTAATAAATTCATTATATTTTATTATATCTTTTTTTCTGTATATAGATTTTAAATATATGGTTATATAAAAAATGTATATAATTCCAAATATAATAAAATAATCGAACAAAGCTGTTTCTTTTATCATGTTTAACATATTTTTTGAAAACGGTTTAAACTCACCCCCTGCACTATATATCATTGTGTCAAAATTATGATTCCCTATATTTAGTCTGACTTTTAATAATGAAAGAACATGTGAATCATCTTTTGCTTTATTTATTATAAGCATTCGCAAAAATATAAATATAAATAATGATATAAATCCTCTTTTTAGTATAAATTTTATTTTTTTTAATATATTAAAATTTTCTATAATATTTTCATCTATTTTTATCTTGTCTTTTTTAAGAAAATTATTTTTCATTTCATCAAATCCTTCTACTGTTTTGTTAATTATATTATCATCTTTTCTACTCACATTTGAGTTTGAACTATTTTTAAAAATATTCATCAACATATGAATTAAAGATTTATCTTTTTTCCTATTTTCTTCACTTTTAATTTTTTTTAATTTATCATCTTTAATTGTTGTGTTATTTTCTGGGCTTATAACATCACTATATATTATTGTTACTAAAATTGAAATAAGGACATATGGGAAATATGTATATATCATATATCTTGGAAAAAATGTAACTATTACAGATAATATATAAGATAAACCAAAAACAATTAATATTTTTTTTAATTCTTTTTCTAGATCATATCCCAATAAATAAACTATAAATAGACTAACAATATTAGTTAGCAAAATGAAAACAGAAAATTGCCATGTTATTAAAAAAAAAAAAACACACAAAAGTAAATGTGCGTAGTTTAAAGCTGATATCTGTTGAAGAAAAAAGAAAGAATGAAAATAAAATATAAACATGTACTACTATTGGATATCAATGTTGTACCATATATTAGTTTGGAACATCTATCCATATAATATATAAATATGAACAAACGTAAATATCCTTATTTTTTTATTACCTTCTTTTCCCTAAGAATAATGTATATATGTAAAATAATTCCCCACATGTAAACAGAAGCAAAATTTTCTCTTAAAGGAAATCCTGAAAAAAAAAAAAAAAAGTGAAAAAATGGTAAATATATATATTTGAATATCAAAAATATTTTTTGTACTTTTTTATGTGTGAATATTATTGATTAATACCAGCTAATCTCATTATAAACTTTTCACGAAAACATGAAAAAAAAAGCATTATAAATATGATTCCAGAAGAATATGAGTTTCCTAAAAAAAATATATGAACCATGTAGATCAAACCAAAAGTTACAGTTTATAAACATTTTTTGAATTTTTCATATTTATACCTATATATACAGAAAAAAAAAATAGTGTACTGACACTAGCCGCTTGAGAAAGAAGGGCTAAAAATAAATAATTAAAATGTGTTTTTAAACTATATAAATGTACAATAGATATGGATATATGTCTTATTTGATGTTTCAAAAAAAGAAAATAAGGATATAATAAAAATAATCATAGTGATAATTATGGTAATTGGTTACCTGCATAAGCATAAAAGTTGTATGGGGTTGCAAAAAATGTTTCTAATTTTATAAGGCGCCATATTGTTCCAAGTATTATTTCTTCAAATATGGAAAAGAAATGAAACAATATAAAGATTCTAAACCAATGAAATATGAATATTGAAGATTACTCAACTTATTTCATTTCTAAATTACCTGGATAAATATTAAAACGCTGTAGTGCATTTATTCGATTAGGATACTCGCTTCTATCGTCATTTCTAAAAATAAGACATTTAAATGGGCGAAGTGGGTTAGTTGAAGTGGATGGTGTCAAAACAGGGGATGTGTATCACTTCTTACTGGTAATAGTAATTTTTATTTCATCTAATTATTTATTTTTTTTATAAATACATGATCAGATTAATGCCATCCAAGTAATTTTTAGATTTAACTATATCATCATAAAAAGAGAAATAAAATGATTCCTAAAAAAATATGATATACATTTAATGTGGGAATAATGTGTTCATGGGAATATATATAAATATAAATTGTTTATATTGATGTGTGTTATCAATATTTTGTTCTTAAATTTCTTACCTCGGAATATAATGATACCTTTTGTTCTTCATAACTTCTACAAAATTCATATTGATACCTCTTGTAAAATGTGATAAAAACAAACAGACTAAATATAAAATGGAAGAAAAGGGAAATATTAAGAATGAAAAAAAATTACAAAATGGCATGTATTAATATTTTCCGTTTTCTACATATACAGAGTAACTAATTTTTTATTTGTTATCCATTTAAAGAACATATTAAATTCATAAAAATAAATACATATATGAATATATTATGTGTGAATTTATTATATATTCATAAATATTATAATTTTAATAAAATTTACATAAATTATTACCAGATCAACAAAGAACAAAAAAACAGTCTCACTTTGCATTTGTCCATTTAAATAAATAGAATTATTCAATTCCCGTGTTTATTAAAAAATAAATAAAAAAGAAATATATAATGAAAAAAATTTACTACCAAGAAAATAATTTACAAATAGCAAAAAATAAAACAATGGAAAATACAATAATAATAGTGATATTCACAAAAAATATATGGGCAATAACATGAAATAAGCACTTAGTATGTTATTTTCCGGAATAAAATGGAATTATACAAAAAATAATAATTTTTTTTATATAATTTTAAGAAAATAAAAATTAATAAAAAAATGTTCATTTAAAATTATGCATAAATATGCCCTATCTACTCATATATGTATAACATAAATTTAACGTCTTTTTTTTATTACAATAAAAAACATACTAAACAAAAAAATATTCATATGCATATCGCTATTTTGGGATATATACGCACAAAAATACAAGCTTATAAAAATCACAACTTATAAATAAACTAGCATATCCAAGTTCTCAAAAATATTATTATCCCTCTCTTCTATTCCTATATAGCAATTGCAAAATTTAGAGTTGCTGTCAGGGAAATTAAATGAAAGAGTATTATCATGATATGCATTAAATTGATTTTCCATATTAGATAACTGTTCCCATTTATGTTTATCTTTTTGATAAAAAAAGTCGTCATTATTTTTCTTTAAACTTTCAACAAAGGAAGAAAAAAGGAATGGATGAAAAACTTTTGATATAATTTTTTTATTTGGGAATTTTTTTATTAAAAGATAAAATTGTTTTGTGCAATTAGGGCATACACATAAATAAATTTTTATTCTTTTAGATTTAATTACACATTTAAATTTTAATATACTCATGTCTGTTTTGTTTGTATTTTTTTTTTTTTTTTTTTCATTTGTATGCTGTTTCTCGAGTTCCAATTCATTAATTAAGTCACTTTCACTGTTTTTATAACTTAATATATTTTTTTGATCATTAAAAAAAATTTTTTTTATATTGTTCATGAAACCTCCAAATGTACTACTACTTTTTTCTTCATTTAGATTCTGATTTTCATAGGTTAGTAGAATTTTATCATTTTTAATTAAATCAGTATATGGATCAATGTCATTTAAATCATTTTGACTTTCTATATAACTATCTGCGTTATATTCATCATTTGAACTAGTAGAATCGTTTATAGATTCTTTTAAATTCAAATCCAGTTGTTCCATATATGGTTTTTTCTCTTTTTGAATTTCCGTTTGCATTAATTTTAGCTTATTATAATTTTTCATGTTATTTTTTTCATTTAAAATAGTGATGCTTGTATTTATTTCATCATCCCTTGACATATAGTTTTCACTTTCTATCAGTTTGTTATCTGTTATGGTATAATTATTATTTAGCTTTTTAAAGTGGCTTTCTTCGAATAGCATATTAGTAGGATCTTTAAAATTGGAATGAAGCGTTTCCCTTTTTATTTTAAATACATTATTCTTATTTTTCAAAATATCCTTTGATTTTTTATAGTTTTTTATATAAATATTATGACAACTATGGGTTCTCGTTGTTTGATTATTAATTTTATCGTCTAGTTTGTTTGATGCCGCTTTAATATTTTCCACTTCATATTTTCCCTTTTTTGAGTTTAACCGGAATATATTATTATATTTACTATTCTCTTTATTATCATTTTCGTTACAAATATAATTTGAACTAATATGTTTGATAGTATAATTTCCATATTGGGGATATGGACTTATATTGTTATAATATATTTCATTATGGGGGTAATTAGTAAAAAGAATTCCACAGCTATTTAAAAATGTGTTATTAAAAATATGAATAGATAAATTATTAGCTAATTTTGTGTTTATAAAAGAGCTGTATTTTTCTAATAAAACAGTAGACAATTGAAATATTTTTCTTTCCTCTTCCAATTTTTTAATGTGTTTATTAATTATTTTGGATTCTAATTCTATTTCCTTTATTTGATCTCTTATATATTTAATATTCTTCTTTGTTTTTTTTCCCCTTTTCATAATTCTTTGAGTTGAAAATGTTTATATTTTTTGTGTTTTTTTCTCGAGTTTGTTTAAGATTTATATATTGTTGACTTTTTTTTTTCTTCGAGCCCTCATGTTTTTGCCATTTGTTAACTACACAATATGTAGTTTGGGTTATAATATAACCATTTAGAAGATTTATTTTTGCTACTTTTCTTTTTTCATTCCGTTAAAAAAAATATCAATATTTTTATTTTATTATTTTTTTTTTTCATGGAAATGTATCAAGGATAATACTTTTGGCGATACTCGACCGAATAATCTCTTTCATTTTTCTCTTATTCACTTTGACTCATTTATTTTTATAACTATATAATTATTATTTATCCATTTTGTATTTTATTTTTACATTTTTTTACCAATAAATTTACACCCATAATAGAGTATATATAATAGGGGTAAATAAAATTGCGTGATAAAAAATTTATTATTCAAGCAACTTTTTTTTTGTAAAATATCTACAAAAAAGTCGCGTTAAAGGAAAATATTTCACACTTTGCTTCCACATATAAATATATAAATAAATAAATAAATAAATAAATAAATAAATAAAAAAAGAAGAATATCAAATATTTATATATTGTAACTTATAATGAAGATGAATAATGGAGAAATTGCATTTTGAAAATTTTATTGTTTACTGTTATTCAAGCAAATCTTTCTCTTATCTCCAAAAAAATGAAAATAGCTATAAAAGTCAGAAAAAAAAAATCCAAAATAATGAGTATGAAAAGCTAGTTGATGAAAAAAAAAAAAAATATAAATGGATAAAAAAATTATCACATAGAGAATGTTCTAAACATATTTTAGAAAACCTGAAACAGAATAATAACATAAAACACGCAGAAAATAAATTTAATGGAAAAACGAAAACTAAAAAAAGGGGTTATTCACTATTATATAATATTGACGATGAACTAATTTACACATATAAAAACAACAAATTTATAAAGGATGCAAAGCACATGAAAGCTGCTTCCCTAACTGCTCAAAAAAAAAAAAATGTTTTTAAACCGAGTAAATGCATATCAATATTTAAAGGAAAAGAAGACACTGGAAAAAAAGAACGATGTAGAAAAAAAAAGCAAAATACAGAAAATGATGTTCTAATAAAAGAAAAACGTTTTTCTAATAAAAATAAATTAAAAAGCGATAATTTAATAAAAATAAAAGGAATAGAGAAAAAAGACAATAGTATTGATATATACAAATATTTATTTAATATTTTTATTAGAAAAGAATATTATAAAAAGGTATCAAATCGATGGCTAAAAAAATTTATAAAGAAAAATGGCCCTTTATATAAAGAAATAGCTAAACAATTAATTAATTTGTTGATCATAAAAAATTTTGTAATTTTTGATGTTGAATTATGGAATTTCTTTCTCCCAGAAAATTTGATAAATCATTTTAATATAAATTTACAATTTTTTTGTGGAAAATCAGGGAATAAAAAAACAGAATTTTTAAAAAATTTATTTGAATCATTTCCTTTTAAATATTCCCATGAAAATGTTCACATTATTGATATGATTGAGTATGAAAAATATCCTATTGTATATGACTATAGATATTTAACAGACCCCAACCATTTTTTAAATAGTGTCGAAATAAATGTAGATAATAAAATAAAAAATATAAATAAAGATAACTTTTCATTCAAACTATTTGATATGCCAATAATTAAAGATAGATATACACACTTATCACCATTAAGACAAGATATAAATTGTAACAAAATAAAACGGGAAGTTGATATTCATACTATTAGTTTAAAACATGTTAAAACTTCTAATACCAGCATAATAGGGGGGAATTATAAAATCGACACAAATGAAAATTCAATGAATAGTGAAAAGATAGACAATTCATGTATTAATCAGTATAAATACAAAGGTAAAAAAAAAATGCTCAGTTTTTTAGCATCTTCAGATAGTGAAGAAATGTGTAATAGCATAGATTTGCACTATATAAATAAAATAAATGAGAATAATAATTATCTTTCAAAAAGTATAAATTTATGTGATTATAAAAAAAGAACTTATATAAATAATATACTTTACCCAAATTATTATGAAATTGCACTAAAGGAATTTCTAATAACAGATGTGAAAAGTAGAAAAACAATTCAGATGATTGATTTATTGAATTTAAATTTAGAGTATATTCTTATCAATTTTACGAAAATTGCTATGATTAAACAACTTGTATGGAAAAAAAAAATGTTCAGATTGCTATATAAATATGTAAAAAGAGATAATAATACAAAATTTAAAAAAAAAAACAAAAACAAAACACTAGGGTTGAACTTATTTAACGGAGGATACTCCTTTCTATTAATAAAAAATTTAGATTTTATAAACAACTTTTCTATTTTAAAAAAAAATTGTATTATGTTTTTATTATTAAAATATATTTTTATATGGAAAAAAATGAATTTAAATGCACATATGTTTGTTGTATCCCCAGCTTTAGATGACAATACACCAAATGGATTTAATAAAAGTGATATTGGGGAAAAAAGCCATGAAAATATTTTACTACAATTGAATCCTTATATAAATAAATACTTTCTTTTTATTTTACCTAACTTCCTTCATCATAACGATAGATATATAATATTAAGACATTTGTATAGAAAACACAATTTACCATATTCAATTAAAACATTGAAATATATTTCTAAAATAACAAATAGTTATTGCGAAGAAAATTTGATCAAACTATTCCAAGATGAATACAAGGAAAGAATTATTTATTTATTAAAAAAAAATAATATAAGCAAACATGAAAATTCGAATAATAATGTGGAGGATATAAGTAATGTTGATAATCTTTTGAATATAAAAAATAATATTAAAAAATTAATGTCAAGAAATAAAAATAAAAAAATTAATTTTTTTAATAAAACTCTTAATTTCCAATGTGATTCACATTTATTTATTCACGGAAAAGAAATTGAATTATATAAAAAAAAAAGTTTTGAAAGGTTAAATAAAAATGATAAGGATAGGACATACGGGTTTTATCAAATGGTGGGGGAAAGTGAATTAATTAATAGACTGAAAAATGAAGTTGTTCATAATTTTATTCATAAGGGAAAACAAAAGCCTTATAATAACAATGATTGCGAGAAAAACCTTTTTGATGGTGTGGGTATATTAGTATATGGAGAAAGTGGATCTGGAAAAACTTTCATATCAAAAATAATAATAGAAGAATGTAATTGTAATTCTATTATTATAAATTGTGCTAATATATTTAATAAAATAATGGGTGAATCTGAAAAATTTCTTAATGAGGTATTTGAATATGCAAAAAATAAATTACAACCATGCATAATTATGTTTGATGGTATTGAAAATATTTGTTTTAAACATGATTTATTTTCAAATTCTATTGATAAATTTTCTGAGCGATTAAAATTATGTTTTTACGAAAATCTAGATAAGTTGCATTTTGAAAAAAAATGGAATCCGAATTGTAAAAGGAACACTAATTCAATTATAATCATTTGTACAACAACTGATATTAATAATCTTGATAATAATTTACTAGTAAATCATAGAATCAGGCATATATATCAAACTAAAAGCTTTAGGTTTTGGGAGAATAAAGATGTATACAAACTTTTTGAAAACTGCTTAAGATTTAATAATATAGATCCAAATGTTTTAATAAATTCAAAAAAATTTCAAAAATTTATACAAGAAAATATATTAAGTAGGAAGAATATATTATCACCCCTTGACATCTCAAATATGTGTTCAGATACGCTAGCTCGATGTATACAAATTAGCATTTCGAATGGTTAATGAAAATGAAAGGGAAACTCATCAAACATATTTTACTTATTTATTTATATAATAAATAAAATGGGAAAAAAATATATAATCTATCATATTGACATCTTTGCAACTTTTATGAGTTATATTACACATATACACATAATATACTTAAATATGCCTTTGTTATATATTTGACTTATTTACTTTTATTTTTTTACTAGGAAATGAAGTAAATATAGAAAGCTTCTGGAATATATTAAGGGAGAATTATAAATAAAGTGATAAATATGGATATATGATATTTACATCTTCTATGCTTATATGGTCATTTCAGTTTCTTGCCCTCTCGTCACTTTAACTTTAATTCAATTTTCTCGATTTGTAATTACAAAAAATATTATTTTTGAGAAAATTTTCATCTAATTTTTTTTTTTTAATTTTATATTTTATCCATTTTTCGTATTTTTTTGGTTTATATATATTTTTTTTAATTTATCTCCTAACTATACCAGAAGAAGGGGAAAAAAGCAGGAAGCCAAATTATCATATCGAAAAATTCCATTATCTAATGTTAGTAATAAAAAATCAGAAACTTACTAGCATGGATTAAAAAATTAACAGCAAAATGCATATATGTATTATATATATATATATTGATGGAAAATAACCATGAGCAATTATCATAAATATTAATTCATTTAAAATAAGCATTTTCCTCTTATTCATAATGTATATATATATATATATTTTTAATGTAATGAATATAATATGTTTCTTTAATCATACATCCTAGTTTCTATTTGAAATGTATTTAAAAATTAAAAACTTTTTCTTCTCATTTTTTTTGTGAAATTGTAATATATTGAAAGTAAAAGAATCCTAGTATGTATGTGTATATAATTTATCCGAATAATATTTTCCAAAATGGGGAGCTACATTGATTTGAGTGGATATAAAATCCCAAAGTTAGAATAAATAAAACCGAAAACATGGTTATATATATAAAGTTGTTTACTAATAATGCATATATGTGTAATTATTCATCTCTGGAACCCATATATATATAATTTATTTGTTCAATAATTAATGTATCTGTGTTATTTTTTTCACATATAAAGGAATGAGTTTGACAAAATGTGCCCATTTGAACGCCACAAACTTATGATGTCTCTTCGTATGTTGGAAAAAAACAAAAATATGAATTGTCAATATTTAACTGACTATGATATTTTAAAAAAAAAATACAAATTCATACATGATGTGGTAAGCAAATGTGAAACATGACAATGAAGATGCTTATTTTGTATTGTATAGAAATACAGGTGTCATAAGGTTATGTATTCATGCTATTTTTTTTTTTTCATCCGCAAACTTTTTAGTCTAAAGAAAATAACTCACTTTTGCAAAACTACTATAGCAGTATTTGTAACAAGTATGTTATATGTGATTTATCCAAATATAAAGAAACAAAGGTAATGAAATTGTATATATATACAACAATTTTTTAAATAATTTTTCTATAATTTCTTATTATATTGTATTATATTTTTTTTTGTGGAAAATTTGTAGATAGGACTAAGGTGGAGAACAGAAGAAGAAATAATCAAAGGGAAAGGACAGATAATATGCTCTTCTAAAAAATGTGATAATACAGATTTAAATACATATGAATTTTTATTTCAATATGTTGAAGAAGGAATCGAAAAGAAAGTAATTTTAATAAATAATTTTTAATATGCATATATAAGGATACGCATATTCTTATACTTTGTATTTATTTACACATGAAATTTACCATATTCAGTTTTTCATTTTACAAAAATAAATAAATAAATATGATAATACAAAAAAATTTAACAATTATTTAATTATAGACCAAAGTAAAAGTACGAGCATGTATGGACTGCGCATATAAATTGCATTATAGGAAAATTAAAAAATATTTAAAAAAAAAGAAAAAAAAAAGAATAAAAAAAAACAAACGAAAAGAGAAAAGGGTTAAACATAGAAGAACAAGCTCAAGTAATGAATGTAGTAATACTTCATCGAGTTTGAATTCAAATCACTCAAAATCAAACAAACGGGAATTATACTATGTAATATTATGCTTTCTATATATATTTGTGTGTGTGCACATATTAGGATTGAACATTATATCATCTTTTTCATTAATATGTAAGAAAAATATATTTCATGATATAAAAATACTTTCCTTTTTTTCTTAGATTAAAAAAAAACTCGAAAAAATATCCTTAAAGACTCAAGAAAAAAAAAATGAAGAAAACATGTATTTTCATGATTTGATATTTTAATGCTTTTAAATGTGTGTGTGCATTTATTGCATGTATATGTTTGCATATATATGTATGTATATTAATTTATTTGTTAGTGTATTGGTTTCCTATGAAGCGTATGCTTAAACATGCAATGTGATATTCGAGAATGTTATTTGTGCATTGTTTTATATATTTATTCACACAAAACATTAATTTTTATAGCAAAATAATTTATTCGTCTATTAACCTATACATTTATTATTTTTTTGTTTTTAATTTTACATATTTATTTTTTATGTTTAATCTTTCTCGTGTGTGCACTATTTTTACAACAATGTTTAAATTTGAAAAATACCGCAAATCTTAAAGTACAATCATTTATAAATTTATAATTACAATTATGAGAATTCATCATGGGATTTAAGTCGGTATAGTAGCTTAGAACAAGCTTATTATTCTTATATAAGTTTGTCCTAAGAATAAGTAGCAGCCTTATGTATATACACATGTATAACATATTTTTGTTTATTCGTAAAAGAACATAATAAATTCTCCAAAATGGGGAAGTGGCTGATGGTCTAAAACAATTTTCACATAAAAAACGCACACATGAAATAAAGTAAAAAATAAACATGTAAAAAATAAATAAGTAAAAAATAAACATGTAAAAAATAAATAAAGTAAAAAATAAATAAAGTAAAAAACAAATCATATAAAAATTATTTTTTTTCCGATTTTTATTCCCAAAGCCATGATTGTCAATTATGAAAATAAAGGACAGATTTACAACGATATTACTAAGTCTACTTGGTATGCTAAAAATAAAGAAAATTTAAATAAGGCAAAATATTTGGAAATTGATTCATTTTCTGTTATAATTGATTGGATAAATAGTCTTTTAATAAGCAACAATATATTAAATGGTTATAATCTATATGAAGAGATAAAAGATGGAGTAATTATTTTAAAGTTAATACAAATATATAACCCTGAAATAGAAATTCGTGGAATATTTCTTAAAGCTCTTAAAAAAAAATGTGCTATGAAAAATTTGGAAAAAGCACTATCAATCATATATATGAATAATCCATATTATTATTCCATGGTTTCATCTACAGATATTTATGAAAAAAAAAAGAAAAAAGTTAACATTTTATTAATACAACTATTTGATAAATTTGAATTTCAAAATTTAAAAAATATATCAACACCTTTACTTAATTGGTATAATTATACTCTTAAAAAAATGAAACTACCACTTTATTCTAAAACAATAAATAACCCTTTTCATATTATAAACAATAAATCAATAAATTTCTGCAATGAAAAAGAAAAATATTTATATGCTAAAAAAGGTATTGAAATGAATATACAAAAAGACAACACCAAAGAAGACATTACAATAGATGGGAATATGAATAAAAAAAAAATATTAAATATATACCCTAACTATGTAAAAGAGTATAAAATAATAACACAAGAAAAAATAAAAAATAAATCAAATGCTCTAAAAAATTTTGTTACATATATATTATACAAAGATAAAGAAAAATATCAAAATGACGTCCCTTATATTGTCAAAGATTTTTCAGATTGCAAAAAAATATTTTTCATATTATATAGATATGGCTATATTTGCATTGAAGAATTGCAAATTGTAACAAAATCAAATAGGAGAAATAATTTTTTTTTTTTACAAGAATTACTCAGAAAATTGAATATACCAATTATTTTAAAAAGTCAATATTTAAATAATCCATCTGAAGTTGCAATTCTTTTGCAATTAAAATACATACAATGTTTTATTCATAACAATGGTTATTCAAAAGCTATTGATTTAAAAAAAAACTATTTCTATTCTATCCCGTTGCATAAAAAAAAAGATAAAATAAGTGAACATAAAAAATGTGGTCATATTATTAACAAGTGTAGTAGCGATCCGACCAACTATAATATCAACATATTATTAAATGACTACACTAAAAATAATTATAATCGTAATTATGAACAAAAGGATAAACAATTTTTAAATGTGAAACTAAATGGGGATAATGAAAAAGACATAAATGATGATCACAAAAACGATGTATATGAAAAAGTGGAATATAAAACTTGCAAAGAAATCCCTAATTCAAAAATCGGTAAAATAAATCAAGTTAGTTGTTATAGTCTATCAAATGGTATGGATGGTTTATTTGAAGGTGGAAACGATTGGAATTTTAATTCATCTATCAAAATATATCAAAATAAAAAAGAGAATAATTACAAAAAAAATAAAGAACGAAAAGATTATCTTCAAGAAAAAAAAGAAAATATGTTGTGTGCACATCAAAATGAAAAAGACAATTTTATTCCAACACATAAATATTTAGAAAAAGAGCCACTCACAATTACTCCAATAAAAATGTTAAGAAAAATGTTCCATAAGCAGATTAAAGAAAATATGAATATTGATAAGGGAAATACAATTGGAAATCCCCAATTTAGTGATAACAAATAGCCAAATAAAAGGTGAAAAATATATACAATATTTTAAGTTTAATTCTAAGAGTATTTAAATATCATTTTAACATTCCAATTAGGTGTAATTATGTTCATACACAATGATAATGATATACATATTTTTAGAGATATTTGGAAATGGAAAATAAGAATATCATCCCTCTTTTAAAAAGGATAATAATTATTTCATGTTTTTTACAAAATAAAGAACGCATAATAAAATTACAATATACTAATGGAAAATAAAATTAGAAAAGAAGCCATTTATAAGTATGAATAATAAATTTTATTAACTTGGAAACGAAAAAAAAAAAAAAATATTTCGAGGTATTCATATTTTCCATCAAGAATTATAAGCAAATGGTATAATAGTGAATATACACAACCATATGTGCATATTTATCAAAAATAAATAGAATGCCCTTATATGGTCGAAAGAAAAAAATTGACAAAGTATGGTTCTATTAAGTAAAGAAATCGGGATGTTTATATACACAATTTTATATTAAATATAAATCGTATTATTTTAAGAAAAATAAATATAACTATTAAATTATGCATATTTTGGTAATTTTTATTTGCATTTAATATTTTTTTTTTATTATAAATAAACACGAACTTGCAAATTACACATCTTTTTTAATTTTGATAAAAAGAAAAGATCACTAATAATAATATTATAAGAGTGCAAGAATACACAATTAATAGGTAAAATAAAAATTGTATTTTTTTGATCAAAAGATATACGTTTATAATATATTTATATGTGTATTAGGATTTATATTAATATATTTCATCCATACACATAATATAATTACACACATATTATATTTTAATTTTTTTATCAAAGTAGCGTGCAAAAAAAAAACAATAAAAAACAAAACAATAAAATAAAAAACAATAAATAAAAAATCATATGTATTTTTAAGAAAAATTAACGAAATCGTTGGAAACCAAATGTAAAATGTTAAGAAAAAAAAAAAATTTCCTGAACTAAGAATTTAAAAATGCCTTAATTGATCTTTAAGAAAATAATATATATAATTTACACGTAGCATTACTTAATTATAATAACACATGTTATTTTTTAATGAAATAAATACATAATGTACATTACTGTGTATACCCTCTTTAAAGTTTAAATTATAGTTCCAAAAATAATTAATAAATTTGATATTACTAAAAACCGAATGAAGGCGATAATTTAAACGTAATTTTTATTACTTTCCATTAATTTTTTGAACTCGCCCTTTTTGTTATTTTTTTGGCGCATGAACTATATTGTATATTTTCCATTTTTAATAATTTGACAAGCTTTATTGTATATATATATAATAATACATGCATATGCATGCTTTGGTTTGCTCTGTTTATTTTGTCAATTTCTTGTCTTTATTGTGCTAGCCTTTTCTATTTCACATATATTGTATTTGGATTAACATTACTTAAATATATAGAAAAGTTACACTTTAAAAGAAAATAACTTTTTGATTTTCTTATTTATATATTTTATTGGTTATTTATTTGCTTACTATGAATTGCAGAATGCATATGAGTTATTTGTGCATATAATATATTAAGTATAAATATGCATAATTTATACATGTTCATTTTGTTTTCTTTTATCCTTTTAATACATTTTTTTAGCTTTTGATATGTTACCGAGTTCAAATAATTTTGAAAAATTGCATTTACTTTTTAATTTTAAAATGTATAATATTTTACAACTATGATTATTGTTATATGCATAATTAAATAAATTAAAATTGTTAACATAACATTAAACATTTATTCTTTATGACATCTATAATGCTTTAAAACTCTCGCAATCTTATAATACATATATTTTGCGAACTTAAATACCATATTATATTTTCATTACACATGTATATATTGTCTATGTTAACATGTTTATGCATATTTATGTAAAAATTGTTGTATAGGATTCCTTCTTGAAGACAATAATATATAAAAAAATAAAGATAACTATATTAAAAAAAAAAAAACGGATATTAACTCAAGTTGAGTTATTTACACATATATATGTGTTAGAAAAATATACCATATTATAAATCATAATTTTCATTTTAATTATATATGTAATTGTATACCATATTTTATCATTTAAATTTATAAACATTTTTTTGCATATTTTGGAGTTGTTCGAAATTTACATGTTTATATTCAAACTGGTGTATGAATATTTGATTCCCCATTTTATGGAATTTTAAGACCAATTGATTGATATTCCTACAAACTAAATTTCAGTATCAGGTAATTAAGCACAATATACATACCCACCTTGTATTTATTTACATATAAAATTTTTCACGTTTATATTTTACTTTTCATTTAAATTAATTTTCTCAGGAGTTGTTTGATTTAACCTTTAAGGGTGTTATTTAAATACAAATTAAAAAACATTTTTTTACATATTTTAATATTCCGTCATTTATGAAGTACAATTTTTAAATAAACCAAATAAATAGAAAAAATTATATTTTTTTTAATTTTTCGAATATTATAAATACAAAATATTTTGTTTGTGAGCTTATTTAAAAGGCTTATACATTCGCAAAAATACAACCACAATATATAAGCCCCAGCCATAACACAATAATATAAAAAATTGTATCGTTCGGACGTGTATCATATATGTATATCTATCATATATGTATATCTATCACATATTTATATCTATCATATATGTATATCTATCATATATGTATATCTATCATATATATGTATGTATAGTATTATGCTTATGAATGATAAATATGATTGATTCGGCAGATAAAATTGAATATTCCAAAGAAAAAACATTAGCATGCAATGGAGGCAACAAAGATTATGAACAAGACGAATCTTCATTAAAATATAAAAAAACTTTAGATATGGATACAATAGAAAATGACTTTTATAATTGTATGGAAAAAGAGAGTATTTGTGATGAAAAAAATAAATTAGAACAATTTAGTGTAAATAAAACATGTAATGTTTTAAAAAAAAGTGTTTATACTGAAAGTGGTAGCAAAGATTCATATTATTTTCAAAATATAAAAGATATTTCTAAAAAAAATGAAGACAAGAATTATAAAGAAGTTGATGATAACGATTTATCTACAAATGTTAATAATCTATATAATAAAAATATAATTGGCACAAAATATTATGACCAAAGTATAAAAGATAGTATTTCAGATAAAAGTAGCAAAGAAACTGTTTGTCCTTTGGAAAGTGACATTAATAATAATAATAATAATTCAACTAATGTAATAAATTATCAAAACTGTGATCAAAAAAATGCATCAAGTATAAGCAACAGTTGTATAAATAAATATAAGCAACTAAATAGTGATAATAATAATAATATTGGAAATTGCAATGGCAATAATAAAAGTGTCTATAATGAAAATATAAATCTAGAAAAAAGTGAAATAAAAAATATAGAAAAAAATAAATCTTTTGATTATTGTAATGATTTACATAAAAATGATCAAACTAGTAAAGAATTAAAATACTACGAAACTAATCATGAAAAGTTAGTGTATTTAGAAAAAAATAACTTAATAGATAATAATTGTAATGATATAGAATATATAAATGATACAACAGTCGATTACATTTCGTTAAAAAATTTATCTCAATATTCATTAAATGAATCTTTATTCAAAGAAAATAATTCAAATGACATAAGTAATTGTAATCAATTTGATCATATAATAAATGTAAATAATTCTAATAGTATTAGTAATAATGATTTTTTCGATAATAGCCATGTTAAAGATTCATCTTCAACAAAATATAGTAGCTTAAAAAATAATTCCCAATTTTATAATAAATTAACAAATAATGAAGACTCTGCTCCTTTTCACGAAAAAAAAATGAAAGAAAAAATCGATAGCAATCATGCTAGTGGTAATAGAAACACATATGAAATATACAAAAATGAAATAGGGGTGAGCAAAAATTCAAATGATGTGGCCTTGAATAAATGTATTAATGTGCAAGGAAAGTTTGATGATAATTGTGGAGAAAGAAACAAATATATTGCAAATGATAACAAATTAAATCAAGATAAAATAAACAATGACTATAAGAAATATATTGATAATAACAAAAGCAATATATGTGATGGCTCCAAAAATATGGGACACCATGGAGAGTCAGACAAATGGTATAGTAATAAAATGAATGAAAATAACTATATAATAGAGGAAAATGATTATCAGAATAACAAAAATTTACATACAAATAAAGAAATGAATATTTCTAAAAAGAAAAATGATACTACATTAAAGAAAAGCGGGATATATGAATACAGAAAATATGAAAAAAATAAATGCTTAGAAGGATATTACCATAATGAACATTCTGAAATTAATCTTAGAAATGTGAAGTGTAAAAATAGTTCCAGTGGTTATAATGAAATAATTAATAATAATAATCGAAACAATAATATAAACTCTCAATATATGATACCTTCATCTCAGATAGGATGTAACAAGAATAATAAGAAAAAGGAAAATATGGTATATTATGAGCCTAGGAGAAATATAGACAAAATGGGAGGTAGAGCAGAAGACATGAACAGTCGAATGGTAACTAAAATAAATGAAAATATAGATTCTAAAGAAGCTAACGAAAATGCGGTATCATATAAAGATGCACATAGATCAAATATAAACAGTATTATCAATTGTAATAATATGAATCAAAATTATCATAATAAATGCAATAATAATTATTATAACCCTATTACTGAAAATGATATTATACACAATGAAATAGATTACAACAATATTCAAGGAAAAAAATATTATTTAGCTTCTCCCAAAAAAAATGATGGAACAAAATATTCAAAAAATCAAATGCTAATGATATCTAAACAAAAAATAAAAAAAATGTGGAATAAATTTAAAAATGGGTCAAAGGATCAAAATATAAGCTCCACAATTGAAGATGAAAATAATATGTTTCCAAATGCAGTAGAAGATTGCAATATGCAACAAAAGGTTCAAATATATAATGATCATTACGAAACAAACAATGATAATCATAGTAATGGATATAAAGATTGTGTTAATAAACCTATTAAATGGGTAAAAAATAATAATATAGAAAAACCAATACAATCCAAATGTATATTCAATTGGAAAATAGCTCAAATGTCGCTATTAAAGCTGTTACATAGTGCCCATAATTTTCATTTTAATAATGTAAAGTATCATGATTGGAAATTTATATGTATACCAACACTTGGATTTTCAAAATCAAGTAATAGAGTTCAACAAATGTATAAAGCAATTATTCCATCAAAAGATGGAAATAGTAAAAATGATGTAAAACTATTTATTAAAAAAATACCTATATATATATGGGTTAAACAATTTAATTTAATGACAGAATTTGATGGGGAGTATGTAACAGATGGGGAAAATTTTGTTATGGAAGCTGCTTCGTTAGCATTTTTAAGTGAATACCATCCTCGTATTGCTCCAAAGTTACATAAAATATTATATGAAGTTGATAATACTAACTTAGATGGTTCTAATAATAATATTCCCCCTGAATCGATGTTTAGTAATTTAACTGTATTTAATAATGTATTAGAGGAAAGATTAAAAAATAATATCAATGGGAATATTGTTCTTGTTTCAGAATTTTTCAGTGAAGATATTCTTGATTTTATTGATAGAAGACAAAAAAATTTTAATATGAAAATTAGTAATAATGAAAAAAGTTATATTCTTTATCAATGTTTGAAATTGTTAATAAGATTACATGATGCAGGTTTATCACATTTAGACCTAACTCCAGAAAATATATTAATATCAGATAATTATGAAATGCGTTTGTGTGATTTATCAAAAAGTACACCTATATATACATATAATTTAAGGCATATAAAAGATGTCAATCGTTTATATTTATTTGAATCATGTGAACCAACTATTGCAAAAGGAGCATATATGCCTCCTGAGTGTTGGAAAATTTATTGGAAATATGATACTATGAAAATTAAAAATCCATTAAGGGATTTAAAATCTATAACAGACCAAGAAAAAAGAAAACAATTTTATTTTGACGTTGCAAATGCTGATAAGTTTATGCTTGGTGTTTTTTTCTTTTGGATATGGACTAATGGGAATTTATGGAAATGTTCCGATCCGTTACAAGATGAAGACTTTTTCTACTTTGTAAAATGTGATATGAATTTTGATAAATTCGAGTTAACTAGAAAATGGCCAAGCGAACTTAAAAGCATTATTAAGGTATGAACAAAAAAAAATATGACCATTGAAATGTGGTTGTATGTGTTTAGTGATGATAATGCACATCTGCTTAAACTAATTTTAATTCTTTTTAATTCTTATTTTTTTCTTATCTTTAGGGATTATTGCACGCCGAAACGCGAAAAAAGTTGAACTTAAAGGACATGATTATGCACCCTTGGTGGTCATGCAAATTATAAATTATATGTACATATATATTTTGGAAGTGTATATATTATATTTTCATTTTGTTACATATTGAGGAACAAAATGAATAACAATGCATACAAACGCTTTCTTTTTTTTTAATGCCTATATTTATATTGTTTTTTAGTAGTTGTTTACTTCATAAATATGTCAAAATAATAATGTTTTTTTGTTGTCTAACAATTTTAATCATAACCCCTGATTTTTAATAAAATCTCGCTTTATTAATATTTTTTAAAAAATCAATATAAATATAACGAGCATAGCTAAATATATAATTTTCGATAATTTCGAATTAGATCAAATAATAAATTGAAAATTAAAACAATATTTTAAATCTGGTTGATTAAAAGTGTTATATTTATTAAGGAATTATTTTAGGATTGTAATATTATTCACATGATATGTGTTATATTATAGATTTAATTATACTTGTGATCATAATAAGCATTTGGAATATGTTATTAAATAGCATAAAAAAGCTAAATAAGAATAATGTATGTTCCCATAATGAATTATGGATTGTCCAGATTAACGAATAACAGTAACAATAAAAAAAAATCAAAAAAAAATGTATTAACTGGAATATATTTTATATCTTTATTAAAATATGTTGCTGGCAATAGAATTTTTGTTTTAATAATGAAACTAATACATTCGATATTAATATATAAATGTAATTTTTCGAAATTGGATAATGAGTCAAAGAAGTGTGTTTAATTTATTTAAAAAATTAAAATTATATATTTTTTAATTCTTTAGTAAATAAATACGCCTAACTAAAATTATCTATTTATTATGTATAAAACATAAGTTTAAAAAAATTGTACTATTTACAAATCCAATGAATTATGTATACTTTTCCCTTATGTATTTATTTGAGTTTACTAATGATTTATAAATTTTAAGAATTTGTTCTTAACGTTTTTATTTTATTTTATTTTACTTTTTTGCTTTTATTTGAAGAGTTAAATGGGTCATTTTAGTATATACACATAATTAGCATGTGTTTGGATTGAAATTTAATTTAATTTCAAATTATTTTAACAAATCTATAAGACATAGAATATATAAGTATTAAATGATAGTTTGAAAAAATTAAATCATAATGCTTATTTATACAAGATATACAGCAGGCATATTTGATTTAATATAGTTAAATACGATGTTTAGTATAATTTGGTAATTATTGTGTATGATAAATTTACAAAACATATATTATCGAATAGCTTCGTCATACATATATATGTATTATTTGTAAAATTTATAAAAGAGTATTCATATATCTTCTTAGATATAGGGAAAACTCTTATACTTCCAACTTTCGAAAACTTATGTTTGAAATTTTGAATTTATTGACAGCAAATTTATATTTTATATGTATTATTATTGTTATCATTATTTTTTTTACTTCTGTTTACGCCTTTTTTGTATTTCTTAGTAATAATTTGAATACACAAATAAATAATTAAATATATACATCAATGGTATATAATACTGTCATGGAATAAAGAATTAATATATTTTCTGTTTTTTAAATCTTAATAAAAAATAAAAATGTAAAAAAACAATACTTTTATACGAAAAAATAAAAATAGAATGTGTATATGTTTAAATGGAAAATATATACATAATATATTATTTAACGAATTTTTTTTACACAAATACTGTGTCTTTTGCATTATTGTCCATATTTTAAAAAATTGTTATTCATTGCTATTATTGTTAATATTATTATTGTTATTTTATATTCATGAATTAACCAATTTTTTGTAAAATGAATATGAAAGCGTAAATGCAAATTTATTGGCATATATATTTCATTTCCCTCCCATTATATACTTCATTCATTTTTCTCTCAATAAATATAACTATATTAGAAAAAATATATATAATTATCACATTATCCAATACGTAAAATATATATCATATAAATCATTATTAATATTTAAAAACAAACAAAATATCTACGGATATTAAATGGTATAACATTATATGCATGCAGTATATATATGTTTTTTTGTTATAATTTTGATTTACGTATATGTAAAATATTCATTCGCTAATATTTTTTGGTGCTTATTTATTTAAGGAAATAAAAATATATTTAATGATATATTGAGTGTCATAATTTTAAATATTTTTTCTAGTGTAAAAAATTCCACGCTTTAATTGTATTGTAGCGCTTCTTACAAGTGTTACATAAATTTTCCATGTACATATATATGAATACGCATACTATTGTGTCCTTCGTTACATTAAACTGATATTGTTAACTTAAGGGTTATATGCTTTTATTATTCGTAATAAAAAAAAAATCGTAAAAACATATGAAATTTCCCCACATTGATACGTAAATATAAGATAATTTATTAATTTTAAAATGGAAACTTTTTAATAAAGTTGAAAAGTATGAAAAAAAAAAAATATATATATAATATAAATATGAAATAAAGATGAAGAGTGAAGACAATGGAAGTTTTACAAACATTCCTGGTTATTACTACGATAAAAGAAAAAATAGATACTTCCTTATTGACAATGAACTAAAAAAAAAATTAAAAAAGGAAGAGTTTAATAATTTAGTAAACGAAGCAAAAAAAAAAAATCATAAAAATAAAGTTGAAAATGAATACATAAAAAAATTTCATAAAATTCATGGAATAAAAGAAATGAAAAAGAAAAAGAAAAATATAAATGCCAGTAAATTAAATATAAAAAATGATAATGAAAAAAGTACACTTCTAGACAAAAATCATAATTCTTCAAATAATATAGAAAAAAATCTACAACTAATAAATAATGAAATAATATTTTTAAAAAAAAGTATATCAGAAAATCAAAACATATATAATGTAATTAAATCAATACGAAATTGTCATTTTAAAGAAGATTCAATTTTAAGTTTGCCGCCTGTGTTCATAAATATTGATAATTGTGAATATATTTCGGTAGAGGATTTATGTGAACTTCAATTAGACAATCAATCATTTTATCAGAAAAAGGACACTAATATAAAAACACCTAATTTTTTAAACATAAAAAGGAGTGATAGTTCTCCTATTTTTTTAAACTATTTTAAGGGCTTTAATCTAAATAAAAAAACATTAGATGAAAATAATAAAAAAGATAAACTTCAAATATGTCAATATCCTAACAATGAATTATATGACGGAAGTAAACAAAATCGAAATCAAAACATAACATATAATTCCAAATCTGATGAAAGTTTTAAAAATGTTTATAATAATCAAACTAAAAATTATTCATATATAAATTCATTATCTTTAAAAAGTGAGATATCTGCACCCATAGAACATCATAGCATAGAAAAGAGTTTATTAATTCCAAAGCTATATGGTCGAACTTACGAAAAAATAAATTCTTATAATATAGAAAACTTAAAGTCAAAAATAACTGCAAACAGATACAAACCAAACTTTTATTATTTCTATAACCATCATACAAATTATAGTGGTATGAATTCCATAAACTATAATGATGGTTACAATATTATTTTATCTGAAAACCAGAATGGTGAAGATATTAATAATAATAATAACACTGGTAATGGAAATGATAATAATGACGTGAGAATTATTGAGTGGAACCCATTACCTAATACTCAAGATGTGATTTACCAAGAATCACACAACTATTTTGAAAATAACACAGAAACCGGGACTACGGATGAAATAACAAATGAAGCACGCGTTTCGAAATCTTATAAACCTTCTGAATCTTTTTTTCACTTATTTAGTAATCCTTTATATGAAGATATTATTTTTAGCACTAGTAAGGAAAATAATTTTTCTTTCAGTTTAGGGGTCATCGACTTAAAAAAGTTTCTAAATAAAAATAATAAATCATTTATGGATGATATAATTCACGAAAATGTTTATTATAATTCTGAAACGAATCATTTATGCAGTTATTCGAAGGAACAAAGCGAATTGTTATGCACTTCTCCACAAATTCTGTCCCATTTTACAATTTTTAATGAAGAATATGTTGCTTACTCGTCCTACCCAAATACAAAAGACAACAAATGTTTGTTATTTTTATTAAGTATAGAATCCTTTTTTCAGAGTTCTCCAAAAATTGAAACTATTAATTTTCAAACTGAAATAAATTATTTTAAATTGTTTCCATCCATGGAAATGAGTTACTCTATGCATGAAAATTGTTATAATAATAATGATATTAATTTTCCTTCAAATTCTGAATATGCATATCATTATAATAATGAACTCGATAAAATTTTTATCTGTGGATCATATCCATGTTTTAGTTTTAGTACAATAAAGGATTCTACCCCCTATTGTATATGGGACAGTAAAAAGCTTAAAGTTCACGATTTATTATTATTGAATGAAGATTCCACAAGCTATATTGATAACATATTGAATTCAAAAAGGTACACAAATCCAATGTATTTAACACATGGAAACACTTCTCAAACAGTTATCAAGGCGTGTTCCAAAAAAGGTAAAGAAAAAAAAAAAAATGAAATCGAAAAAGGCAAAAAGCATGAAAATAATAAACCTTCAAGCCAATCTAAAAAGATACAAGCAAATCAACATTGTAATAATACAACAAAACGAAAAAACGATAATAAACGAAAGCATTCAACTAAAGATTCAAAGAGTGAGAATTATACTGATGAAGACATAAATAATAATAAATATGAATTTTCAAAAAAAGGAAATAATAATTATACTGAAAAAAATAGCTGTAATCGCTTAAGTAAAAATAATTCCTCCAAATCAGATTTATTATACTCAATCGAAAAACCAAAAAGTAAACATAATACACCTTATAATCCACATTCACCAAATTATGTTAAATGTAACTACAATGATAATAAAAAAAAAGGAATATGTTGTGAAAATATAAAAAAAACAAACAACATATTTTTATTATGTAATACGGAATATTTATATTTGTGTGATTTGAGATGCAATGTTTTAAATACGATATCCAAATTAAAATCGAATGAAGGATATGTAAATAAACTTTATTCGTTAAATAACAACTATCAATATATTTTATCTAAAACTAATAATCATATAGGACTATATGATATGCGTTACATCCCTTATAAATGTAATGATGAACTAAAAAGTAATTTAGTTGCTTCCTATGACAGATTTATAAATAATGATAACTTAAAAAAACACCTCAATGATTTTTATGTTATAGATAATGAGCAGTTTATAGTTTCACTTGACACATATACAAATGCTGTACATATATACGACATTATGAATACCGAAAATAAAATTATAAATTTAGATGGGCTTGAACATTCAAAAAATATCGCTTTACACAGTTATATAAATTTATCAAGAATACCTTATATATATGCGTCTCCTGAAAATGAAGATTATTATTATAATTATTATAAAAGAAAAGCTAGTGAAACAAAAGCTACTGATAGCAAGCACACAAATCATTTAAATCCATTAAAATCCTATCCAAAAAAGGACTTATTCATAGGATTAAATGTTCAATCAATTTTACCTCTTTTTTATGTTAAACAGAAATATTGTAAATACAATTTTATTTCAATAAATGAAGGGGGGTTTATTTGTACAATTAATATATAGATAATGTTGTTTCTGTGATATTTTGATGTTTACGTTTTTTTTCTGATTTTTTAAGATACACATATTTTTATGAATAAATAAAATACTTGTATTAATTTGTTTACATATATATTTATAATATGTGCATATAATGTTTGGTTGTATAAATTTTTTAGAAAAATATTTATTATAAAAAAAATTCAAATATATGTATTTTTTTTCAAGTATAATCATATTGTTTTTTTTTAATATGAAAAAAATTTCACAAAATCAAATTTTTATATAATGTAAATAATAATTTTTTTGACAAAAAATGTTACTTTATTTAAGAAACATTAAAGAATGCTAATATACATTGGCTTTATTTTACTTTTAAAAATTTAATACGAAAATTTGAGCATTTATATAATACTTTTGCTACATTTCAATTGAAAATATTTAATCATGAATCCAAATTTTTCATCAACTCATAAAATAGAAAACAAACGTAATGCAGATTATGATAATTCGATGAATTGGATGTCTCTAAATAATAATGATTTAGAATTAGAAAAAAGCAACGCTGAATTAAAAGAAAATGATTTGGATAATGAAATGGGGCATGATTTTATAAAAAATAACATTTATCATACAATGATTATTAATAATAAGAAAATTGATATTCATCAATATGATACGTTTCCTAAAACTCATTTAAATAGCGTATATAAGTTATTGAGTAGTGAATTATCAGAACCATATAATATATTTTTACTTAAAACAATATTGAAGAATTATAGCAAAATTGCGTTAATGGTATATAACTCTTTAAATGATACCTAAACAAATTACATTTTTATACGTATATAAACATTTATTTCGTTTATTTTTTGCTTGTAGTCTCTATACAATGAAGAGTGTGTAGGTGTAGTAATATCCAAAATTACAACGAAATGTAAAAATAACGAAGCATCTACTTTTGGATATATATGTAATAAATGCCTATAAAATACTTATATCTAATGCATCGTTTTCTTTCGTTATAACTTGAGAAAATTGCTCATATTATAATTTATCATACATATATATATGTTTTTAATGTTTTTGTATCATTTATAAAATTTGTTAGGTATGATAGCTGTAGATAAATCTGTCAGGAAATGTGGTTTAGGTAAAATACTTTTTATTTAATAATAAAATTTCAATTTTTATACTAATCATAGATTATCTCTTTCCGATTTTAGGTTCATATTTATTAAATGAAAGTATAAAACTAATGCAAAACTTGTATGGAATAAACGAGGTACTTTCATTATATATTGTAAAAAGTAAAAATTACAAAAGTTGTCAATAGAAACAATTATTTATTAATGTTAATTTTTTTAGGTTCAACTTGAGGCAGAAGCTACGAACATACCTACATTACGTAATGAACTTCCTCATTTGCACTCTATATATCTCAAATATAAATTAACGTTTTTTTATATTCATCAATATCATAGCGTAATATATATAAAACTTTCATTTTATTTTAGGATTTTATGAACAAAATGAATTTATTAAGGTAAAAAGGAAACCTAATTATTACTTAAGTGGTTCTGATGCATTCAAATTAAAAAAAGTATTATAATATGGTATGCAATAACGTTTTTTTTGTCGAGCATGAATATGTATATGCATGGAATATTTTTACACTTTATTAAATTGTTAATTTCGTGCTTTATTATTATATAACGATGGTATATATTTGTGTTTAATTAAATTGAACTTAAATTAGTAAAATATGTTTTAGTGTTTTAAAAGACAATAGAAAATATTTTTATATAAGTGTAATGAATATTGGAAATGTTGATACACAGAGACAAAGATATTTATTTAAGCAAATTAATAAGTGTAAATTTATTTTAATAAAATTTTTGAAAATTTAATGTTTTCGTTATAATTTATTTCTTATTATGTTTACTAGGTAGAATACTACAATGTTTTAATGATATATATAAACAATTTTGTTCTTATATTTTTTTAAAACCTTTGCAAAAATATACATGAATTTCACCTAGATATGCTTTTTTTTTTCTGAGATATGTTTGCCTAACATTATCATGAACGGTTTCCATGAAAACAAAGCATTATTTATAATTAATTGATCTTATAATAAATATTATATTCCTACCCTGTAAAGGAATGAGTTTTTTTGTGCTAAGCATTATGTATTAAAATATTTGGATTAATGTATATATATAATATTTAATTTATTTGTTTGGTAAATATTTAAATAGAAAGTGTGAAAAAGCGTCTTTATTGCAATAAGTTCTTGAAGTTGTATAATAAAACTATATATAAAAATGAATGGGGTGTTAAAATATATAATAAATTACAGCGACCTAGATAGTGTTTTAAATTTATATTTTTAACAATTGGTGCATGTTTGAAATTTATAAGTTTTTAGATATTACAAAACATTAATGTGATATGGATAAAAAATTCACATAAATTTTTTATGTCTAACAGAAAAATTTGTATGATAGATAAAAGGTACTTTTTATATTGAAATATTTCATTATATAAAGAAATTATTCTATAGATTTATCCTTACATTAAAAGTGATATATTCGTTTTCCTTTATGTTCATTGTATATTCTTTCAAATTGTATAAAATAAACAGTCAATTATAATTTTACAAATCTCTAATTAATATATATATATTATTGCTTTTTTTCATATATAAAATAGTTTTATAATGGATATGATGTACATATATTTTTATTAAAATTCTGCTATCTATAACTAATTCTAAAAATATTTATTTTATATATTTCCGTTGTGCATTCAATATAATAAGAGTTATTTTGATTTAAAAAAAGTAGGACATTTTATAATGATAAAATTACTTTTTAATGCAAGTTTATTTAACATAAAACTCAATAGATCTTTAATGTGTTAATATAGGATACTTATTGAATTTAAGGGGGTTATATAAAGAAAGAAAAAGATACATATTTCAATGTCTTATAACACGTGGGATAAATTAGTAATAAACATTTTTTGAGAAAATTAATATAATAAAATATATAAAGAGATAATATATTATAAGAAATAAAACTGTTATTGTAGAATGTTTAAGGGAAAATGCTTTCATGTATAGGCATAAAGTGTTCAAAAATGTATAATAATATATAAATAAGAAACCCGTTTATACTAATACATTCCATTACATTAAAGGCGGCTATTAATTTGTTTAAAAATATTAATATAATTTATCAGAAAACAAAACGAATATTTGGGATGATGAGTGTTATTTATTACAAAGGTTATATGTAATGTTATATTTTGTATTACAACATACCAATAGTATAAAATAAACAATATGAAATAATATACAGCATAATATTTACTTTAATAAATGAAAGTTAGAAAGAAACATTACCATTGCTATAATACTATATTAAAAAGTACATACATTAAAATTTATAATATTTTCAAAAACTGTCTCATAATTTCATCTTATAGCGAATGAACATAAACATTCATTATAAAAAAACATGTATAGAAGCTTAAAGTTCACATAATCATAAATGCATCGTTTACTCATGTACAATTTATAACTCGTTTATATTAGTAATATAATTATATTTAGAAATTTAAATATATCAATAAAATATTGTTTAATAAAATAAATGTGATAATAATTTTGTATATATAGAAAAATATAAACATTATACAGTTTGTGTATATTTTATATATAAATTTTAAAACAATTTAAATTTCATACATCATAAATAATTAATAATATAAAATAAACAATTTTAAATTTAATATTAAGTAAAACATATTATTATAAAAATAAATTAAAATAATTAATAATAAATAAAATATATTATAAATTAATTAAATAAATATATTATTATAATGGGAAATTAATAAATGAAGTATATATAAACAATTAATGTATAATTAATTAAATAAAAATAAAATATTAAATAATAAATATATATAATTAAATAATAAATTAAATATATATAATTAAATAATAAATTAAATATATACAATTAATAAATAATTAAATGTATATAAACAATTAATGTATAATTAATTAAATAAAAATAAAATATTAAATAATAAATATATATAATTAAATAATAAATTAAATATATATAATTAAATAATAAATTAAATATATACAATTAATAAATAATTAAATGTATATAAACAATTAATGTATAATTAATTAAATAAAAATAATATATTAAATAATAAATATAATTAAATGATAATTTATTAATATATTAAAAGAAATAATATTAATTAAATTTGAATCTAATTATTAAAAATATATTAATTGATTAATTTAAAATAAATTAATAAAACATATAATTATATTAATTTAATAATAATATATAATATTTGTTTAATTATATTTTTAAATATACTATTAAAAAAATATATTATTAAAATAAATAATCATTTTAGACAAACTATTTAAAAATACATATAATTTAAATTAAATAAATATATATTTAAATATAATTATTATATTAAATAATGAATTAAATATGTATTTATTTAATAATTATAATATTATAATTAATTTAAATTATCCAATTCGTTATAATTTAATATAAATAACATATTTAAAGTTAAATTTAATATATATTATTTATATTATTAAATATATTTATAAAATAAATATATATTTAATTCATTATTTAATATAATAATTATTATTTTAATTTATAAAAATATTTATTAATTTTTAAACATTATTAAATTATTTATGTTAATATTATATTAAAATATTTTAAATATTTAATTTTAATTATATTAATATAATATATTTTATTATTAATTTATTTAAATGTTTAATATTTAAAATAAATATTAATATTATTTACATTTAAAATTTATTTTATTTTAATTACATTTAAGAATTTTAAACTATTATATTATAAATTTATATTTAAAATAATAAAATAAAACCAATATCACAAATATATATGGATTTCTTATATATAAATTATGTATTACAATATAATGCTTTGTTTGCTTCTCTTTCAAATAAATAATATTAATATATTTTTTAGTAAATATTTAAATATGCTTCACATAATTATTTACACATAAATTTAATAAAAATAGTCTTATGCAAAATATTTAATTAATATACTATTGTTTTTTTGTTCCTGTTTTATGAGCATAAGATAATACTAAAAAATTTTTTGAATGGTTTTATTTTCAACAATATTATAAATTGTTTTAAAACTCAAAATGTTATTCCATTACCTGTTTTATATCACAGTAATAAAAAAAACAATGGTTCAAATTATATGAATTGCACATAAAATACTTAGCATAATAAAACGTGTCTCATTTGTTCATTAGCAAAATCCTTTCATTGCACTCTAAATTATGTATTGTTAAACTGTAATATATGTTTTTATATGTTTATAAACCAAAAGACAGTGATAATTAATAAATTTTTAAAAGAATTTTAACATACAAAAAATAAAACAATATCTATAGTTTCTAGCATCTAAAATAATATATTGCTATATATATTTTTCGCTTTTTATAATGAAAAAACATTTCTTAAGGCATTTAGAAAAATAAAATTGTATACTCTCTAGAGCTAAGACAGGCGGACGAAACAAATGATCCACATTAGCATAGTGTTATAAATGCTATAACAAAGTTTAATTCCCATTGAAGCAAACTATAATAGCACACTAATTTTTAATATGCATATCACAATTCATTTTTTTATATACAAAAATTATTTTTTTTATAAACCTCAATCGCGTAATTATAATAGTGAATAGCCCATTTTATGACCAAAAATGAAAATAAAGACAACAAATTTTAAAATAAATCATATGTATTAAAAATTATAAATAGAAAAACACGTAAAATATAAATTCAGGAATGTTACATTGAACTTTTATCTTTTATATGAATAATGTATTTAATGAAAAAACATCCCTTATTGGTTAATTCTTATCATATAAATATTTTATTAAAAATATAAAACACGAAAATCATGCACATATGTGCATGGTGTATATTAATAACAGTTTTTTATAATTTATTCCCATGTATCTCACTCTAACAAAAGATCTCAAAAAGGTAACATTTCTTTCATCTACACAAAAAACAATATATATTTTAATTTAAACCTGTTTTATAATATACATTAATGTTGAAACCCCTTATTTTGGTATTATTCTTAAGCATAAACAAGAAAGAAAACTTAAAGAATTTATGATTTAAATATTATGGATACTTTTTTTTAAATAAAAAATGACATTACATTAAGATTTTGCTTTATATATAATAGTCATAATTTGATATTTTTAATTAATTTTTTTTATATAGGTGTTATATTATTTCATTTTTTACGTCTTATAATTCTTTTACTTGAAAATCAAACATCTTTTGAAATCAAAAAAATTATGTTTATGAAAATGAAATTAAGACAATCATTTGACAAAAGTTTTATGTAAGAAATCTTCTTAAAATTTCCTATCCTATGCTTATGGAAACTCCACTATCAAAATTAGCAAGATATTTTTACTTCATTTAATTTATCGATATATTGTATATACATATTATTCAAATGAAATAATAATATAAAAAATATTGTTCTAAGTTGGTATTTTCCTTAATATATTTTAGAGATATGATTACATGTACAAAAGGCATAATTTGTACGTTATCTCCCATTATTAATTTTTTATCTTAACAAAAAACTATAGTTTTGCATTGTATATAAAATAATAAAAAGTAATGGTTAAATTACATTTTAAATATTATACCCATTTAAAAAAAATTTTGAAATGTAAAATATTTAAAAAAAATATTTAAAAACATCCTTTAAATATATAGAAAGGTTTTGTCTACATATAATTAAGTTTAGTATTTTAATATTTAAACAAATGACAATTATTAAAAATGATAAAAATATATCCTTACCCTTTTAGTAAATATGTCAAATCATTACCAGATCCTCCACCTTATAAATCACGAGAAATAAGGAAATTTGAATGTAAAAAATATGAAAATGATTATAATTGGTTGCTTGAAGCCAAAAATAATCTAAAAAAATGTTTCCATCTGTGTAATGCATGTTCAAAAAAATTTAATTATATGAGGTGCTTGGTAAAAAACTCAAATGTACACTATGAATATATTTTGAACGGACAAATTTTAAAGAATACAAAAAAATATGATGATGAAAAGGAGCATAGTGGAAATATATATAATAAAAACTTGTGCGATGATAAAAATATTGATATTCAATCCCATGATGTAAAAAGCAAAATACTTAAGATAACTAATAATCGATTGAAAAATAGTATGCAAAGTAATAAAACGATCCTAAGCGAAAAATCAATAAAAGACAATAGTATAATATTTAGTAACTCTTTAAATCCCAATGAAAATGGTTCTTTATCATTTAATGATGATGTGTTTATATTCTTAGATAGTTATTCAAATTATCACAAACAAAATGAAAATACTTACCATAACACAAAATTACAAAATATTAGCTGTTTAAAATATGCTGATAATATGCCACCACAGTATGAAATTGATGATATGATAATACATATAAAAAGATATTTTAAAAACGAAATTTCATATTTTGCTTGTAAGCATCTTACAATGGATGATGTATGTAATTTGAAGGATGAAAACAATAATTATGATAATATAAGTGTATATATCTATGATAATAATAGGGAGCATTATATGAATGATTGTATGATAAATATGAGCGAGGGGAGCGAAGTGTATGATTTATCACAGCTGGATCCTATGAATATAATTGATGGAAAAGAAGAATCTATCTCAAATAATTTTGATCCCATATGGATGAAACAATATGGAAATAAATATTTTTTAGACAAAAATGATTTAAATGAGCATACTGAAGAAAAAAAAATAAGTATTGAAAACATTAATGAAAACGACAAATTATATAATATTTCCTATTTTTACAATAAAAATAACTTTGACAACTTAATGAGCTTAAAAGGCATAAAACATAATGAGAATTTCATAAATAATATTTACGAAACTGAAATCGTTGGTAAAAAAGTTGATGACTCAAAGAATCATGTAACTATAAAAACTGGCAAGGAATCAAATAGTGATTATGAGGATAATTCAAATATAAGAAACTATGAAATAGAAGTAAAACCCTTTAACATAGATGAAACAGAAAGAATTTTGAATTTAAAATTATTAGAACATATAATAAAAAACAATGTTCCAAAAAAAGATAAAGAAAATGAATTAGACATAAGAATGAATATTCCATATTTTCATGCTAAAGAAAATCCAGAAACTTTAAAAAAAAAAAAGATAATAACATGTTCGAATTTTGATGCATTATGTGCAAAGGAAATATATGATCATACAAAAGATAATAAATCAGAACAAAAGGAAGTTAAAGACAATAAAACATCCTTAAATAAGAAGATAAATAAAACTGAAAACACTAAAATTGTAAACTCATATAATTTGAACGATTTATGTGAAAAAAATTGTATCTCCGATGTAAATGGAGATAGTATAACTAAGATTAACAGATATAAGATGAAAAATGGAAAAGGTGATAATATTGATAAAAAATATATATATGATAAAAATAACTTTAGTGAAGAGCTTAATGATATTAATAATTGCGATAATGCTAATCAAGATGATATTAATATAATTTCTAGAAATAATACATATAATTCATTAATTGAAAAATATGAAGTGGATTTAAAAAAATATGCCAATTGTACAGATTCTCCGAGTAAAAATAATATTAAGGAAACTAATTATGATAATACAAAAAGATATAGTTATCACTTAAACAAAAATAATGTATCTGTATCTACAAAAAAAGAAAATACTTCGTTAATAAACTTTAATAAAGCTATATCAAAATGTATTAATAAAAAAATTAATTTAGATAAATTAAATAACAATGAAAATGAATTCTTTGGAAAATACAAACTAAATAATAATTATTTAGAACACAAAGAATCTATTGATAAAAATAAGACAAAAAATAATGACCTATATTCCATATACAAAAAATCGAAAGAAATGCGTGAACACGAATGCAAGAAATATATAAATAAAAACATTTCAAATTACAAATTAATATTTGATAAAGAAACCGAGGGGAGAAAAGGAGATGGAAAAAATGACCCAAGGAAAAACATTAGTAGAAAAAAAAAGCATGACACAGAACTGAAAAATAAATTAAATAACATCTTAAATATATGCTCCATTCCTAATAATATAAATATTCATAATAAAATATCTACATCTGATGTAGAAAAAATAAATTTGGATAGTAATAAGATAGTATACATTAACAATAACTATTTTTTTAACGTTAAAAAAAATAATTATATTGATAAATGCGATACAGAGACTGCAAATAATGTAATGAATTATAATATTCAAAAAATAGATTTTCAACTTTGTAAAAATAAAAACGATATTTATTGTTTTAAGTATATGAGCAATGTTTTATCAAATAATGGTTTGTCTAAAGAACCGATTCTTAACGAGGAAGTTGAATCAAATATTTTAAAGGGTAACTGCGATAAATTAAATGAAATACGAAAAAAAAATTTATTAAAAAAATACTTAAATGAAGCTTTGAATAAAAACAATTTACATTCTATTAATGGCAGAATTAATAATGTATCAAATATTAATAGACAAAATCTAAGTAATAACAAAAAAGGGAAGAACATATATGATAAAAACTGTATACACATAGAGAAATTTAAAAAGAAAGAAAAAATTGAAGGCAATTTATATATAAAACACAAGTTTAATGAAAATCATAAAACTAAAAAGAGGAATATTAAATTAGAAAAAGCCCCTGAATCGCCACAAGAACAAGAAAAAATACCGAAACCATTAGCTAGCCAACTAGAAGTTAATTCATCTTCACATTTAAAAAAAACACCATCTTATCCATTTGAAGAAATTAATTAATAATTTGTATGTAATAAATACCTCATTTATTCTTTGTTTGTAAGATTAATCCATATATATATATATACAAACAAATAATATAATATTTAAGACCCATCTTAAACCCTAAAAATGTAATAAAATTGTTTATGTTAAATTGTAAAATCACAATAAATGCATGTATATATATGTAAATGTCTTTTTTTAATTTTGTGTCAATCGCTATTGTATATGTTATTTTTTGATTGTCTTGTGTCATTTTTTAATTAACGCACGTTCTCATATTTCTGTTAACTTTTTGGAAAAGAAAACACATTTTAACTATAGAAATTATAGAATTATTAAGACGCATTAATATTTATAGAAATCGCATAAAAATAATACATTTATATGCTTTTTAATTTACAAATATATATATAGGATAAACCCTGAGTTTTAAATCATTTATAAACATTAAATAAAATTAATAAAATAAAATGATAACCAAGTAGCTTCTTAATTTTATATAAAATAAACAAAACTTGTTAAAGGGTTGGAAAAAAATTTTAATATATAAAATACTAGTAGAGACTATACTTCATGATAATAATATTATTACTATGTATTTAGAATACTATATCCTTTAGATATATTCTTTATTGTTATTCAAAATAAAGAATGCCCGAAAATTTTACAAAATTCCACAAGATTAAACTTGATATTACTACTTATAACGGTAAATTATAAAGACGTTCTAACAGCATGAGTGTAATTAATCAGACATGCTGTGAACTAAAAATGTAATTGTCTTATTATATTTTATGAATATGATCTTCAATTTTAGTTTTTTTATGTTTTTTACATGGATTTAAAAAGGATAATATACAAATTAAATTTAAATAAATATAAAACTAAAACATAAAGAAATAAAACTCAAATAATAATAATAATAAAAAACATAAAAATTATATAAAGAAATTTTTTTTTAAATAAAATCCTAAAAAATGGAAAAATATTTTGTTATCAACTAAACTGAAAAAAATATATACTTATTAATTATGTTTGAATATTAAAATCATGATATTCTGTCCTATAATTTCAAAAAATTATATATTATATGATGTTATGTATATAATATATATCTTTTTTAAAAATGCTATTTTATTGTTAAAAAAATTATCACTATTTCATCTTAACGATAACGAAAAAAATTAATTTTGAACGGGTAAACAACATACATAATCAAATCGGCTCCTTACTCTTATATTGCATATTGTATTATATTATATAAATTTGTATTTAATTTTATAATTATTGTATTATCTTTCTACACAACATAACCCCTTTCGCGTAATAATTCTTTAGCCTTTTCAGAAAATACAGTATCGGATGGTCCAGCAAATTTTACATAGTGTGCTATTTGATTCATTGACCAAGATGATGGAACTTGGCCTCCAATATTCATTTGGAAATGTCCTTCATTTATTATTGGATTTACTTGATAATTGGTAACATATGGAGTTGCATCGTTATTTGGACTTCCTGGTATTATTTTCATCCCGTCTGGTATGGGGATTTCTTTATTTGGTGGTAAAAATCCGTTGAATTCGCTTTCCATTTTTAAAAAATGTTATGGATTTATTTGTATAAATATAATATGGTATGTTATTTTTATAAAAAAACGATTATATTGTTTAAAAAATGTTAAGATTATATTAAAGAATAAAAAAAGAAAATGTTTGAAAAATCGAAAAATAATAAGGTTAATCACAAATTTTAAATTTTAATACGTCTTTAAAAAATTATCAAATTTATAAAATTTAAAATTTAATATATTTAAAAAAATATTTAAATAAAAATATATATTTAACTTATAAAAAAAATATACATATTTTAGCATATAAATATGAAGCCATTAATAATATGCAAAACAGCTGATTGGCTAGCTAAACATATTTTGGGGGTATCTAAAAAATAGAATTAATCTATATATATACATGCAATAACAAAAGCCTTTTTTAATATTTCTCTTTATAATATATGGGAATTATATTTTACTATATTTTCATTATTCATAGTGATATTTTAATAAAAAAAAAAAAAAAAATACATAATATTTAGCTATACCCATAAACATATTATTGCCGTTCATAAAAAGTAAAATAACTAATAATTAAAATAAATATTTTTTTATTTTGGCACTTTTGAATAAAATAAATTTCTGTAAATGCTCTGCAAGGCTATATCAAATTGTAATATACATAATATATTATATATATTGTTAAACATACGCCATAATATTATTTAACGTTACATGTTATGGTAAATAGCTTTTTTGAAAAAAAATAAAAATAAATAATGATCAAAAAAAAAGAGAAAAATATATATAGTAAACCAAAAAGCATTAGATTGGCAATATTTTAAGGTATTTTAAAGTGAAATAACTAAAACTGCATGGGAAAGCTTACTATATTAAATAAGACATTCGTTAATTTTATATATAAATATAGTCACATTTAGTAATGTTATATTAACTTTTAATGTATATAAAATGATAATGTCGTTCATTTATATTAATTTTTTTAATAACTATCAACATACATATTTTACTTTAAATTATTTGGCATTTTCTATATGCATAAGACTTATTGTGGTATTTATGTTAAATTTATTTTTTAAATATATTTATTGAATATTACTTCATATAATTTTTTTTTTTCGTTATATATAACACACATTTAAAGAGAGTTCCATATTATGAATAGCATTAAATTGGTAGTGTATTGGGCATATATGTTTTAACTGATGTTACTATAAAGGAAAACGAGTTTTGGGAACGTTTAAAATAATATTTATTGTTGACATATATATACGCGAAAATTTATATCCTTTTTTAATTTTATCACTGCAATATAAAGCGCGATGTGAAATTTCTTTTATATGATTAATAAAACCATTTAATTCGTAATAATAAACACTAAATGTTTATATATTATGCAAAATGTAATAGGCAAATTCAATTAATATATGTTAATTATATCCATGGCTTTTATTCATATATATTTAATAACGCTTTATGGAAACAACAATTTAAAGATATCACAATTTTTATATGTAGACAATATCTTTTCAATCTTCTCATAGTAATATGAGCAATTATTATTGACGCTTATATATTTATTATTTCGGTTTTATATCATGTATTACGAAAATTTATTATAACAATATTACTGGAAATATTATATTCTGTATATGCATTTTTGAACATGTAAAAATACAGTTTTTAATTCACCCCTAAAAAACAGTATAATATAGGGTGATCGTTTCAAATGATTAGCAGCTAAAAATTGTTAACTTTTAGTATATATATATTTATGTATTCTTTTCGTCATAAATCAATGCAAATATATGCATATGCGTAAATAAAATTCAAATTTTGTACACAAAAAAACAAAAACAAAAAAGAAAATACGACTTGCATATTTATATTATATAACAATGAGTAATATATACAAATATTTTTATATACCCACATATATTTTTCTATATTGAGAAACAATAATTCACAAATGAATAAACAATTGTAATTTTGTTTATAAAGGACAAATGCATGCATATATATGCAACAAAATTTGGTGCACATAAACAAGTTGTATGAAAGGATTTTCGAAAAATCTATCAAAAACAAAAATAGAACTGAATAGTATAAAATTATGTATCATTTGTAAAAAATATATATATTTATTTATTTATTGATACGAAAATCCAATTTATGGATAATATTTAAAAATTAAGACCTTTTTTCTTGCTTTTTTTTTAGTGTGCTAACACTATCTTCATTCTGAAGCTCAAATAATTCATTTAATGAAACAAATTTTTCAACTGTTAATAAATTATCATCAATAATTTTTCCATTAATTTTCTTAACTATAATTTTATCATGAATTAATCTCAATGAAACCTCTGTTTTTCCGAAATGATAAACACCTCTTCTTATTTTTTCCCATCCGATTTGACTATTATGAGTATTATGCCAATCTTGTAACTTCCTGTCTATAGGATCAGAACTAGTAGTAGAATAAACCTTTTTGGGTTTTCCTAAGCGTATATTAATGCATGTTTTGGGATTTTTAAAGGATGTAGACGGTTCTTGATTTTTTAATGAAGAATTGTATTCTTTTTTTTTTGTTAATTGTGTTTTTTTTGATGGTAATAAAACCATAGTACTTTGTTCCTCATTTTTATTTTCATTTTGAAGTTCAATGTCTAATTTTTCTCCCGATTTTATTCCATTTAATTCATTAAAAACGCTAATAGTATTTTTCTTATTGTTTTGTTTTCTATTTGCCTTTTCTAATTTTTTGTTTTGTTTTAAATTAATACCATTTTCATTGTTATTATAAGAAACACCCTTTAAAGTAAACTCATTTCCCTTTACAGAAGATCCAGAATTATTTTCATCATAATATTCATTAATAAAAGAATTATAACTATCTTCATAGTTATCGTCATTATCGTATGATTTAGTATTTCCATGAGTTTCTAAATTTCCATTTTTCCCAAAACTGAAATCACTTTCTATGTCATTATTATTAATGCTGCTACTGTTGTTATTACTATGATTTTTATTATTTGATAAATTGGGGGAAGAAATAATTTTTTGATAATCCGGAGTTGAATTAACAATTCCTTGAGATGAATTGTCTAACAATGTCTTTAAAAATTTTGCCTCCTGTTCTAAAACATCTTTATTTTTATTAGGTACAACAGTGATCGTTAAGTTTTGAGGTTTTCCTTCTGGAATTAAATATGATGGCAATCCATATATATTTTTAGTGTTTTTATTATTTATATTCAAAGATGAAAAATTATTAGATGGTGGAATAAGTTTTGTCGAAAAATTAGGAGGTTGAAAAAAAGGAGATGACGATGTTGATCCTAAAGGAAAGGGAAATTTTTCTAAAGTATCAATTTTCATATCATGGTTTTCTCTTTTATCTAATGGTTGAATATACGTTCCTACAATTTCTGGTAATCCTAATTCATAAAAATGTTTTATATTTTTATTTCCATCTTGCTTATTGGCATTTGGCTTTAATTTCCCATGTTCATTTTCGAATATACTTGTATTATTCCTTAGAGTAGCATTAGTCTCTTTGCATAATTTTTCCAAATTTAATGATGGCTCTACTGGTTTTGGTAATATATTTAAAATATTTTTGTTTAAGTCTAACATTTTTAAATGACTTGAATCCAAATATTGATAGTTACTATTTTTTACATTTCCACATGACTCATCAATTTTTTTCGGATTATTTAATTGTAATCCAAAATTTGTTTGTTCATTATTTGTTTTGTTCATCATAGGGGAATTTTTTTTTAGGAACATGATATGATTTTCAGCGCTAGTATTTTTTTGGAGTGTTGGTTTCATATTTTTGTAAAGGAAAGTTCTTAAATATTTATGGTTTGTTTTATTTTAAATATTTTTTTAATTAGTGTTGAATACTCAAGAGGTATTTATTTGTCTTATGATTGCCACATATATATATTTGTTACAAACTTTTATATATGTACTTATAATGTAATATATTTTATAGGTTTAAAATTTTGCTAAATAAATAATAATTCAACTATGAATTTTTAAGGATTTATTTTACTTTTATTTGAAACAAATACTTAAATATATAGGAGAGAAGGCACATAAAAGATAATATATATTTATTCCTATTTTAACTCAATTTTATTATGCTCCAAAGAATAATTAAAAAGCAATTTACAAATAAGTGCTAAGCCTTAAATTAGAAATAAAAACAAAAAATTATATTTCATTTATTCGATGAAATTATTACAATAGAAAATCCACAATAAATAACACAGTATTTAATACTTATAGACATGTGTGTATATATATACAAACCTTTTTATATAGAACAAATGAAAATGAAATTTTTTTTGAATTAAGCCCATATATAAATATATATATTTTTTATGCAAAAAGGTTATATGCATTAATTAAAAAATACACATTTTTTTTAGTTATTGTCATTCATTTTCAATATATATATGCATATATTTATTATATAGGGACGATCATATTTTGTAGAATTTTATTCCGTTAAAATTTAATAAAAATATAGGAAAACAGCTTTATGCATATGTTGTAGAAATATTTTGAACTTTGAAAATCTGCACACACTATTTTTAGGAAATAAAAAATAAACAATAATATATCCATTTATTTTTATTGGCTTCAATTACATGTATGCAAGTTTCATCATAATTTCCATGTGCAAATATTCTACACTTTAAATGCCGATATAGTATATTTGTGTTTTTATATATTGAGTTAGATATAGTAAAAGAAGGAAAGAAACGAAAAGGTCCATTTGAAGAGCACATACTTATCAAGAAAGAAATAAAATAAGAAATTAAAATGTAACCTGCATATGATATACACACATTTTCCATTATTAACAAAATTAATATTTTTTCATTTTTCATGACTTATGAATAAAAACTTAAAACAAATTTAGTTTGAAATGCTTCCATGTAATGGTTATAGTGTAATGGCTTATAATATAGTTTTCTAACATTTGTATTATTATTTTTTTATTAGTTATTGGGATTAAAATGTGTTATATCATATATGCATACATTTTCCGCCTTTTTTATAATTGTATTTTTATTTATACATAAAATTTACATTATACTATATAATATTGAAATATCAAGATTTTATTTATTTTTGTATATTAGTAAATTTCTGTATTTTTTTGTTTCATATTATATGTATATATCTATGTTTTATTCTAGATGGAAAACTAATTAAAAGTATAGTAATTATACATATATATCTTTTATTCATAATATTTATAATTTTTAAAGAATACAAGTTTATCGATATTATAAAATTATATTTATATAATATATTTTTTTATATTACTATTTCTTGTTCGACAATGTCGTTTTTAATTTATTTCCCTTTTTATACATTATTTAGTGTTTAATAGATCACATATTACTAGATTTAATTTTACATATGTTATTTTGTTTTCGCTTTAATTTTATTACTTTTTCTTTTTATTCAATATGTTTATGAATAATTCGTGGAAAATTATTATTACATTGTGTAATGATTAGGGAAAAAATATAAATAATTATTATATATACATATTCTGTTAATTAATGATCATGAGCATGCCTCATCATGTTTTTATCGTTAATTTTATATATTAGTTATATATTTAATTTGTTTTATGTATATATATATATGTTGGTGGTATATAGACTTTATGATATACCAATAAGGATACAACAAAATATGACAGTGGAAAGAATAACTTACAAACATATAATTTATTTGCATTAAATTATGTTTTAATAATATTAAAATTTAAGAAAACATAAAAAAATAATGAAAAAAAGAATTCCTCTAATCATAATATGGGGAATCTTCTAAATAAAATTATCTTTAATGCTCCGCATGAAGGGCTTTATGAAAAATTAGATATAGATTTTATTTATATTGAAACAGAAGATAACGAAAAAATAGCAGCACATTATATTAATAGGTATGAATAACTATTACATATATATGTTCAAATTTAATATAACTATAAATATTTAACAATACGCCTTTTCAATTTGTTCATATTAGGAATAACTTACTAACAATTTTGTTTTGCCATGGAAATAGTGAGAACATTTATATGTTATATGACTATTTTTACGAAGTATCAGAAACATGGAATGTAAATATATTATTGTATGATTATCCTGGTAAAAATAAAAAAAAAAGACAATGAAAATTTTAAAAACTGTAAAATATTATTTTGATATTTTTTTTAGACCTATAAAATTTTCTTTCTATTTTATGTCTTTATATTTGCATATTTATTATTTTAAATATGAAATTTATTATCGTTATATTTATTTTTTTTTTAAATATATAATTCAAAAAATACAAAGGATATGGGGAAAGCACAGGAATAGCAACCGAAGAAAATATGTACAAAAGTGGATATGCAGTTTATGAGTAGGTTTTTTTATCATTTTTAAAAACATAAATACTATTTTTTTAGTGACTATTTATTTTTTATTTTTTATTTCACATACAGCTATATGGTAAATACTCTAAACATAAAGCCAGAAACCATTATTTTATACGGAAGATCTATAGGTTTGAAAAAGCTTACATTTCAATATATATATATATATATATATATATATATAATATTGTTTTTTTAAATAAAATTAAATACACGATACAAAAAATAATTTTAACTCCATTTTCAGGATCATGTGCAGCTGTGGATATAGCGATTAACAGGAAAGTAAAAGGAGTAATCCTACAAAGTGCTATATTATCTTTATTCAATATATGTTTTAAAACTAGATACATTTTACCATTTGATTCCTTATGTAACATTAAAAAGGTGAGCTACTTCTCTATCTTTCTATATATATTACAAATAAGGAATTATATCGAAATATGAAGAAACATGTATTATTATTTCATTTTTAATTTAGATTGATATGATACCATGTTATGTCTTTTTTATTCATGGAATGAATGATAAAATTGTCCCATTTTATCATGGATTAGTAATAAATATTATAAAAAATGGAAATTCATGAAAAAAACAAGAATCCCAAATTAATATGATCGTTATAAAATAAAAAAAAAAATTCAGTTATGCATTAAATGTTTATATATTAAAATATAATAATATAACTATACATGGAAACTTTCATTATTCTTTTTATAGGCTCTATATGAAAAATGCAAAATGAAGGTGTGCCCCTATTGGGTTGCCAATGGAAAACATAACGATGTTGAATTAATTGACAATAAAAAATTCAACGAAAACATCAAGTTTTTCCTAAATTTTTTAAATAATTCATAAGAATGAATTTCCCCTTTTTTGTGGTTTTATTTGAACTTTTTTAAATGTGAAAGTTATCAAAAAAATATATATAATTTGCATGTTATTTTATTATTTTTTGTATTCAAAATATATGTTTATGTAATACCTTATTTTATTGTAATATTTTTTAAAACAAATACACTATATATCGAATAAACTGACATACATTATTTTTAATTATTTTATTGTTATAATGTGTTGAAATTAAGTTGTATCAAAAAACATGTTACAAGTATAAGCAACTCCAAACATGAATGGGGTATTATATATACGCAATTTAAAAGCTATAAACACATGAAGGATAAACTAATAAAAAACGTATATAATAATGCATAAATTTTAATTTTATTAAAGTTGGATAAATAAAAAATATTGTTGAAATTATTATTGTTAAAAAATATATATTTATACCTATAAATACAACTTATAATTCATTGTTACGCTTTTGCACAAATGGGATATGAATATAATACATATTTCCTATTATTATTATATGCATATATTTTATGATTTTTTAATGATATTTTGCCTTTTTTGTGTAATTTTTGCATTTTATTAAATGAAGATAAGTTTTAACTCTGAGTTAATTATTGTTTTACGCGAAAAAATATTTTACTATAAACATCATTTTAATATTATTTACATTAAATTAAGCAAAATATTTCCCACAATAATATATAAATATTATATATGAAGTTTCGAAAAAATACGATAACGAATTTATATTTATAATTATACTTATTTAGTTAGCATATATAATTATAATACGCAGTTTTACGATATATGCATATAACACTATATGTGTATGCTTGCATAATTTTGCATATATAATATAGTGATGGGCTTAGCTAAATTCAATAATTTATTTAAATAATTGTGGTAAATATGAAAACATAAAAAACTTACAAAACAGTATAATCTTTATTTTGTTTATCTAAAAATATAAAAGAAAAAAAGACGAAAAATAAAGCCAAAATAAATGGTGATTTAAAAAAAAAAAAAAAAAAAAAGTTCCACAAAAGCTAAAATTATTGATGAAAATATAAAGCATTAATTAAATGCATTAACATAAATGTTAGTAATAATAAAAAAATAAATAAGTATTTTCACAAATGGTAAATTTTAATATATATATATATATATATATATATATATATATAAAGCTAAATAAATATATTATATATATATTTTTTTTTATATGTGCTAACATGTAAATACACACAATATGTACAGCCATATGCAAAAAAAAATATGTATATGATATTTTATTTTTATTTTTTGTTGTATTAAAGCTAGCTTTGTACAATTTAATTAAAAATCTAAATTTTTTGTTTTGTAATTTTTAATTTGTTTTTATAAAAATGAAGAAAAATTTAATAAGTGAAGTACTAGAATATCAACAAGATAATCGAGGTTATGTGCTAGATCCACTAAAAGACAAAACCTTTAAAATTATATTAAGCAAAAATGAAAACAAAATATGCTTTGATTGTGGTAATAAAAACCCTAAATGGCTATCTTTAACGTTTGGTATATTTATATGCCTGAATTGTTCAGGTAAACACAGGCAGTTGGGAACCCACATTTCATTTGTTCGTTCTGCGGGAATGGACAAATTTACAGCAAAACAATTGGTTAGAGTGTGCCTAGGAGGAAATTTAAAAGCAAGTGAATATTTAAAAAAAAATAAAGATGGGCAAATGATTGATTATTCATCACCTAATTCACTAAAATATAAAATGTATTTAGATAATTTATTGGAGGAAGCATTATCAAACTATAACAGCGGTAAAAATATGAATAGTATGGAGTTACATAGTAGCAGCAAAAGTGTCAATACTACTAATCAACCAAATAATATAAATCATGTAACTACCCAACCGATAATTGATCTGATTAGTGATGATATAAACACAGGAGAAGTTATAAAAAATAAAGTCGGAAATAGCTCAAATGAACAATTTGGTAATGCGTTTTCTAATGTTAATGATCTTAACAAATTTAATAGAAGTAGTATTCCACCACCAAATAATTTCTTTGAGGAAAAAATGATATACAACAACTCTAATAAAAATTTTAAAGCGAAAAAAATTGATATTGATTTTGATGACACAATATTTGAACATAATGAGATGAATAATAATAGTAATAGAAATATGCAACAAATGAAAGTACCAATTAGTGATAAAAATATGAACAACTTTGATAATTCTTTTAAAATTTATGGTAATAATAATATGAAAGCAAATTATTTTGAAACTGGTTTCAACGATAGTTATAATACAATGGATGTGAACAAAAATGTTAATTCATATAATAAAACGGGTTATCAAAATAAAAGTAATAATAAAAATTTGAACGTGACAAGCGATTCCAAGTTAAATAAATTTAAAGATTGCAAAAGTATTCGATCAGATCAATATTTTTATGACGAAAACCAGAGGAATGCTGATCCTTTTGTTCGAAATGTATATATAGAAAATAGCATTTCATCTGATCAATATTTTAATAGGGATACCAGTAATAGAAAAAAATCGTGGAATTTCGATGAACAAACAATTCAAAATCTTCAAGATTTAAAAGTAACAGCTAAAGAAGGCTTATCAACTATTGTTGCAGCAGGTAGTGAAGTATTTTTGAAAGCTAAAGAATGGTTCAATAATTAATCGATTACTCAGCTACAATGATTTGTGTATACATCCATGTATTTTACCAAAAGCTATATGTATATATTTACGAACTTATTATTTATTCATTTTGTTTAAATTAATTTTTAACAATATACGCAGTAGTGTATGTATAATAATGCACATAAGTATGTGAAGATCCATGTTTAACGATTACGTCAATTTATTACATTTTATGTCATGCCAATTTATTAGTTATTATTTTATTTATTATTCATTTTGTTTTTTTTTTGTATGTGTGTGTATGCCATATTATACTATATATTATATGCTTAGTTTTTTTTTTAATTTAATTTTTACAATTATTTACTTTTTCATAATAAAAACAAGCATACGTTTGAAAATGCCTTTTGAAATGTTTATAATTTTTTTCCAAGGATACGCATTTTATACATACTATGTGGATATACAAATAGTATGGATATATAAACATATGTGAAGTATTTAAAGTTATTTGAAAAAAATAAAACAAAAATAAAAATTTACAAATTAACAAATAAGTTAATATGTATATTCCTGTTGATGTTTTAAAAGGTACACTCCTTTTTTCTTACCATGTAAGTCAAAAGTCATTTCGGTTATCATGAATTTTGGTTGTTTTTTCCATGGTTTGTATGGTTAGGCATATTGTTGTGTTATTTTATTTTGTTATTTTTTATATAGTTCCTACAGTTCTCCACATTCCACAATATTTATGGGAATCTTGGGTTTATAAATATATGGAGTGACTGAAACATTTTCTATTTTTTTTAGTAATAATAAAGAATCATTATCTATAATTCTTCCAAATACAACATTTTTCCCATCTAGCCATTCGCATTTTTTTGTGGTAATAAAAAACTGACAACCATTTGTATTAGGGCCACTGTTAGCCATACTTAATAATCCTTCCTTATCATGTTTTATATCAAAATTTTCATCATCAAATTTTTCCCCATATATACTTAAACTTCCACTCCCATTGTGATTAATAAAATCACCACCTTGTATCATAAATTCTTTTATGACTCTATGAAAAATTGTGTTTTTATATCCGACTGGGAGATTATTTACTTTATATTCTCCTGTGCAAAATTGCCTAAAGTTTTCACTTGTTTTTGGTACAATATTTTGAAATAATTCAAATTTAAATTTCCCTAAAAAATTATTTCCCAAATTTATGTCCATAAATACAACAGGATTTGACGAATTAGTTAATAAATTGGATAAGTAATATGGTATAATTGTATTTTCATCATTGTCATCCAATATTAAATTTTCAGCCTTTTTGTTTTCGCTATCTTTACTATTGCTTTTCATTTTAATTACTTTTTTTTTTTTTTTTATTAATTAATTATGATAAGAGTCATTTATTTTATATATTAAATCCGCATTCGCCATAAAAAATAATAGTTATCATATTTTCTAAGAAAATCCTTGCATTTTTGAGGTTATATGACAAAATATATCCTTGGTAAAAATCATAAAATGCTTTACATATCCCTTTTTTAATATTTGATCATATAAAAAATTATTTCGATTATTTATTTTGTTTTTATTTTTTTATTAATATTTTTTAATATTATATATTTTTTTTTTCGCCGCACTATTCACTGCGTGTATTTTACAATTTATTCGTTCTATAAATTTCCTAGGAATGCCCTAAAAATAATTTATTTTATTTTAAATATGTTTTTTACTTATTTTATTACTTAAAATTTTTTTATGTTATTATAAATACATATTTATATTTTAGACGTCCAAAAATGGGATTTATATGAATTTAGTAAAAAGACTTGTGGAAATACTATATTTTTACCTTTTTGTAAATTAACAATTTGTGGATTTTTTTTTAATGTGCATAATTGGCATGCAAATTAAAAGTTCCTGACAAAATATCATCAATTTTGTTTATATCGATAGGAAATGTATATATTTATATATATACATAATGCTAAACTTGTTTGATGTTTATACATTTTTTTTATTTTGTTTATTCCTTATGTCTTTTATTGTCTCATAAATTCTTATTATACATACATATGCATGTATATATTTTTTTTTGTTTTTAAGTTGGTTTATTCTTAATTTCTAAGAGTCTTAAAATGACTTTTTTATTAAAACCACGATCATAATTAATATAAATTTAAAAGGTGCATTTTTAAAAATATGCAAAAAAATCGACGTAATTAATTCGATATTATTATTATTATTACTACCTTTGTTTTACCATTATTATTATTATTATCATTATTTTTTTTAGTGTATTTAATTAATACAAGACCTTGTTCATTCGTGTACATGGTGAAACATGTACATTGTTAACAATAATAAGCATACATTATTATTTGTTTACAGCATTTGTTGGAAAGTTTTATATTTGGTATTCATAGTACTTCATTTCCATCCTTTGTCCTTAATTTATTCGGATTTACTTCTCGCTGTTTATTACTTATAAATGACGAACCAGAGAAATGATTAAACATAACACAAATTATTATGAAAGGAAAGAAGTAATTAAAAGGAATATAGATGAAGCTCGATTAAAGCTATTTAACAGTATACCTAAACTTTCGTTATTTCATTTAAATAATATAGAATATAAAAATGGAGAAATAAAAGAATGTAAACAAGTTGAAGGTGTAAAAAAAAAAAAAAAACTTTTAGATAAAACTAAATTAAATAAAAAAAAAAATAATGTACAAAAAGACGAAAAGGATATAAAATATTTCATTACAAATAATAAAAAATGTACAGTTTTAAATAAAACAATAAATCGTTATAATCCTGATAATACACAAAATAAAGTAAAAAAAAAAACTCCATTAACTTGTATGGATATAAATAATTCTGAAAATTGGAATAATAATAATAATAGTTGGGTAGGAGAAGAAAATTGTTTAAGTCGTAATTATAAAATGGATATAGATAATTCTCCAATCGAAAAAAAAACAAATTTATTTGATGAAATTTGTTTTGTGAAAAAAAAAGTTAAGATAAACAAAATCAAAAAGAATGAACCAATGGGTGTCTATAAAAAGGAGTATACAATTCATCAAAAATACAATAAAGAAATTAGTAGAAAAAATAAAGATGTTATTAAAAATATATACAGTAATAATAAATATTCAGATTTATCAAAATTAAGGAAAAATGTTTTAGACAAATTAAATAATACTGATAAAAAAAACGATCAGTTATTCACACTTTCTTTAAATGTAAAGAATAATAAAAAAAATAAATTGAATTATATTGATATAAAGGAAAAGAATGATAATAATAATAATAAATATCAATCTCATATTAATAAACCAAATGGTACTCGTACAAATAAAGGCGTTGTGAAAATCAACAAAATCAATAAAACTGATAAATTGTATAGTGATAATAGTAATGTAGAAATTAAAAAAAATGCCAAAATTAGTTGCACTTGTAATAGGGAAGGAATCAAAATCCTCAACCAGTTTTGTTCTGAAAAAAATAATAAAAGTAATAAAGAAAATAAGCATTTAGCTAGCTGTGGCATTAAAGGAAAAAAAAAAAATATAATAATAATAAAACAAAATATTGTTGTAAGTGAAAAGGAATATTTAAAGAAGGATAATTTAAAAATTATGCCAAAAGAAGTGAAAAGTATAAAAAAAGAAACAGATAGAATGCTTTCATTACAAAAATTAACACATTGTAGTAAAAATAAAAGTGCGAATATCAATGAAAAAAAAAAAGAAAAAAAAATACGAAATGATGCATTATGTCATTCCATAAAAAACAAAAGAAATGAGCTTGTTACTCAATTGAGAAATAAAACGATGTCAATCAAATATAGTATGGAAGAAAAAGCATATAAACCCATCAGTATTATATCAAATATAACTACCAAATTAAATGATGATATTTGTGATGGGGAAAATATGTCCAATAAAAAGAAAATTCAAAAAACAAGCAAAATTTGTTTAGGATGGAAAAGGGATAATAAAAACATGGACATATTTTCGTATAGCAGTGAAACTGAGCAATTTGAGGAAACGTATAGAAGCAGAAATGAAAAAATAGACAGAATTGTAAAAGATGAGTTTCTAAAAAATGTGGATAATGAATTAAAAGACAACAAAATGAATTCCAAAAATTTTCTTTGGGAAAAAAACAATCTACCAAATAAATATGTAGATAAAAAATATATAAATGAAGAGGAAAGTAATTCTATAAATAGTAATAATATATTGAAAAAAAAAAGATCAAAAAGTTTAAATAGTATAAATGAAATATCCCCTTTCAATTCTATACTAGTTACAAATGATCTTAGAATAAAAATGTGTTACAGCAATAATTATATAGATATAAAAAAAGTAATACATGATGATATTATTAAAAATAAAGATCGAAATAAAAAAATGTCTATATCAATAAATAATTATAATATATTAAATTCGAGTGATGATTTATTTTTAATTTCAATGGATTCTGAAAAAACAAGATCAAGCTATACTTTACCAAAAAAAAAAAATTCACATACAGCCATAAATAATACTAGCAATTTAGCATTTAATCACAATTTTAATAATGAAGAAACAAATTTTGATCTAGAACTTGGAAATGATTTCTCAAATAATTTGTTATTCAAAAGGGATTTGTGTATATGTGATAATAATATTATATGTAAGTATTGTAACTATAAAATTCAAAGCAAATCAGTTTATAATAAACAACCATTTAATAGCATAAAATTAACTAATCCTAATAAAATAGAAGTATGGAATGATGAAATGATGGATTCTATATTTTATCCTGAAAATAAAATAGAAAATGAAAAAATAGAAAAACAGACAAATAAAAGAACAAAATTGGATGGAAAAATATCTACATATCCTTACTCTGATCAAAAAAATGCATTATTTGAGCCTAATAAAAATATACCATCATATTGTAACGCTTTAACTGAATCAAATATATTTATTTTTGATATAATTGATGAAAAATGTTCAAAGAAATTTAATATAGAATCTATAAAATTAATGAAAAGAGAAAATAACCCAAAGTTTGTAGAAGTTGATAATTGCAATAATAATATACATAGTGGTAAAATACAGGATTTAAAAGGAAAAGAAACTAATAATTTAAATGAAAAAAATATGAACTTTTATAAAAATATATTTCCATCGTCTGAACAAAATGATAGTGCAGCTGAGATGAATAATTTTGTTGACAATGATGATAATAAATATAACGAATATGAAAAAAAACATATAAAAATTAAATTTGGAAAAAATGTTACAAAAACCAAAAAGATTACTGATATCGTTACATTGAAAAAATGTAAAGCTAAACATAAAGAGGTTTTAACAAATCTTAATGAACACTCGAAAAATAAAGACAAAAAAAAAATTAAAATCATTTGTACTAACAAAGGTTATGAAAATGATAATAATAATACAAAATTAAAGAAAGATGAAAATAGAAGCCAAGAAATTATTGTTAAATCAAAGAATGGATGGTATGCAAATATAACTAATTTGCCTCATGATACAAGTTCAAGAACAAAGAAAAAAGAAAAAAAACGAACAAAAAAACAAAATAGTAACAACAATAATAATATTAACAAGTATGAAAATAATTTAATTATGTGTCATTTAAAAAAAGAAGGGAAAACAAGAAGAAATGAAAGTAACCCATTAAATATATCAAAAAAAAATAATAAAAATAAATCTATATCTTTGAATGGAAAAAAGAGAGATATGAAAGGTAGTATAGATAAAATAGAATTAAAAGAAAAAAATTTAACAAATAAATTTTCCGAGAAATGTATCGATTCATTAATGGCTTATAGATGTAATTTACTCAAAGAAGCACAAGAAGAGGAAAGTAAAATTGCAACAAAACATATTTGCGAATTTCGTCATAGCAACATAAATTTTAAAGATGATAAAAAAAATCAAATAAATAAAATGTCTATATTAAAACTTTTAATAAGCGATAAAAATAAAAAAGGTTATATACAAATCGAAAAAGAAAACAAAATAATAAAAAAATTAAATACTAATTCGTGTGTTAACAAAAGTAAGCATATTAAAAAGAAAAAAACAAAAAATGGACGAATAAACAAACATAACTATCATTCAATCAGAGCAAACACAATTTTAAAAAGAAAAAGTAAAATTAAATCCTTATTAGTAAATAAAAAAAAAAACGGATCAAATATAAAAAGTATTAGTATGGTAATAAATGGAAAATTTGATAATTTTATGAATGATATTGGATATGTAAGTAATTGTAATAACAATGGAAAATCTCAAACATTTGAAAACGTTGAAAATAGTGAAAAAAATAAAACCAAAACTTCAAAAATAGTGCAACGAACTAATTTATGGGAAGAAATCCATATGCCAATTTGTGGAGAAAATTATATTGAAGTTTTACCAAATAAACAAAAATATTTATTCTTAAGTGGTGAGAAAAAGGAAATAAAATATAGTGTACATACAAAAAAATATATTAAAAAAAAATATGATCAAAAAAAGTATAATCAAAAAAAAAAATGGAACATAAAGATGAAAATATTGTACAAACGTTTCCTCTATCAAACGAAAGACAACACTTTTTTAAAAATATCACAAAAATTAAATTCTCCAGAAATTTTAACAAAAAATAATCTTATTATCTATAATTGTGATGATGAAAAAAAAAAGTACATACAAAATGGAGCAGAAACGAGCACAAAAATTAACAACAAAATATTTGAAGATCAAAATTATGTTAAAGACAATTATGTGCTAGCACCAGATACACAAAAGGACACAAGTATGAACAAAAAAAAAAAAAAAAAAAAAAAAAAATTAACATTGGACTATAGAAATGGCAAAGGGAAAAATGAAAATATTACACATGAAGTTAAAAAGAAAATTAAAGAAAAAAATGATGATAAAAATAAAAAAATAAAGTGTAATAATATAGTAACAAGCCCCAAAAATGAAACAAAATTTACAAAAAATAAAATATCCTTAAACAAATTTAATAAAACTAGCTATAGTAGTGAAAATGTAGTAAATTTAGTAAAACCATATAAACGTGATATTCAAAGTGCAGATATTTATAGTCATAAATATGAATCGGATAATCAAAGTAAATTAATAAAAATAAATGGACAACAAAATGAAACAAATAAAATAAAGAAATCTCAAAATATAATTGAACCAATCGAAATAGGCACAAACAATTTTATTAAAACTGATAAAATAAGTTATAATGAATTGAATAATAATATTATTGATTGTGATGGTAATGATATAAATAAAATAAATCTAAACTTTTGTTTTGCAGATTTCTTATCATCTGGTTTGAAACAAAAACTTAAACACAGTAATAGTAGCACAAATGTTAGTAGTAATAGCGATAATATGAACAAATTAAAATATAAATTTTCCCTGGATTTAGAAAAATATGTGATAAATCATCGTATTAATAAAATTAGCTTAAAAAAAAAATTAAAAAATGTTGAATCAAAGGATTCAAAGTTTGTAGAAAAACAATGCAAGGATAGAGAATCTGAAAATATAAATGAGACAGAATATGTTAAATTCAATGAATGTGAAATAATAAACAGGAATAATAATATTAATTATAATATTGATAAAATAAATTTGGGTAAAAACGAAGAAAAAAAAGAAAATGATAATTCCTTTAAAGTTGTAAAAGCTATGGACAAGGATAAATTATTTTGTTCCAGCCCATTTTATAGAAATAATATTATTAATGATAAAAATGAAATGAAAAATAAAGTGTTTATGAAAACGATAAATATAAAAGAAAAAATTTCAAATAAAATTCAAGAAATAAAAAATAAAAACACTAATATTTTTAGAGCATTATCTATGAATAACGTTTATAAAACAATTTTTTCAAAAGATGCAACTTTTCCCACATTTGAAAATTATAATACTGCAAAAAATAAGCAAAAAACAAATTCTAATTATATAAATATGAATACCCGTAAATGTAATCCTTATGAATTAATTAAAACAAAAAGTCTGGTTTATAGAAAAAATTATAATCATTTTTCAAATCATGAACAGCCCACTACTAAGATAAATGACAAATGTGTTAGTGGGTTTGGATGTTCAGAAGTGAAAAACCCAATGACATTAAAAATATACCCCATTAACATAAATGAAAAAAATGATCAAGAAAAGAATGGAAAAGGTAGGAGTGAAAATCTTCTTAAAATTGAAGATTTCTTAAACAATTTTGACAAAAAAAAAAATTCAAAAAATGGTTATATACCGACTAATGGATATATATATAATGATAATAAAATATTTTTCAAACGATCAAAAAGTGCATTATTATTCAAAAGAAATAATTCAAAAAAATATTATGAAAAAAAAAAAAATATATTGGAAAACTATAATAAAGGAACTCAATATGGAAAAAATTGTATGAACAAACAAATAGACACAAACGTGAAAAAGAATGAAAAAACAATAAAAAAATGTGTCTCTATGGTAAATGAATGTTTTATAAAAAATAATTTCCCAGTAAATAAAAGTTTGATAAATAATTCAACAATATATAAAAATAATTTTTTGTCAACCCCTTGTTTTATGTTTGAAAGTACTTTAAAAAAAAATACATCATTTCCAATAGAAAGGTATTAGACTATAATTTTCCATTTTTATTTATGTTGAAAAAAAAAATGCACACAAAATAAAATGTATATATGTAACACAAATTAATAATTTATAATAGATTATGTATATCTGGAAAATTATCCAGATTTATTTTTTATAAAATAACATTCCAGTTAGAAGAATATAAATATAAATATAAAATATGGATTAATAAAAATTATTTACTATTAAATATAATATTATCGATGTTTTTGATATTTTGTTATTTTTTTTTATAAGTCGTATCTTCTAATTTGTGTTTTTATATTAATTTTTTTTGTATACTGTTTATAGAATAAAAAATTGTCTTATATAGCAACTATATTTGTGCCGTTTTATTTTAATTAAAATTATTTAACCTGGTTATAAAAGTTAGTTTGATATTATGGGGGCAGCATTTTCATATATATTGTTTTTTAATATATTTATATAGTTTTTTTTTTAAACGATTTTTCGAAATTAAACATTATTAAAAAATTATATTAAATATGAGAATATTATTTTTTTCATTAAAAATGTTATTTTATTAAAAAAGCATAATCTCATATTATTTGGCATGGCATATATATCTAAAATATATTTATATAAAAATTGATTAATCAAAAAATAAAGTATTGTAGAATAAATAATTAATGTTTAAAAATACCAATACTCCATTTAATACTATAAAAAAAATACGTATTATAAATAATAATAAAATTTAAAACATCCAATTGTACTTCTATATAAACAATTTAACTTTTTTCTTTCTCCATGTTGTTGTCATAAGAATGGTATAAAAGAAAAAAAAAAAAATTTGAAAAAAATTTGAAATATAGAATGTTATATATTTAGTATATTTCTATTTAATCATAATTAAAATAGTAATATCATTTTCTGAATATTTGAAATGCAGAAATGTCTGAAGCTGCTATTGTATAACAACACAAGCATTTTCGAGTGTGCATATATACATAGAAATTCATATTATCAATTGTTAATTTATTATTTTCTTTTTATTTTTTCATATGCAGGATGAATTGACTAAAAGTCCTCTCAAAAGGAAAAACAATTATTTAAAAAATAAAGAAAGAATAGAAAAATTAAAATTAGAAAGAAATAAAAGAAGGAAAGAAGAGGACAAAAGAAATGAAAATGCAAAGGAAAGAGATGACGAAATAAATAATAAATTTAAAAAATATGGTTTATGTGTTGGGTATATAGGAAGTAGATATCATGGGTGCCAAGGACAAGGAAAAGAATACATGACAATTGAAAATGAAATCGAAAGAATATTAACAAAAATAAATGCAGTGAAAAAAAATTCAAAGGGTTTTAACTATTGTCTATCTAGATCAGCTCGAACAGATTTAGGAGTGCATGCTTTATACAATCTTTTTGTTTATAATATTAACATTGAAATTTGTGAAAACGAGAATAACAATTACAATAATAAATCTGAAAAGGATTTTACAAATAGTGAAATAAACTCACCAAAATTTAATGATGATAAAAAAGAAAATTCAGATACACAAAATATGAATGAAAATACTAATTCAGTAAACACTCCTAATAAAGATAAAAAAAACGATAAATTTGAAGAAAGGAAAAAAAAAGAAAAAAAATTTATAAAATTATTAAATTCAAACTTACCAAGTGATATAAAATGTTTTGATATTTATAAAGTTACAAAAAGTTTTGATGCACGAAAATTTTGCTCCTTTAGATTATATGAGTATCTATTTCCAACATATGTTTTGAGCCCTGTAAAAATTGTTCCAAAATATGAAAAACTTTTTCAAGAATGTATAAAACACATTGATGAGTATGTTGAAAATGATAAGGAAAAAAAAAAAAAAAAAATCGAAAAGGGAAAAAAAAATGAAGAAAAGGAAGAAGGCAAAATTGCCACAAAAAATTCCAATGGAAAAACATGGGAAATAGAAAAGGAAGACATATTTACAATAAAAGAAGAAAAAACAGATTTAACAGATGATGAATTAAATAATTTATTTGAAATTTTTAGTAATTATAGAGGATATCATAATTTTCATTGTTTTACAAAAAATAATATAGATACAACAACATATAGATATATAAAATATTTTGATATAAGTACTGTCAAATTATATGATCATAATTTTATATCTATAAGAATATTAGGTCAATCATTTTTAATGCATCAAATTAGAAAAATGATAACTTTAACTGTTGAAACGTTTCGTAATGCTACTTCAAAAAATTCTATTTATTATTCTTTAAATACAAAAAATTATATTCCTATATTATTATTTCCACCTGATGGGTTAATGCTTGTATGCCCTTACTTTAATTCATATAATGAAAAAGTTTGTAACCCCCCTGATACCCCTCAAATATGTTTTGATGAAAATGAAGATATTTTGAAATTTAAATCAGAACAAATAGGAAAATCTATCATAGAAAAAATAAAGCAAAATGTGTAAGAATATCACTTATATGCATATATTAATTTCACCATATATATCTAATTTCTATAAAACCAATTAAAAATTTTATATAATTTTTTTAACCATATTCCTATATATGCATATGTTCAAGAATATGCTTGCTTTTTTAATATTCATGCTTTTATATTTTTTTTTAATCATTTTCTGTAGGTGGAAAGATTGGATGCTTAAGATTAATAAATATCCTTTTATTTATCATTTTATGAAAAACAAAATTGAAGAAAATAAAATTTGAATTTAATAGTTAGTTTGAAAAAGAGTTAGCGATGTTGGCAGGGTATAAAACCAATTCATCATCACATGCTTTTTTTTCCCCACTTTTTTTTTCCTTTTTTAATTTTACACGTTAACATTATTTTTCTTATCAATGGATAGACTTACACACAAAAAACTACATATTAAACCAACTGTGTATATTATCTTTTATGATTTAAATAAGTCACAAATATGTGAATATAATAAACTTTTTCAGAACGTTAAAATTGGAGAATATTTGTATATGCAAGTTGTAGAGTTACATCGATGAAACAAGATGAACAAAAATGAAAAAGATGATAAAATAGTATGAATATAAGTGGGGGATATTGACTAACTAAATTTTAATCAAAATAATTGTCCCATTGCTTGATATAGTAACTAAATGTGAATTTGTTAATAAATAAGCATCAATTATTTTTTTATTTTTTTTATTATTAATAAATTTCGAAAAATTAAGACCTAAATATCCAAAATTTATACCTCCAATTATAACACTTTGATAAGAATCTTTGTTATTATTTTCATCATCATCACTTTCAGACATATTTTTAAAATTATGAATTGAACCAAAAGATGAATTACTTATAGAATTTTTATATATAGTGTTATTTTTTTTTATATTATTATAAGATTCTTTTGATATATTTGTATTTGTTTTATTTTTTGTTTGTGTTATGTTATCAAACGTTGATAATGTCTCATTTAAAATATTAGGATTTTCAAAATTTATTTTATTTTTTGATATATTATTTATTAAATTAGCTTTTTCTTCACTTTTTGTGTTATTTTTTTTATGATAATTTGATGATAAAAAATATGACAAATTAAATATCGACATTCCTTCATTCTCGTTTTCTTCAGTTTTTCTTTTTTCTTTTAGTTCATTTAGATTTTCTTCACAAATACATTTTTTGGGACACAACTCATGATTTATTTCAACTTCTTTTATAAAACATATTTCACGTGGCGTCACGATTTCGTATATTCGTAGCTGCAAAAGGGAAAAAGAAAAGAGCCAATGAGCATGAATAAATGAGCATGAATAAATGAGCATGAATAAATGAGCATGAATAAATGAGCATGAATAAATGAGCATGAACAGAATAACGAATGGGCATACTTTAATGTCCGCCAAAATTAATAACTTAGTAATCACATCTGTTTTTGTTATAAATATTTTAAATATAGGAATATCAAATGCCTTAAAACATAAAATTTCTTTATATTTTTGCAAATGAATAATGTGTATATATCCCATTTGATCTCCATAAAATATATAAGAGTCCCCAGAGAAGTTATTTGAATATATTTTATTTTTGAAAAAGTTCCAAAATATGCTTTTTTTTTGTTTATTTGTTTTTTTAGATTTTATTATTATTTTACTATTTTTATTTTGTTTAATACTACGGACTATACTACTATTTGGGAAATCATTTGGGCTACTCTGATTTGGGATTTTAGAACTTTTCACAATTTGATCACTATAATAATTTTTTTGAACTCTTTTTTGTTGTTTTTTTATTTTTTCATTTTGCTCTTTTTCAAATGGATTTTCAATTTTGTGCATATAATTATTAGGACGTATCCAAGAACAAAAAGAAGTTATAAAATTTTCATTTTCTGAATTTTTATTTTTGTTTATTTGATTTTTATATTTTGATATATTACTAATAATACATATAAGTGTTGGGTGTAAAATAATTTTTTGTAATTTTTTATTTTTTTCCTTATTTATATTATTATCTTTTGAAATATCTGCCTCAACTTCAAAGCTAATATTATTCGAAACTCCATTCCCACCTATATCATGAACATTCCTATTTTCATCAATACTCATATTTTGTTTATTCAATAAATATATTTTTTGTTCATTTGTTAGCATTGAACATAAATCCCACACACATATACACAAATTTTCTTGTAATATATTTTTTAATTTCTTATGTTTATTGAAAAATACTATATTTGGTGAATCAAAATAAAAAAATCGAGATTTAAAATACGAATGTTTTTTTTTAAAAACATGAAGATTTAAAAATGTGTCAATATTATTAGCACTTTTCCTTTCAATCTCTTTATAATTTTTTTTTTTTTTTTTGAAATGCAAATTGTTTCCATTTGTATTATCATAACATTGATCAAAACAACTTTCCTTACTATTCGATTTATTCCATTTTTCAAAATCTCCATATTTCTTTATCATATTAAAAGACGGTCCATCTTGTTTACTAGATGTAGTATATGTATCATTGCAAATGTAACTGTTGTTATATTCATATCCTATTTCATTTTGTTGATCTGTATGAATGTTATTATTTATATGAAAATGGTGAGATACTGTAATTTGATGTATGCCTTTAGTATTATTCAAATTACGATAAAAGGTAGTATTTTTATCTTTTTCTAAGTTTGTTTTTGAAAAATTATCTTGACTATTGATATTTTCCACATTTCTAGTTTCTTTTGGAGAAATTAAATTATTTTTATTATATTCATCTTGTACATAATTTGAGTTTATATAAGCTGTGTGATTGTTTATACATTTTGTGTTTATTCCTTTTCCAATTGTAATTAAATAAAAATTATTATCATCTAAACATTTAACATCAATTATTTCATCATGGAGTTTAACTATACACATGGCTTCTTTTATAATATATCCTTTTTTATGAATATATATATTTTTTTTTTTTTTTTTTTTTCCATCTTGATTTTTTTCACTAATTTTTACCCCACAATTTTTTTCACTAATTTCCAATGGATTTTTATTTTTATTTTTTTTTAAAAAATTATCTTTAAAAAAATTTTTTATTTTATTATTATTTCCTTTTATTTTGCTTCCAAAACTAGTATCATCACTTTTTTTCTTTTTAGAATTTTTTGCTTCACTACTTGTAAAGTTATATTTATTATCATTTTTTCTTTGTTCAGATTCTATATTTTTTGCTTGTTTAACATGTTCATCAAATTCTCCTAATTCACCATCTTTTTCAATTTCATCAACATCATCATATTCCTCAGTCCCATAAAATTCTTCTTCTTCATCTATATCTTCTCTATATTGCTCTATCCATTCATATTCATTATCTTCGCCATTATTTTCATCATCTTCTTCATTATCATAGTGAAAATATTCTTCATTTCCATCTGTTTCTTTATCATAATAATTTGTTTGTTTATCTTGACATGCTTCATTTTTATTACAATGTTTATTAGAGTTACTCTTTTTACTTTTTGATATATTTTTTACTATATCTTGTTTTCTATTATTAACACTATAAGATAAACTATTCATGTTGTTGTCTATATTTGTATTCGTTCCTGTTATATCACCTTGATTATTATGTAATTTCTTTTTCTTTTTTTGTTGTATAAAATTTCCTAAAAATATATTATAAATATATAAATAACCCTGATCGTCAGAAATGATTAATAAGTTTCCATTTGTATTCCACAAAATGCTTGTAATAATGTCTCCATATTTATATGATATATCATCTGATTTATTTGTAAATTTACATAATCTTATTTTAAATTTATATTTATCTAATTCATTATCTGTGTTTATTTTTTTTTCATTATTTATATGTACAAGTGCATAGACAGGTAAAAATGGATGTGATATTATTGCGCCAGTTTTTAAATATGATAAGTTATTTTTTTGATCAGTAATATTATAAATAAAATTATATTTTTTTCTTAAACAATTATTTAAATTTTTATCTATATATTCAAATAAATTATCAAATTCTTTTTTTCCTTCATCTCCTGTTTTATTATAAACATGTTTGTTATTTCCATTTATTTTATCTCGTTCATTTAAATCTACATTGTTATATAAAAGTAGTAATATTTTTTCAATATATTTTTCTGCTGTTTTGGAAATAGTGAAATTTTTTTTCATTTCATATTCAGGTTGGTATTTATGTATATTATTTATCAACTTTTCGTTTAATTCCTTTGTATTACAAAATGGAAATATATTTTCATCACATTTATTTCTCCTAAATATGGATTGATTATTAATTTGTGTATGATTTTCATTATCCTTATAAACTTGACATAAATTTTGATGTGTATCCTTTTCCAACATTTGGTTTTTATTATCACGATTTAAAAATAGAGGAATTCCACTAGTTTTGCAATCATTTCGATTCTCATATTCTTCAAATTCTGTACATGTATATCTAACTGGATCTATGTTTCCAGAATTGAGCAATAAAACAAGATTATTATCATAAGTATAAAAAAAATTATGAAAAAATATATTATTAACAAAAAAATTATTATATGAATTGCTAAAAAAATTCGTTATACTACAATCGTTAGGTATATAGTTATTTAGGAGAGAGCATAGAGGAGTTAAATTATGCATACATTGTATATGCATACATTTATATATATATAATAATTTGCTCATATTTATATTAATATATATATCATCATGTTTCACTTTTTTTTTATTTTCTTTTTCTTCATACATGTCATTACTTTGTACACAATCTAATTGGCTTTGATTAACATTTATTGATTTGTTTTCTACACTTCTCGATAATTTAATAAGTTCATTGTTACCATTTATAATATCAGTTTTGTTTATGACTCCTTGTTTAGATTTTATCATATCTACATATTTATTATTTTGCACATTTGTCATTATATTATTTTTTCTATCATTCAAATTATTAGCATTATGTCCAACTTTAGCTATAGAAGCTTCATCGACATTTACTCGAGTCCCCCTTGATCCATTTTGATATCCATGATGTAAATCACTATATAATATATAATTAATAAATTGACATTTTTTATTAAGTTTTTTTAAATGATCTAAAATTGAAATTTTTTTTAATTTATTTTTTCTACGAATATATACGATAGTACTACTAGAATTGCTTATTTTATCTTTCTCTATAACATGTCTTTCATTTATTTTATTAAAAAGAAGTGATAGTGGAATTGTATGTGGGATTTTATTATGTCTTTTTCTATGCTTATGTTTATTCTTTACTTCGATAATATTGCTGATTTGTGGATTTTGTTCAGTTTGTTTACTATTTTGTAGATGGAAATCGAACGAGCTAACGCCATTTTCTTTTGTTTCAGAATGGCTATAACTTTGTTCGTTTGTACAAATTTTACTATTATCATTTATGTGAATTGCATAGTTTTCTTGTATATTATTTTTTTGAATGTATAAATATCTGTTTTTTTTTACGATTTTATCCATAGCTTCTTCACTCTCATTTTCTTTTTCCATGATTAATTTACTTTCTCTAATAATTGTATTTTTTATTTTAAAAATGTTATCATATTCCAGTGAATTACACACACTGCTTTTTTTTTCTCTATTTTTTTTTTTTTTTTTTTTTTTTTTTCTGACTCATTAGATGTATCATTTGAGGTAACGTGTGTACCAGAAGGACTCATGTTCGTACTGTTACTAGCCATATAGTTTTGATTTATATTTTTTTGATTTTCTTCTTTTATTAAATATTCCCTTTCTTTGGTATTTTTTCTAAATTTTTTAAAAAAATTCATTCGCGATGTAAAAGTAAACAATTTATCTTGACTTTTAGATTTCTTAAATAAAAAGTTGGATCGATTATAAGCTGCGCCATTTTTTTCCATATTGACATTTGGAAAAATCAAATAATTTTTTTCACAAATTCGAAATCCGTTATTATATAAATCATAAAATTTTTTATAATTATAATTATACTGATTTTCTCGGTAAGAATATTCATATAAATCGTTAACTTGTTCATCATGTGGGTTATTAACTTTACAATTAATAAAAACATTTTTCTCATTTTCTATTTGCTGATTATATTTTTGAGTCAAATTCTGTTCATACATATTATATGAAAGTTCATTTTTTTTTAAATTATTTTCACAAAATATATCATCTTTATTTTCAACATTATCACAAATACCATTTGGGGTTATGTCTAGTTTTAAATTATTTTTTGTAATATTCATTAATAATTTATCTTTATAAGAATGTATTTGATCATTCATATAATTGTTATATGAATAAAAATATTTGTTGAAAAATAAAATAAACGTTCTATATGTACAGTTATTTAATTTCCAAATAAAATACAACTCCTTGTTATAATAATAGGAAATGTGGGAATCTATGAAATGTTCACATGTTATAAAATGTGTTTTTGTTTTTATTTTATTTATAAAAAATGGAAATGACAAAAATGTCAATAGTGTATTTTTTACATTATATGCTGACTTATATAGTAATAATTTTAATTTGGGGAAAAAATATTTATTTATAAAATTTGATATATTTTCTAAAACTCCAAGCATTATACATGTTTTATAATAAAATATATGTATATAATTATTTGCTCCGTTATAATTTATAGATACAAAATTTGCATATTTTAAGTTAGATTTAGTTTGATTATTTATATTATTATCTAATTTATTTCCAATATAACTTATTTTTGTTTTATTTATTGGAGACAAATGGTCTATTATTCGTTTTCTTTTTGTTTTTTTCAATTCCCATTCTTTTTTTAAATGTATGGTCCAGGTAAATATATTCGATTTATATGCAAAAATTTGAAAATTGCTCATTAATAACTCGAAAATTGAAAGAAAAATATTAGTAATACAAAAACGTTCAAATAAAACTTCAGAAAATGAATATTTGTCTACTTTTTGTAAATACCCACATGATTTTATACTAGATTGATGATCCATTCCATTAACAAAACCATCCAAATTTTTATTTTGTAAAATGTTTTCATTATTCATTTTTTCAGATTCAACCATCTTACTATCGTTTTTTATTCCTTTTTCTGAATTTGAAACAATGCTTCCTTTTTTTGTTACATTTTTTTCTATATTTTCAATTAACTCATTTGTACATTCATTATTATATTTATAAAAAAATTGTGCTTCTTCAGACAAACATTTTTCAACCCCACTAGGTTGCTTTGTTTTATTATTTCCTTTATATATACATCTAATTTTGTTATTTATTTTTTTTTTACACAAATAAATTTTTTTTATAAATTTCAAAAGCGCTGTTGTGATGGATGTTTTTCTTTTATAAACATTTTCAACATCCCAGTTCATTTTTTTTATTTTTTTTAAAAATAAATGTAAAATTCCGAATAATCTTTTTAGGGTTTGTCTTTTATTATGACCATATATATCTTCCTTATTAATTTTGTTAGCTTTTCCATCAAATCGCATGCTATTTTCTTTATCTATTTCAACACCAACGTTTTCAAAAAATCGATAATATTTTTTTAACATTATTATACATATCACCATTACACTGATATAACATATAAATAAATCAATCAAATGGATATAATAAAAAAAATATTTTTCATTAATTTTTATTCCCATTTTGTTTATATCTGAAATATTTTTTTTTGAAAAAAATATATTTTCTTGTGCATTATATGTGTTATGACATTTTGAACTCTCCATTTTTACTTTTAAGTTAGATTCATTCATTCGTTTTCCATAATTTTCTGATTTTTCAAGTTTTGTATTGCTTTTTGAAATGTTACTATAACCCTCAATTTTTAAGTTATTTCTATTTCTCTTTTTTGCCATTTTATCTTGTCTTTTTTCATATACAAAATAGTTGCTTAAAATTATTCGAAGGAAAATCAATTGAAGAAAAGGAACATGTAAATATAACAAAGATTTTTTTTTTTTTTTTAAGAAATTAAAAATTATGCTTACTATATCATTTATATATATAAAAAAAATAGAAGTAATATTATTTATAATAAATATCATAACATCACTTTTTTTCTTCTCATTAATAATATATAAATAGAAAATATATGTAAAGAAGTTATTTAAAATGTTATTATATTTATTTAAGGATATATGGTATTCTTCGATACACCAGTTATTTTCTTTTTTTTCTTCGTTGCAAAAATTGTCATATAATATAAATGAATTTATTACATATTTGCTGTCCTTATTGCATAAGTATGTAAGTTTGTTAAAAAAATTATTTAAAAAAATATGTATATTTTGTCTTTTTCCAAAACTATCTACATATTCTATATTCTTTATTTTTTTTATGAAAGGAATAACAATACTCTTGTTTTCACTTTCATTTTCCCATTCTAACGAGTTTCCATAATATAAATCATATTTTCCCATTATATTATTTGGCGTGTTCAGATTTTTAAATAAATTTATATCTTCATTATTTAGTAGTGCACTATACGAAGGATGTCGTCGGTGCATTTCCGAGATACCCTTAAATTTAGAATCGCCGTTAAAACTAGATCCATTATAATTTAAAAAAAAACAACCACCATGTGTAACATTCTCTTCACTATTATATATACCACCACTTTGATGAATATTATTTAAATAATTCTCATTTTGAATCTTATTATTGTATATTCTAAAATATATCGAATATATTAACTTTGATAATAATTTGATATGTGACAAAAAATTAACACATATATTATCCGTATCGTTATTATATATTTTTTTTTTCTCACTTTGATAAAAATTATCATATAATAAAATGTTATAACACATTTGCTTATAAATTGTTGAAAAAAAAAGCATAGAAAATATATTTCGGTTTTTAATAATATATCTTTCTATATATATCTCAAATAGTATAACAAACAGAGGATTATGTTGTTTGAAAAACTGAAATAAGTTATTTGAACTTATTAAATGTTCTGTTTTTATCTCGTTGGGAATATTCCACAATTGAGCCTCTTCTTTCATTGTATTGTAAAAAAAAACAAAATAAAAAATAAAAGATAAATTGTACATATTTTTTTTTAAAAAATCTTGAGAACAAAAATAAAATTCAGCAAGGTCAAGTTTAACATTAAAATTATTTGAAACATCATCTGAATTTTTTATTTGGTTATTAATATTCTGATTTTGTTTATCACTATTTTTGGCATCCTTCTTAAATAATTTATTTTTTATAACATTTTTTATCATAATATGCATAAAATCATTTGTTTTTCTTTTTTCACACTCTGCATAAGCATCTTCATATTTCTCCAAAATAATAAATTTAATAATATTAAAATAAACATTTTTATTATTAACATTTTTGTTCTTATTCAATTCATAATAATATTCATTTTTATAAACACTACAACTACTTTCACTATCTATGCTAGTATACCCACACATATCAAACTCATTTTTTTTCTCTCTGAATAGCTTAACTTGAAATATATAATTTAAATATTTGGGGAGAAAGTTGGCTATACTGTTTTCAAAATTTTCACTATCTTTAACAGTTTTATTGTTATTCTCTTTTGAATTTGAAAGTATTTCTATATTTTTTCCATCTTGTATAGAACCACCAAAATTAGATATACTTTCATTTGCTATACTAATACTCCTTAAACTGACATTACTACTAATATCACTATTTTCATTATCTTCATTTTGTTGTAAACTCAAAGATGCAATTTGTTCATTAGATTGAGAACCTGTGTTTTTTGAAAGAATGGGATTATATTTAAACATTTCATGTTCATTATTAATACAACCAATTGCATTATTATATATTTCATCTGTTTCACAATATGAAAAATATATCAATCTTATAATAAAAATTGCTAATTGTGTATCACGCAAATATTGGTGAATAACATCTACAATATCTTTTACATCTCCTAATAATATAAAAAATGCTATAGCCAAATAATATCTTTTTATTTGCATTAATTTATATGCATTATTTAATAATGCATTAATCCATTTTTGTATTTTAAAATCGTTAGATAAAAAATCATATATTTTATTTTGTTTTTTTATTTTGTAAAATACCATTAATTTCTGTTTTTCATTTTTTGCTAAATATAATAATGCTAAAAAATCCATACATTCATTGAATTCATTATTTTTTTCTTTATCATCTATATTTATTGTATTTATTTTTTTTATTACTCTGTTTACTAATACATCATGTATAAAAAATAACATTTCCTTATTATGCATATAATAAAATATGTTCATATCTTTAAATAAATTAAACAAACTATATTTTAATATGTTATCTGTCTCTGATTCAAAAAATTCTCTTTTCGTTATCTCAATATTGTTTAATATTACCTCGAAAACCTTCGCATTTTCTCGACTTTCTTCGTCATTTCTATCACTAGCCTTAAAGCCGACTCGTTTCACATCGTTCTTTTTTATTTTTACTTTTTTTATTAAATTATTATCAAAACTATCTTCTACATCATTATGTATATCAATACATGATTGGATCTTGGTTGATTGGCTCGAATTATTTATTACACTTCGCCCACGTCCCATATGATTATAATATGTGTTATCTGCTTTTATTTTCCGTTTCCTTTCTTCCATTCTTCGATTTATTTCTTCTGAAATAGAAATCGGATTAAACAAATCTACACTCAAAAGATCGTTTTTTGTCACATTCATAATAAAAAAACATTTATAATTGGTTATAAAACTTTCCAAATATTTGTATATATTTTTTCCTACCATTTGATTTATAAAATAAAGGAAATAACAATAAGAATAATGTATATCTATTTGTATGTTAAGTAAAAAATAACAATTAATATATAAGCGGGAAAAAAATGATACAACTTGAGCAAAATTATTAAGGGATGAGGAAATATCAGTTTCTTTATTATCATTTATATAGTTGAATATATAAAAATGATCAGTTTTAATTATTTCTTTTTTTATATTAAAATTAAACATCTCACAATGACACTCTGATTTATTTTTCTTGTCAGATTTATAAGAGGATTGACTATTGCTGTTATCACTATCCATATCACTATTATTGTAATCTTTGTCATCTATTGGTTTAGTTTCACACTCTAAAGCATAGTAAAAACTGTTTAATATGCAAAAAAGCAACAATTGGAAAAAGTCATTTAAATGTGGAATATTCATATGAAGTATCAAAATTTGAAGCATTTTAATTTCTTCAATTTTTAATTGTAAATTTAGTACATTTGAATATTTTAAATAATTTTTAAAATTTATCTCTTCTTTTTCATATTCTCCGTGCTCTTTTTTTGAAAATTCATTTTTTGTTTCTTCATCATCTTCCCATTCGTCACTGCTAAATGTGTTATCATCTTTTTTTTTTAAAATATTTTTTTTATTTTTCGAGGATGAAGAATTATCTTCATTGTTAGATCCCTCTGAGTTTTTTTTTTTTTCCTTTTCTAAATTGCTGTCATCTGAATATAAATTAAAATCGTCTAGCGAAACCGCATCGTTGTCCCAAAAAAATATCGATTTATCATTATCCTCTTTTTTTGCTTTCTCATTTTCTTTCATTAACTTGTTTTCATCGATATTCATTTCTCCCATTGAAATGCAAGAATATTTTTTTTCATTATTTTTATATAGTTTCTCAATTTCTACATGAATGACATTTAAATCGAATAAGAATTGACACTTTTTTACACATGCTATATCTTCAAACAAATTTGTATAAACTTCCATTTTTTTTTTTTCGTCAAATATATAATGTAGAGAACATGCTTTTTTTATATGATACTTGTTTTTATTCTTAAATAATTTATTTAATAATATATATAATAATAATTTTAATGCGACATTTACATGTGAAAACAAACCCATTTTTATATAATTCAATAATTTTATTGGGTGATAAAACATCCTATATGATTTCTTTCTTTGAGTTTTTTTTCGTTTTAATTGTGAATTCATTTTACTCTTGTTATATTTTTTAAAATTTCTAAACAAATTTATTTTCTGAAACGACAGTGAATTACCATGGCTATTTATGTGACTATTTTCATCGTTATCTACAAGAAAATGGTGTTTCGATTTTTCATTTATTATTTTATCTTTGCAACTTTCTATTGCTTCCTTTTCCGTTTCATCTTCAACCAATATTCCTCGATTAACTACCGTCTGTTCATATTCAGAACTCAGTTTTTTCAAAAAAAGCAAATTATTTTCCAAAAAATATATATTCCTTGAAAAAATAAGATAACTATTTTTATATTTTAAAATATTCCATTTGTTCTTATTCATAATATTATTGAATAAAATTACTGACGCGTAATAATAATTTCCTTTTTCTTCTATTTGTTGTGTGTGCAAATAGGTATTATTAATACCCTTGTTTATTTTTTTTATATTTACTAAAAAGCTAGCCACAATAAAATATACATCCTTTTCGCCTGAACAAGTCATAAATATTTTACTTTTTATTTTATTTCTCAATATTTTAGGAAATGAGAGAGATATTATATCAATTCCCTTTCTCTTATTATAATTTATTGATTCACAAAAACGTACTTCATCACTAATCAAATTGTTACAAATGTTATTGAAATTAAAAATATGCAATTTTTTGTGTGTAATCAGTGAAACGAAATTATCGTATAAACAAATTTGCACAATATTAGTTATATTTTGAATTTGAAAAAAGTTAATAATTAACTCATTATTTGGATATATAAGATAGAAATTAACAACATATTTTTTGTTTTGATAATTTTTATTTATCTTGTAGTTTACATGATCATTATTTTCTGTTTGTTGTTTTTTTTTATTCTCAATATGTTCCTCCCCAAAATTATTATTACCATCGGTATCATCAAAATTAACTAAAACGATGTGCCCATTTTTTACAGTTTGCATTTTCCTCCTTTCAAATGAAAAAAGGGAGTTTTCCTCTTCCATTTTAAATATATCATAATTATTTTCATAGAAAATACTGCTACGATTTTTGCTTACATTTTCAGAATTGTCAATGTTATTATTTAATGTGCTATGCTTTTTTTTATTATTTATCTCATCATGCTTTCCATAATAATCAATGAAATAGTTATTCCTTTGCTTGTTAAAGTTTTTATTATCACTATTATTTTGTAAAATGTCATGATTATATGTATGTGATGCTTCCGTATGATTTGTGGCAATGATATATACATTTTGGTAGGATAGGTAAAAATAGGAGAATAAAAAATTGGCATTTATTGGACTAAAAAAAGTGAACATATTTCTTAACTTAAGATTGATATAAATAAAATTATCCTTACAAATCTGTAATGTTGATATTATAAGCAAATAAGCATTTTTTTTTTTTTTTTTGCTATCACTATGGTCATAATCATTTGTAGTGTATGTATATTTAATGGTTAATAAAATTTCTTTCTCATCATTTTTACTAGTTATATGAAAATCTTTTATCATGTAATCTGTAATTTTAAAACTACCTTTTTCTACTTGCGCTATATCTTGTTTAACTTTATTTAAATATATATTGTTTTCCATGGTATTATCACCATCATAATTGTTATTAATATCACATTTTGTATCGCTTTTTCTTTCGTTTAACATATTGAAATGCATGGCTTTATTTTGGGAGTTAGAGATTTCCTCACATTTATTTTCATCAAATATGCATATCATTTTTAAATTCTGAACAATATTAATTTTTTCTGACTTTAACACAAATATATTTTCACGATTTTTATCAATACACATTAATAAAAAAAAGGAATCCAAATTTTCTATCATTTTACTTTTATATACTAAAGGAATAAGCATTTTCTTCTCTAAAAATTCTTTTGCTGAAATTGTGTTTTTTTTATTTTCTTTGAGATGCTCATAATAATTACAAATTTTGTTTGAATAGCTGTAAATAAAATGTGTTTTCAATTTTAAAAAATTGTAAATTTTGTATTTTAAAATATAATATTTGTCTATGTATATGCTGTTTAGGCAACATATAAGAGAAAATTTTTTTGGTGCTTTCCGTTTTGACTTTTTTTCATCATTATTATTTTCATGATTGACGTCTCTAATCATATTGTTCGATACATCTCGATTGTTTATGTAACTCTTTATGCTCGTATCAGTAAATTTATCATTTTCAATACCTTCATCTATTTTTATATTTTGTATTTCCTGACAAGGATATTCATCAAAATTTGTGCATTGTTTTAATTTTATGCAAGTTGAAAAATCATAAAGATATAATTTACAATTTAATTTGTTTACCATGATAAGAACATTTTGATTATTATTAAAATCTATATTATAAAAAAGTTGTGAATTCATGTTTTTTTTTCCTTTGTTCAAAAAAAAATATTTATTTGCATAACTCTTGGAACATTCACAATTTTTATAATCAAGTATATAACGAACACCTATACTTTTCTTTTTTTTTATCCATATATCATTTGGTTTAATAATAATTTTATAAAAATCTGAATTTTTTGTTGATATTTTTAACGAAAAGGGAGGCATCAAATTGTTTACTACATTTAAAAGCTTCTGTAAAAATATAAAATTTCTTTCTTTTATTTTTTCAGAAGTTCTAGTACTACTAGTATTGCTTTCATAATTGATGTTCCTGTTTCCTTGTTTATTTGGATTATTGTTAAGATTGTGTATACTATATCTTGAATTTCTTCGATTATTTTTTTCATCATTATAATTTTGATCGAATGACGAACAGGATGAGTCACTGCAACTAGACAAATTTATAAAATTTGAAATATATGATTTTTTTAATTGGTTAAAATAATTTCTAGAATTATTTTTATTTAATAAGAAATTATTTAAATAATCACAAACTCGTTTTACCTTCCATTCACCATATTTTATATTATATTCATTATTAGGGATATAAGTATCATCAGTATATATCGAAATTAGTGAAGTATTTAATAGGTTGTATTCAATCTTAGCATTTATAATATAATTAAAATTTATGTTTATTGGAACATTCTCATAGTTTAATATATTTTTTATATAAATATTATTATTATATATATTAAATATTGCATATACTGAAAATATCATAAAATCTTTTTCATCACTTGTATTTTCAAATTCGCTAAAATAAATACAATTCTTTATTTTATTTTTCATTTTATAGGGAGTAATATCCAAATTTGCTCGCTTAAATGATTTATTTTTACAACCATATACTATTAAATATTCGTTTTTTGTTATGTTCATTTTGTTAGAACTATTTCCATTAAATGTGGTAACGTTGTTCATAATAAAATTATAATAATCATATTCGTTTTCTTTTTTTACCCAACACCATTTAATATTACTTACAATTTTTTCAAAGTACAGAATATATATTCTGCAAATAGAAACAAATGTTATTTTATTTTCACAATTTGTTTGTTCTTTCCATATATACATATATCCATCATAACATATAGAAACTAAGATTGAAACATTTTCACTTATTCCTTCTTTCCATTTAACGGAATATACTGTATTTTGATGGTGTAAAATATTCAATAGGAATATATTATTTTTGTCGGTGTATACATTGGGTGCACTAACTTCCTCTCCTCGATCCATGAGGTCGTCATAAAAACTGCTTTCGTCGCTACAATTGCTGGAATAGCTACTATCACCACAGTCGCTACTATCACTAATGTCGCTATAATCATTACTATCACTATAATCGGTGCATCTTTTTAGTGTTTTATCCTTTTTGCAATATCCACTTGTAGTTAATGGGGTAGTGTTTCCACCAATTATCTTAGGATCATTATAAAATGATTCAAAATTTATTGATTTTTGGTTTCTATTTACATCTGTACATACTCCTGCTTCATTTAAATATGTATACTCGCAAAACAAAGAGCTTTTTGTTTTTACAAACGTATTTTTATTTCTAATTTTTTCATTTAATATATAGGTAATATCATTTAATCTATTATTGGATCTTTTTTTTCTTTTACGTTTTACGAAAATTCCATCTATATTTTTATCTTGGTATTTTGCATCATCTTCTTTTATGGGTGCTGGATTATATATTATATCACCATTAGGAATATTATGATATTGATCATTTTTAATATTATTATTATTATCATCTTTATTTTCATTTTTCTTGTTAGGTATTTCAAAACAGTAAATATTATTTTCATTATTTTCTGGGGAGCATGTACTTTCCAAATTTTTTTTTTTTCTTTTATGCCTTTCTCTTTCTTTCCATCTTATTTGTTTTCTCTCTTTACTTCTTAAACGTTTCAACAATACTTCGTTTACAAAAAATATGAAAACCATTTTATTTTTGTCTCTATGTTTTTTATTTTTTTGTTCTTTCTTTAACACACCGGCACCCAAATAAACATAATTTTCATTATCACAATTTTCATTTTGTTTTTTATATTTTAATGCTATATTTTTATTATTAAATCCATATTTTAAAATGTCTTTAATAATTATATCGTAATAATACAAACCTCCATGAGGAAATATATCATACGAATTTAACGGTTCATAACAATTATGCTCTTTATATCCATTTTTTGGATTTTTATAAAAATCATTTTTATTTATTTTTATTTTTTTGTTTAGGTGCAATAAATCCTCATTATTGTATTCATCATAACACACGCTACTATCGCGTATATTTGAGGCATTGCCGTGACATGCTCTGCTCATTATTCGTTTCTTTTGTGTGTACACTATCTATGTAACTATATATATATATATTGATGTATTTATATTCACTGAACTGTGGTTTATATGCCCTTACTATATTTTGTTATTTTCCATTCGCGAAATCCTTTTAGTTTTTCATGACGCCACGTTTTTTTTTGCTATATTTACGTTTAACGTTTAAAACGGTTAATTGCAATTAGGTCGTCCGTTTTTTATACTTGGATATGTCTCTTTTATGTACTTTTATTTTAGTATTCTTTATTTTGCTAAATATGAGAATGTATTATATATATATATATATATATATACACGTTGTTTCTACTTCCATACACGGCTTGGAATTATTTTATTTTTATGGAACAATTCCCAAGGTTTAAAAAAGTTAAAAACGTAGAAATGATATTTAAAAAGTGGAAACAACGAGTAGATATACATAAAAAATGTAAACTTAACGAAATTAACGAATGACGAACTGCACGCAATATACGATATAAAAAAAGGAATAAAATAAGTAAAAAAGGTAAAAAAACATATATATTATTGTATCATACATATGAAAAATTTCAAATTATGCAATTGCTATTTAATTTACTTTTGCTTTTTATTTGCCATTTTCAATTTTTTCTATTTTTTTTATATTCTTAAATTCTTATACTTTTTTTCAACGCATTATTACTCGCTTCTCACAATTTTACATACTCCATGCTTACTATAAAATAAAATTTATTATACTCAAAAAATATATGAAATTTGTGTAATTAATTTATTTTATATTTTTCTTATATAATGCTATAATTGATGGGTATTTAAAAAAAATATATTCTTCTTTTACATATATCTATAATATGCAAATTATAAATATTCATTTAATGAAATGTTAATGAGCATGCATATGTATGTTATATATATAATTTTAATTGAATGTTTTATTAAGGAATAATTTGTGGAAAAGGTTAATAAAATGGAATGAATTGCGAGCAATAAACATTATATACACAACTAGCTAATATTAATCCATTTATATAATACAATATTTTCTTGGAAAAAAAAAAAGAAAAAAAAATATGACTTTGTCATGAGAAAATCATTTATTCGTATTAACAGGCAAGAATAGTCTTATTGTATGCTGCTAGCACTTCACATAATATGCATATGCACATATATACGTTTTTTACAGTCTCGTTGTGACTATAATAACAAAGGCTACATTATCAGTATATATAATAAGCTGGTTTTAAAACAAAACGATTCTTTTGTATATCTATATAATTAACCCTAAGCTTGATGTTTTTTTCATTTGAAATATATATTTTTTTTATGACTTCGCAATATGCTTATGTGTATATATTCACAGGATAGACAAATTTGGTACATTAAAATAAGTCAATGAAAAAAGTTGTTAAAAAATTGTTGTGTGCATATCGGCACAACAAAGAAACAAAATTAAAAAAAAAATATAGTGAAATTAAATGGTATATGATTTATATTTTTGAAAACAAGCATAATATAAATACATCAATAAAAAAATAATTGTGCTTAAAAAATTGAAAATGCTAATTTGGGTCGAATGGCAAACATGTAAATATATGATAAACAATTTTTTTCATTATTATTCAAAAAAAAATAATAAAGATAATACTTATTTAGTAACCTGGTAATTTTAATCGTTTTCCCATATGTACTTGGGGGATGTCTCTGTTTTTTGTGTAAGAATTTTGGCTCCATTTTTTGTGATAAGGATGGTGTGCTCAAATTGAGCAGAATAATAATACCTTGAATTTGATAATGTCCAGTTATCGGGCCAAGTAATAAAATCACAAGAACGTTCCGTTATAATTGGCTCTATTGTAAAAACTAAGTTTTCACACATTTTTCTATCATCATTATTTAATGTATGTATAATAAAAGGCTCCTCATGAAAATTTTTCCCAATATTATGCCCACATAAATTGGGGACAATAGAATAATATTGATACGAATTATTTTTTTTTTTTAAATATTCATCCATAACTTTTGCTATATTTTTAAAAGGAACACCCGGCTTACATATACTTATAGCTTCCATAGTACAATCATAAGCTGTTTTAATTAAATCTCTATTTTTTTCAAACATGAATTTTTTCATACTCGTTATACCTTGTTTACTTGTATCAAAAAATTCAAATTTTCTATTCATTTCTTTTCCTTTTTTATTCTTTTCCATTCCCTTTTGATATATATACTGTTGAAGATTGTTGTATAATTCTCCTTTTTTGGGATTAAAAATAAAATCTTCATCATATCTACGATGAAAATTTTCAAGTTCGTCTTCATAATTTTCAGAAATATTATTTGAGTCATCATTATATGTATAATATTTATGAGCACACAAACTTTCCCCCAAAACAGAGTTAGTATTATCATCATATTCTTCTATGTATTCAGTTTCATGTTCTTTCGAATTTGGTGGATTATATCTGACTTTTCTAACAGATGGATATTTTCCCTTTTTGACTATTTTATTTGTTGTTAAATCGAAATTATATTTTATAATATATTTTGTATGTTTAGTTCTAAGTTTATCATTTAAATATATATAGTCATATTTTTTTTTCCGTTTTTTTTTTTCTTCTTTTGAAATTTTTTGAACGATAAAACTTTCACACATATCAGCATGGTATCCATCTTTATACACACTTATATCAACCTTTACAATATCATTTTCATATAAAACATTATTATCTGGTATACCATGACATAATATTTCATTTATTGATATACATGAGCTTTTAGGAAATAAGTGATAATTTAATGGAGAGGGGTAAAATCCATTATTCACACATTTATTTAATATATATATATCTATATCGTTTGTTGTTATACCTTCACATATTATATATGATATATCATCCATTAAATTTCTAGCAAATTTACAATTTCTTGAAATTATTTCAATATCATAATCATTTTTTACATTATTATATTCATATTTGTTTGTAGTGGAATATGTTTTATAATCATTCTTGTCTTTTTCATTATTACTATTTATCATTGATATATATTCCTTCGATTTTGAATTATTTTCATAATTTACATAAATAGGTGTACCCGTTTTATGATAATTTGGCCTTTCAATATATTTTGGTAAATAATATTTTGGAGATAATATACCTTTTCTTTGTCTACCAACATATGAAAAATTTTCAAATAATTCAGTTTCTGTTAAATGTGAATATAATTTGTTATAACTTTCTTTACATTTCATAAATTTTTTGTCATGATCTGTTATTCTTATACTTGGATGAATAATTTTTCTTGTTTTGAAATTTTCAATGTATTTATGATATGATGGTAATTGTTCTTCTGAATAATTGTTTGTGTTTTTTTTAACATTATTATGGATTGTGTTCGAAAAACCTTCGCCTGAATTGTTAAGGTTATATTGCCTTTTAAATTTTTCCTTTTTGGTTAGTAATTTTTTTTTGTGTGTGCATGTGGTTATAAGAAAATTGTAGTGATGATAACGGATGTCATTTTTATTTTTACTAATTTCATTGGGGTGTATATAATTATATTGTTTCTTTTTCCTTACACATTTTACATTTCTTTTTGTGTTTCCCCTTGTCCCATTTTGGTGTATAATTCGAAAATTGCTATTATTACTATTTTTTTTGCATAAAAATATACCACAAAAGAGCAGTAACAAGAAAATATGAACGTTCATAATTTTTTTTTCACATTATTTGGTTATTATTATTACAGCAAATGAGAGGTAGAAAAAAAAACATAGTAATGAATTTGCTACACTTTTAAAGAAACTCAAATGAATATTCTCAAAAAAAATATTCTTTTCATAATTCCCTTTTTTTATTATTACTTTATTTTTTCTAGGTATAATTGAATAAAATGCAGAAATTTACCACAAAGCTTAGTATATATAAAAGTTTCCCATATGTGATGGAAATATAAAAGTTTAAAAAAAAATAACAAATAAGCATAATGGTAGTACCCATATATTCATATAATATATATAATATTATGTCACATCAACAGTACATTTAGTACTGTTATATTGGCAGGAATGAGCTCCTTGGATTTGTTTTATTACATATTTTGTATCCTAGCACATATATGGATATATTTTTATAATTATTTTATTTATATCATATTATACGTGAATTATTATAAAGGAAAGATAAAAATGATTTTTTCTACTTTATTACTATTATTATATATATTATTACCTCATTTTATAATATTTTTTCGAACTTGTGTAACTAGCTTTAAAAAATTACAAATGCATTTACCACAAGGGGAGATGCTTTCCTTTGATTAATCGATTTATTTGTAATATTTATACAAGTATATTTTCATATAGTATTTTAAAAGTTGTTTAAATACCAAAAAAAGAAAAAAAAGAAAAATAAGAAAACAAATTAAAAATAAAATAAGTAAACAAACAAAAAACAAGCATAAATTATTAAAACAATAGAAATTATGAAAATCCTAAGGAAACAATAATATTCGTCAATGTAACTATTATGTATAACTTACACTTTGAGTTATAATATAAACCCTGTTTTTATTTTTACTAAATTATTATTATTATTTTATTTATTGTTCCAACTTGGTTTCATTTCTTTCACAAAATATTTTTCACAGCCGTGGTAATAATAACGGGCTATTTTTCCTGTTTATACTTTTATATATAAAGAGAGATTGGTTATTTTTTTTTTGTAGTTTTATTTTGAAATGGAACTATCTTTATATAAAGGGTTTGGAATTGGTATATTATTTTCATACAAAATTTCAAAAAAAAAATGTGGATATTCATAAAATGATTGGTTTATCAATGCATAGTTGATTGTATGCTTCACTGAAAAAAAGTTACATTCATTTCTTTGTGAATATTTGAGGCTATCAAAAGCTTTCTCAGCTATGTGGTCATTTTGTTCTTTGGTTATTTTATCAATCATATCTTTATTTTTATTATCAATCATATCTTTATTTTTATTATCAATCATATCTTTATTTTTATTATCAATCATATCTTTATTTTTATTATCAATCATATCTTTATTTTTATTATCAATCATATCTTTATTTTTATTATCAATCATATCTTTATTTTTATTATCAATCATATCTTTATTTTTATTGAGCTCCTTTACCTTTGTCCCGTTTTTTAAATAAATACGGAGAGAGCTCAGGTTTTTAAAGAACTCGGTCAATTTTGATTGAAGGGTTTCTGTTTTTGTACACAATGCATGTAAAAGCTGAAGAAATGTCGAATTTTCACTTACATTATCTTGTGTTACGAAAAAATTTAGATTTGAAAATGTGACTTTAACAGTCCAATAAATAATACTATTACGAATAGATGTTTTATTTGTTTTATGCAAAGTTGTATATATAGGAGCTTTTAATAAATGTATTTTTTTTTGCTTAAAAATATGAAATGTTTTTTTATCTCTATTATATCCCCAAATATTTGATTTGTATTCATAATCATTTACTTTTATAAATTTATAATTTCCTTCTACAATTTTTTCAATATTTTGTAAAAATAAAAAATCTTTATACAAAAATTCATCATTAAAATTATTTCTTCCAACATTTTTTATTTTAAAATCTTTTTTTAATTTATTTTTACAATTAAATAATTTTTTATGATTTTTAGAACATTCTAAACAACATGTTCTGGCTTCACAAAATGGACATTTGTATATGTACATATTTTTTTTACATACATAACATATATTTTTATTATCTTCATCAAATTTTACTATATTATCATCATCAGAATTTAATTCTTCATTTTTGTATTTATTAATGTTAGAAAAATATTCTATGGCATCTTTAAGTATATCATTTTCTTTTACTTTATAAGAATTATCATTAATATAATTTCCATTTGTTTGAAGGTGTTTCATGCTAGTTTTGTTATTATGCTTATATATGTAGTCCATTGTTTTTGTGATATTATATGCATGATTATTCTGGGAAAATTCATCATTTTTGTATAATTCATTTTGTTGTATATCACTTTTTGTGTTTTCATTTTCTTCATATTTTTTCGAACTATTTATATTTAATTTATTTTCCAAATTTGGAACTAAATTTCCAGAACTATTTTGTGCGTCTTTATTTTCATCTTTGGGATTTCCTTCCAATTTATGTTTCTTTTCAAAGTTGTTCATCACTCTATCGGGCATTATTAATTTTCTTTTTTTTCCATTTTTATTAAAATTATTTATGCAATTATTTGTATTTCTATATTTTATATTATTATTGCTAGTTATGTTACATATCGGTTGCATATTATTCACATTTTGACATTTTTCATGTATTATATTATTATGTATGTATATATTATTTTTATTAATGTGATGGCTATTCAAGTTTAAATTATTAAACTTGTAATTGTTTTTATTATTATATAAGGAAGATGATAGGTATTCCCCATCATATTGATAAGTAGTATTATTAGCCAAATTTTCACAATTTCTATTTATATTATCTTCAATATAATAATCTTTATTAATATTATTAGTGTTACTAGCTTTATTTGTAAAATTATTAAAAAAAACAATTTTTTTTTGATCATTTATATTGCTGTATGGCTGTATATTATTATAATTTTTAAGAATTGGGGAATTTATTTCCTTTTTTTTTATATTATCATTATTTTGCAGGTCTTTAAAATGTGTATTGTATTCTTCATTGTAACTTTTATTATTATTACTATTTGTATTTCCTCTTTCCTTTATTTGATTATTTTGTTTAGTGGAATTCCATAACCCATCATCACGATTTAGCTGCCTGCCCTGATATGACTCCATCATTTCTTTCATTTTTTTCATGTACAATATTTCTATGGGATCGTTTTTCCGGTTCTGAAATTTGTATGTTCATCCCTCTACTACTATTGTTGTTATTCTTCTTACTATTATTACTATTATTATTATTATTGTTATTATTATTATTATTATTATTTTTAATTTTGTTATTATTTAAGGTTTTTTTTTTTTAACGAATTGAGAGACGTCGTAATTTTATTCCTGAGACATTTTAGTTTTCATTTTATTTAAAAAAAAACAAACCACGCATATATATATGGGCTTATATAAAACAGGATGATAATAAAATATTCGATGAATTTTAATACCCCCAAATTTTAAATACTTCCATTACATTATATATTTAAATTTGTTTTATTTTTTGGCTAATTTTTTTCCATTTCATTTGTTACCTATTTGTTAAGAATATATAGAATATGTGACTGATAAAAAAAAACTCAATTTAAAAATGCAAATTTTTTTTCATTCGTTTGGTATTTTATATTTTTTTCGAAAAAAAAATACATAAATAATAGAAAGTGAAAACCACAAAACATTAAATTAACAAAATGAGGGCAAAGCAATTTCTTATAAGATTTGAAAAAAAAAAAAATTATTTTAGCTAATATGCAAAGATAAATGTTTTTTTTTGCCACCTTGGGAATGATAATGTATATGCCATTTTTACAAAAATATGAAAAAAAAATATACATATATTTTTTTTTGTTTATTTGGGAATTCAGCATGATTTTCTTCATTTTATTATTTCAAAAGTGTCTTTACTTAAAAAAATGAAAATATACCAACTAAGCAAGCGATAACAATTAACGGTTTTTGTTTTTTTAAAGAAAATTGAAATAACAGCAATGAAGTGACAAAGTAATGAGTATAATTTTTTTTTACTAAATTTTTATAAGAGTTACAAAAAAAGTGAGGGGGGGGGGTAAATATTAATAATTAATTTCATTGAAAAATAATTGAATATATATAAAAGATAAAAGCAAGATAACCCGGATTTTGCCACTTTTATATGGTACATAAAAATATGAGGATAAATATTTTTCTAAATACATAATACCATTTGTATGAACAATTATAGTATATATTATATATATTTAAAACAAAAAAGCAACAAATATTGACTTGTAAAAATAGCCAATTTTTTTTAAAAATACTAAAAAAATAGAAATATCCACAATACACGTATAATAAGTAGTGAATATGCGGAATCTCATATATGTATGGATATATGTTAGTAGCATTTCCAAATTGAGGAAAGAAAAGTCAAAATATTTACAATGTTTTATTCCTTATCGTCTATAACGCTTCTTCTTAAAATTAAAATATAATTGTAGAATTCCTCTGCTAAAAACATTTCGAAACCCTCTATGCTTATCATAACACCATTCTGAATTAATAATTTTAAATGCAATATCTATATATGGAGGGCCTCCATGAAAAACAATTAAAACTGTTCCCTCTTCGTCACATGGATATATTTTCCATGAGGGTTTTTGTTTTGAATTTAATAAATTTGTATAAAATATATTAAATTTATATCCACAAATATATTTTGGTGGTGTATTTTCATAATCATAGTGAGTTTTATTATATTTATTCCAATCAAAAGATGTTTTTATTCTATTAAAATATAATGGTTTTCGTGATATCATTAAATTATTTTTTATCAAAGTTGTTATTGTATTATTAATATTATTACTGCTTTTGTAAGTTACATCTTTTAATATTATTCCGTCTTTATTTCCTTTTTGTCTTTCTTTTTGAACAAAATTATCATAAACTTGTTTTTCTTTAGTAAACAATTTATTTATCATATTAAAATGATTATCATCAATTTTGTTATCTTTTTTTAAAATATCACTTTTTATTATATTTCCATATTTAATATAGTTATCTTCACTTTCTTCTTCTATATTAGTATCTATAATATTTTTTTGCAATTTTAGGAAAATATTTTCATTAATTTCTTTTCTTTCTTCTAATTCTTCGTGTGGTAAATATACATGAACATCTTTATCATCTTCAAACATTTCAAGAGGTAACAATTCTATATTTTTGCATTCAAAAATTATTTTTTCACTATCATCAATTTCTTTTTTTTCTTGGTTTGTTCTCATATTTTGGCTTGTCCTAAAGAAGATATAAAAAAGAGAACAAACCGATGAATATACACACCAAGCATTATTATTTTTTTTTTCATTTTAGCTAGCTATATGAAATTTTATTTGGCTAGCTAAAAATGCACACACACAAAATTGATATATTTGTAATAAAAAATATAAATGTAAAGCAGAGCCTTAAATTAAAATTAATGAAATATTAATTTCAATTACTTTTAAGAACAACTGCACTATTATTGATATAGCAATGTTTTAGTTTGTTATATTCTTTAGAAAGCGAATATAACAAGTGAATTAATTGCAAAGAGGGAATATATCATTATAGACATGTATATACATATTAAATAATATATTATAAACGATTCGATACAAACATACTTTTTTTTTTCAAAATGTTCATTGGTAATGTTAATTTTTTTGAGTAATTTGCTCCTAAAATCATCAAGGATATATTTGGCTTTAAAAAAAGGAATCTTTAACAAAATATTATTCCAAAAAAATGAGTCAAAATTTTCAGTATCATTTGTAATTATTTTATTTTTTATTTTATTTTCATATGTTATTAATTCATCATAATCTTTATTTTTAAAAAATTCTTCAATTTTTTTATTTGTTTTTTCATCTATTTCTTTAGTTTTAGAATATTCTTCATCACCGTTTAATTTACTTAAATAATATTCACAAAAAAAATAAAGAGAATTCCAGTATTTATGATACTTCTTTTCATTAAAGATCCTGTCATGTGATATAAGTAGTTTTATTTGTTTAGTGCAATTTTCTAGATCATGTTCGTTTAAATCTGTAAAAAAAAAAATAATAATAAAATAAAACAAAACAAACAAGTTATATCACAAACCGAGAATATATATGTTTCCTATATAGGAAAATAAATAAACTTTATCTATCTATTTGTTTTTTTTTTCGTTTTCATTTAAATACCTTCTAACATGTAATAAAATGGAGTTAGATAATTTTCCAAATGTATATTTCTAACAGATTCGCCACTTTCAAGTTTAGTTGCTATTCTAAATATGTCCACTATTTGTATATGATTATGAGATATCCTATCATTCGATGATTGTATTTGTTGATTTATAAAAAATAATTCTTCTTGTTCAATATATTCTTTAATATTAATCTGATTTCTTTGTTTTTCTAATTGAAGTTTATAATCCTCGAACATAGCTCTTTCTTTATCTCTTTCTTCTCGTCTTTTTTTTACTTGCTCTATTTCGCTAATTTTTGATAAAGAATTTTGAAGTAAACTATTAGTTGTTACTTTTATTTTGTTACCATGTTTTATTTTTTCGTACTTGTTTTTTAATTTCCAAACAAATGGAGTAGATAAAGTATCATCTCCAAATGGGTTACATTCATCAGTATAATTAAAATGACGTTTCATTAAATTTTCTCTTTCTTTTTTGAGATCTTTTACTGTAATAGTTTTTTGATCGTTGTCTTTGTTTTTATTTTTTTTATTTTTTTTATTTTTATCTTTTTTTTTTTCTTTCTTTTCTTTTTCTTTTTTGTGTTTTTTTCTCAGTATTTCATCATCGCTGCTATTTGTTTCGCTTCTGGATGAACTTTCATCACTACTTGATGTGTTTTTTCCATGTCTTCGTTTTTCATATTTCTGACTTAACTTCTTATGTGAATGTTTATAACTTTTTCTTGATTTCGAATCTAAAGATCTGTCACTTCTACTTCTTCTGGTGCTATAATGTCGTTCCCTATGTATATTCCTATGTCTATGTTTATGTGTATTTTCATCACTTTTTTTTTTTTTTTTTTTTCTTATTTCATGCTCAGAATCACTACTTTTGCTATATTTACTTTTTTCTGGATAAGATGATTGACTCGATGAAAAACTTTTATCAGAAGATTGATCTGGTAATAAGTTTTTCATCATGTTAATTCTATACAAATAATTTTTTTTTTTTTTTTCACCCCTTTTTTACATATTTATGAATATAAAAATAATGGGGTAGTCATATTAATAATTATGAACATATTTATCAACATTAAAATTATTATCATATTTTTATTATCATGGAATTAATTTTTGTCGTAATAAAATTGTGTAACAAGTTAAAAATAAAAAATGTTAGTATGCCATGATAATATATATATATGCACATAAAATAACATAAATTATTACAAGCTTATGTATTTTTTTTTCTACATGGGAAAATATAAACAAGTATTATAAGTCATCCCAATTTTTCACTCTCAATAATCTTTTTTTTTTTTTTCGTCATATTTTTACAATATTTTTTTAAAAAGTTATAATATATTTTTATATGATGATGAAAAAATATTACAACAATTAAAGAAGGATGTATAATAAATATATATGGGAAATTTTGAATTTTTTATCATTTGGTTTGTGCATATAAATTTATGCATTTGAATATCAGTCAAATGCTGCATAAACTGGTATTATATTAATACATATTAATATAATATAATTAACATAATTAATATAATATAATTAACATAATTAATATAATATAATTTTTTATATGTAAAATGCTACATATTTGTTTTACATATAATTTTTTTAGTCAAAATGAAGTAGCTTTAGCATAATATTGCACTTGCTAATGCTTATCAGTTTTGCCATTTTTTAGTAGCAAATATTAGCTACCTTTGAAGGCATGCCTCACTTTAACCACTACTAAGGAATACGAGTGAAGATATCCCAATATATAATCACTATTATTAGCATCACTATTATTAACATTACTATTATATATTATAAATATATCACCACATTATGTACATTTTATATCCGTATATCGTGGCTAGGAATAGGGCAACAAATTAACGAAGTATACACAAACAAAATCGGAACGACATTTTTTCGCCCCATAATTTTCTTATAGCTTGTACAAATATAAAACTATAAATTTAATATAAAAAAATATTTTTGTTTTTCTTTTTTTTTTTTTTTTATTGTTGATCCTTCCATTTTTATGGTTGAACCTCCTATGATGAAAAAAAAACAAAAAAACTAAATAAAAGTTTGTAGAAAACCAAAGGTCATTTCTTTTACCTTGTTATTATTTTTGTTGACCCTGAGGAGGCTAATCTTTAAATATTTAAAATTTTAAAAAAAAATGGAAAACTATATTTTTTTTCATATCCTTATACAATTACATAAAATGGGAGGAAAATAATAAGTAATAAAAATGAATTCGACAAATTAAGATATGCTCGAAGGTATACAATATTTTTAAAGGAAATAATAATATATTATAAAATTTAGAAAAAAATATATATATAATTTAAAACTACTTTTTTAGCTGAAACATGTAGGAAAGTAGTTGTATGTATTGCATATCAAATACTTTTTTGAATGTTGAATTTGCTTTCATTATTTCTCTGTTCGAATAAACAATAACAAAACATGGTTTCACATTTTTTATATATACATGACGAATTTGTGAAATATGTCACAATTGTTTATGCAAAATATTTCCCAAACAAGTTCTTAACAATAATTGGGAACATAATATAATATCTATTGTTAGGCAAAAATTTTAATATGAAAATTAAATTATTTATATGTAAATCAATTGTAGTATTATAACGTTATAAATTAAATTATAATAAATATGCCTTGTTCATACATATTTTTAAATATAATTATATTAACATTTTTGAGGGGTAATATAAAAAAAAATTGTTGGACATGGAAGAATAAATATAATTTTTTAAAACCATATTAAAAATATACAATTTTATATTATAATATCATGTTGTTTCTTGTTTTTTTTTCACTTATTATATTTTTTAATTAAAAAAATATAAACCATTTTTTGCTACCATGGTATATATTACGAAAGTTTTGTTTATATGATTAGGGTAATACCTTTTTAGCTTGGTATGTAGTGAATTTCAATGTAACTATAATATAAATTTATTTCTTTTGTTCTTAAATTGTTGTATAAAACTTTTCAATACGCCTTGTAATTTATATTCGATGTTATAAAAGCAATGTGCGTATATGTTTTTTTTTCATGCATGATAAATGTAAAAATATGTATTAAAAAAATGGGAACAAAGTAAATTTATTAATAAATTTTTAATGAATATCAATATAATATTGAAACATAAAATGAAATGACCTCTAATATATTTAACGATTACTAATAAATTAGGATGTAGTTGTACCTGTATATATAATACACGCATATATATGCCTTTATCCTCATTCGTCTGCCTATTATTTTCATTGCTTTATGTTTTATTTCTTAACTGTTTGGATTTTTTATAACTAAATTTAAATATCAGGATTTAAAAATATGTACATCATCATATGCATGTAATAAAATGTGCAAGAATAAAATTATTAGATTAGGTTAGGGACCTTTAAAAAAGGGAAAAAATTATTATAATATATTTAATAAATAATTGGGGAAGAAATAAAAGCACACTATTTATTTATCATAATTTAATATTTGATTTTTTATGATTTATTAATCCAAGTTTAACTTAGGAGAGAAAAAAAGGAAAAAATAGTCCATATTATAATATTTGGCTATATACTTTTTTTTTCTTGCCGTTCAGGATGAAATATGAAAAGAGGTGTGGTAATAGAGTAAATTTTATTAACAGTGCAGGAAAAAAAAAATAAAAAATAATAAAGCAATAATAAATAATAGTATATATCAATAAATAGAAAATTTAATAACATATTCATAGCTATATTGGTAAAAGTTAAAACAAAAAGGGTGTTTGGAGAATACTATTTTCATAATTGCCATTGATGGATTGTGAAATAAAAAATTTGCAAAAATAAACAGCTTCACATTTAATTGTGAGCAATATATATATATATATATATATATTGAGAAACACATTGAAGAAATTTTTATCGAATAAATTTCCTAATACAAGGAAATAAAAACTCAATAACGTCAAAAGAAAAGGAGTAAAACAATTTTTGCTTTTTTTTATAATAAAATAACGTGATAAAAATGACATTAGGGCCAGTAGTTACCGGAACATCAGTAATAGCTCTGAAATACAGAAATGGAGTAATGATTGCAGCTGATAAAAAAGGTAAAAGTTTTTATGTAAAAAAAATAAAAGCAATAAATTGTTAGTAATAAAAATAGCACATAGTTTGACATATATGTGTATGTTTTTTTTTTTTCTTTTTATATTTACAGCTAGCTATGGAAGCTATGCAAAATTTCAAAATGTACAAAGGATTTTCAAGATAAGCAATAAAACAGTAATGAGCTTTAGTGGGGAGTTAGCCGATGCTCAATATTTACATGAATTATTAACACGAGTTAATGTAAATGATGTAGTAGAAAAAAAAAGTAAATATGATTTACATGATACGAAATTTTATCATTCATATGTAAGTAGACTATTTTATAATAGAAAAAATAAAATTGATCCTTTATTTAACAATATAATAATAGCTGGTTTAAATTCACAAGAATATGATGATAATGATAAAGATATATTATTATATTCAGAAAAACAAAATAATGAAGAATATAAAGACATTGATAAAAAGGATTTATATATCGGATTTGTCGATATGCATGGTACTCAATTTTGTGAGGATTATATAACAACGGGTTATGCTCGATATTTTGCTCTAACATTATTACGAAATCATTATAAAGATAATATGACTGAGCATGAAGCTCGCTCACTATTAAATGAATGTTTAAAAATATTATATTTTAGAGATACAACAGCTTCAAATAAAATACAAATAGTTAAGATAACTAGTAAAGGGGTTGAATATGAAGAACCATATATACTTAATTGTGATTTAAATTCTCGGGATTACATTTATCCTTCTACAATGCTTCCCGCAACTGGTTGTATGTGGTAGATGCAAATGGAAAGTTAGTGAAGTTTTCTACTATTAACGACTAATACTATCCATAGTTGGCATCCACCATATCTTTTCCCACACAATTTACACATATTCATGCATATATATGTACAGTTTTTGTTGTGGTATTTATTTTTACGCAAATGTACAATTTATGCATGCACGCACATGTTTTTTTTTTTTTTTTAATTTTTTAAATTCACCCATTTACGAAAATCTCCACATGAACAGCCAAAACTAAAATGCCCGGTCAAAGAGGCAGATGAGTACATTGATTGCGCACTAATGAAAATGACGAAAATTACGAAAAATGAGCTAAGTAATAAATATGGTGCCCCACATGGTATATATTAGCTTCCTTTATGGAAAGCAGATGCGATATGGAAGTTTTTGCTCCGCTTTCCAATAATTGGAACTAATTGAAACTTTTTATTTAAAACGATATAATTAGTGAAAGTTTTTATAAAAAAAAAAAAAAAAGTATGAAATAACAATGATCCAAATGGTACTTATATATACGGCCATATTAATTGCACATTTAATTACTTATGAATGTAAAAAAAAAAAATGAGTTTTATTTACATATATGTATGACTGAAATAATCATCTCGTTCTGCACTTTTGTATTCGTCTATAAGATTTTGGGTAATTTCTTTTGAAGACTCCATTTCTTCAAAGTTTCCTTGCCCATCTGCACTAGAAAACATGGGTTCTTTTTTATAATTTTCTAAAAAAGCCCTTCTTTTAAATAATCTATCAAATTGAGTAACACAACGCTCAAAAAGTGTCGAAATAGATGTATGATTTGCCATCATAAGTCCACAAACTTTATGTGGTGATATAACATGAGGTGATTGCTTTGCTAATGTAACTTGAATAGATGCAGGGTTCCATTTTATAAAGTTTACTAATTTTCGATCTCTTATTCTTTGTAAACCTTTATGTACTTGTGTTGGGTCTGTCTCGCCTCTTATAATATTTAAAATAGAAATATACATACCTCTACGCACAGGAACAGAAACCATAATATTTTTTGTATGTAATAATCTTTTCATAACATCTAACACAGTTGTTTTTTGCACATTAGAAATATGTTTATCTACTGTTATTGGTGTGTAAGATGTAACTAAGAAATGACATTTTGGATTAATAATCAATGATGAAATTAAACTAATCATATCATTGTTCATACTTCCTGGGTATCTAAGTGTTGTAGTAGATGCAGACATAACATTAGAAATTAAATTATTTGTTTGCTGAAATGTAGGATTATTTAATTTTAATTTTTCAACAAATATACGATTCAATGATGTATTATCTATTACTACTACACTATCTGTACTTAATATTAATCTTTTAAGTGTCAAAATGCTATTGTATGGTTGTACAACAACATCACTACTTTCATTTGTTAATAATGGAAAAACAGAAAATGTTTGTATCATTTTTTTAGAATAATTATCATTTAACAATTCTAATAAATAACTTCCCATCCCACTTCCTGTACCACCAGCTATAGAATGTGATAATATAAAACCTTCTAAATTATCACTATTATCTACCTCTCTATCTATCATATCAATTATTTCTTCTTCAACTTTATGACCTTGGCTATATCCACTTCCCCAATTGTTACCCGCACCACCTCCTTCTTTTGATATAAACATATTTTCAGGATTATATAAATTTCTATATTCACTTGTTTGTATACTATTAATAACACGGGGTTCTAAATCGAATAATAATGCCCTTGGAATAAAATGCTCATCATCTGCTTGGTAAAAAAATATATCTTTTCGATCTTCATTTAAAAAATTATTATTTTTTAATATACCTTCTTGATCAATATTATGTTCATTACATAGTTGTTTCCAAAATTCTACCCCAATTTGATTTCCACATTGTCCACACTGTAATGTTATTATTTCACGCGGCATATCTTTTAATTTGTATTGTTTTTTCTATTTGTTTTATGTATATAGAAATAAATACTTGTATATGTATACACACACACATATATATATATATTATAAAATTTTGGAATATTAAGAAAAAATAAAATAATTTAAAATTTTCATATTTAGATTCATAATTTGATTCTATACAATTTGCTATATTGCTTTATTTCATTTTTTTTTTACAAAAAAATAATTCTCACTATTTATAGTACAGTTATGTGATAGTTTTTTTTTGTCCTATATAAAAATATAAACCCTTTGAATTATAATTGTGATTTATTTTATGCATTTATTTTCATCATTTGTGTAGAGGAGGAAATAAAATTAAAGATAAAAAAATGAGAATACTACAATAAATAAAGTAGTAAGTATATATATCATGAAATAGCTAAAAATATTAATTTACATATAAATATAAAAAATAAACAAACTTATAAATCAGAGGATTACTTCAATCAGTTTATCTGAAATTTCTTATCACAATTATTTTTTTTGTGAAATTTATTATTATCATCATTATGTTATATTATTATATTATTATTGCTATTATTATTATTATTATTATTATTATTATTATTATTATTATTATTATTATTATTTTATTATTATTATTATTGTTATTATTATTATATTATTATTGTTATTATCATTATTATTATTATCATTATTATTGTCACCATTATATTATTATTATCATTATTATTGTCATCATTATATTATTATTATTATTTCTTTTTTCTCTCTAATTTTATATATACACATTGCATAGTGTTAACTGCAAATATATCCCTGATATGTTTTACTTTGAAAAAGATATAAATGAGCATATTATTGTTTTTTTAATTTTTTTTAATTTTTTTTTGCAAAGCTCATTTAATTCTTAAAAATATATTAGCATACATGTGTAACTCGGATTGGGCTTTACACAGTTCCATGCGTGGCATCATATTATTTCATCAAAATGTAGAAATAAAATAATAAAAGAAACACAAGTGTGATATGAAATATATATGTTAACACAGTGGGTATGATGTAATAAATTTGGGGAGTTTTTCTTAAAATTCCTTTTAGCGTATTTGTAGAAAGAAAAGAATAAAAAATATACTTTTTAAAATTATAAATATATGATAAAATAGGAATACGATATGAGACATATATTTTTCCAACTATAAATAGTAGCTAAAATTAGTAAACATATATATATATGGGCTATACATGTAGTAGTTATTGATTTCAACACTACTTGAATTTCACTTAAAATATTTGTACATTTTTCATAAAGTTGATTGTACAAAACAAAAGTAATTTATTCTTTGCAAAATTTTGTCAAAAAAATGTCGAAAAAAGACATTTACATATAAACCTTAATTGCAATTTTAATTAACAAACGACTAAAGTTTAATTAAAAAAAAAATAATGCAAGTGTCAAGAATTGTGCAAATTTCTAAATAATAAAAAAATTGATAAAAACAATATCGAGGTACTATATATAATCTCATATTTTATAGCGATTAAATATATTAGAGACGCAGCATATATTCATTTGTTCTAAATGGAAAGTATTATAATAAATAAATAAAAAAGTCAAAGAACAAATGTAAAAATAAACATAAAAAAATTATAGAAAAGGGGTGAAATAACTCATTATTAATCGAATAATTAAATAAAATATACATTTATAAAAATAAAATTAAATATAATGTAACTCGGGGGGTTGTTAAAATATTAAGTTCATTCAATCAAATTCATTAATGTATTTTTATTTTAAATATGTGTATTCGGTATATATCGAAATAAAAAAATGTTCAATCGATTTCCATAACATTGGTAAATGATAATTTTTATCATTTTTTAAAATTGAATGAATATACAGAAAATTATTATTTTGCATAAAATCTGATTCTTCAGAACTTACAGATTTATTATTTGGGATTTTTTTAAAATCTGAAAAAAAATTTAAATCATCTAGTGTTAATTTAGGTTCAAATGGCTTTTCATAAATTTTTTGATAACATTTTTCATCACAAAATTCTACAAATTTAGATAAATGGATTTCATAATTTTTTTCAGAATATATATTATTATAAAGAAAATTTAAATTATTAATTGGGTTATTTGCTTGTGTATTATATTCTATATAATCTTTTCTATTTATAATTTTATGTACATGTTTGTCATATAAAAACTTTTTATGCAATATAGATATAATACTTTCTGCTAATATACTATTCATATTTCTTGTAATTTTATATGGATTGTTTTTTTTAAATTTATTAATTTTAATAGATGATATTAATTGGTCTATATCTGCACAATTAAAAAGATGTGTTAATATAGAAAATGTGTATGTATCTATAAAATCGTTCATATATTTTTCTTTCATTTTGTTAATTGTTTTAAGGAAATGAATATAATTATTGTTATATTTTTTTCCAAAAATAGGCCATTGTTTAAAAGTTAGTATATTATTTCCTATATGTTGATATATTGGTATATGTGAACGAATGTTTGTATATCCAATATATTTCTCAAAACATTTTTCAGTAAAATTTGAAGAATTAAAACATTTTTTTTTATAATAAATTGAATTATTTATTTTTTTTGTATCTATATTTTCATATTCTGTATTGGCATCCCATATATATCTACTTATTCGATTCCCAAATTGACTTTTTCTAATATTTATCGAACTTGACTTTGAAATATATTTGTCTATATAAAAATCAAACAATTTTTTTCGTGTATATAAATTTGGCATTTTAAAATGAATAATTTTATCAAATCTTTTTGATCTAATTAATACAGGATCAAGATGTGCATATCTATTAGTTGCTGCTATAAGTAATATATATTTTTTTGTTTTAAATTTTTTTAAATTAAATAAATCTTCTATTTCTTTTAAATTAAAATTATTATTTAAATAATATTGGAGCATTTCATATCCATCATTTTCATTAAAACTTCCTTCATAATTATACATTTTGTTTTCTTTATTTATATTATATTTACAATTATTTTGTTCTAAAAAATATTGAAAAATTTTTTTTTTTACAAAATTAAGAGTTTTTTCATAATTATTATCATTACACATACTACCATCAATATAAGATAAAATGAGTTGTTCATTATTATATTCATGTATTGAATCTATTTCAATTAATAGTTGATTTAAAGTTTGTGCATATTCATGGTTTTGATTATTTGATATATCATTTGCATTTCGATTAAGTCCTATACTATCAATTTCATCAATAAATACAACAACTGGGTTTTTATTATTTTTTGCAGTTTTAAATAAATTTCGAATTTTTGATGCACCATTTCCTATATATAATTCGATAAAACTCGATCCAGAAATGTGAATAAAATCTGCATTTAATTCTTTTGCTATTGTTTTAGCAAGCAATGTTTTTCCAGTCCCCGTTTCCCCTGTAAATAGTATAGAACTATTAGAAGGATGATTTATATAAATATGATCATTGTTTATATTTATAAATAATTTTGAAAAATGCATAATAAAAAGAATTGATTTAACATCTCTTTTGGTTTCAGAGTTAAGCACAATTTCGTTTAAAGAATTCATATTATTATATTTTTTCTCAATTTTACAATCTAAATTAAATGGTGATAATTTTTTTCCATATATATAATATAATGATCCTAAAGAAAAAACATATGTAAGTACATCTATTGAGTATCTTTTAATAATATCTAAAACTGATGATTTATTTATATTTTCATATAATTTTATTTCTACATTTTCATATATTTTATTTTTTAATAAATATTTCATAATATAATCATGATAATATACTGTATGCATATTATTATTTACATCATTATTATTTATATCAATATTTGATGGTTTGGGTTGATTAAATATAATCATATTTGTATTTTTTCCTGGATTTTTATTTAAAAAATAATTAAAAGTATTATTTGACGGATCAAACCATATTGTTTTTATATTATTTTTGTTAATATTATGAAAAAAATGTTTATAATCCTTATATATAGACATATTATTTCCATTATTAATTTTGTTTGAATTATTGTTTGCGAATATATTTACCATATGTCTATACATATTCATAGAATAATTATATACAAATGAATATACAGTTTCTTTTAATTTATAATATATATAAACTGATGAAATAATAGTCAAAGGGATTATCCAATATAATTTGTTTTTCTTTAATATTTCAAATATATATATTATATAATTTTTATTAAATCGATCATTTTGTTTTTTTTCATGACGTTTTTCTTGTTTTATTTTTTTAATTTTTTTAATATCATTATTATCTTCTTTTTCGAATATTATACTTTTAGTTTTATTATTTATGTTTTCATAAGAATTTGTATTTGAAATATTATCATATTTTAAATTTTCATCATGTTCATTATTATTATTGCAAGTTATATTTTGTCTACTTATGCCAACTTCATTAAAATGTGAATTATATGTTAACGACTCATTTGATGGTATTTTATATTTATCTATTTTATTTATTTCTTCATTTTCATATTCCGTTTTAATATTATTTGGAAAATTTCTTTGAACTACTTCATGCTTTATAGAAGTTTTCCACGTTTTGTAATTTTCTAAATTTGTGTAATTTTCTAAACTTTTGCAACTTAAATATTTCCCATTAATATTAAGAGATGGCTCCTCATTGTTTGGACTAAACATATATATATCTTGTATTTTTTTTTTATTTTCATTATACTTTTCAATTTCATATTCTATTTTTTTTTGAGCAATAATATCATAAAATGTCTTTTTAATAGCTAATATGTATAAATAACAATATAAATATTCATCTAATTCAGCATATAAATAACTATTTTCATCTTTTATTATTTTTTGAATATTGTAAAAAATTTTTCTTTCTTTAAATGGAAATATATTATTCATTATTTGTTCATAATAAGCTGATTTATTATTTTCTATATCACATAAATCGTCAGAAATGCTAGTTCTACTATATTCACTATTACTATTATCTTTTCTATATTTTAAAAATATATTATTATGTGATGATATATTAATTTTTTCATCTTTTTTATTTTTTTTTTTATCATTATTATTGTAATTATCTTGTTCAGTTAATGATTGCCCATTTTTATAAAACTGACTTAAATTTATTAAATAATCACTCATAACTTGCTCAATGCTAGTTTTTTTATCATTATTCATTTTCATTTTTTTTTTTTTTTTTTTTATATTAATACTATCTACTTAATATTGTTTGTGTGTGAATTATATCAATATATTTTTTTTACAAATATAATAAAAAATATGTCCATAAATTTATTTTGTTTTCTTCTTTTTTGCCATTTTTTTTTAAAATTATATATAAACTAATGCCATATATTATTATATACTTTTTATACAACAGGATTGACAAATGTACAAATAAAAATGTTAGTTTTCAACACATACATATATTTATGTATATCTATATATATTTATGCATATTTATGTATATCTATATGAAGCTTGCATATATATAAATGCAGAATGCCGAATAAATAAAAGGAAATAATTTTTACAAATTTGTAGAATATTTACTAAAAGTTATTTTATGATGTATAATAATGCATACACATGGTACGGTATATAATTCAAATTATTAAAACTTAATAAAAATATATTAACAAAAGTAAAAAACCAAAACATAAAACTGTAAAACATAATAAAAAATGTATAAGCAAAAATAATAAAAACCGTGCAAGCAAAAATAATAAAAATTAAAACATCAAAAAAAATAATATAATAGAAAAAACTAAAACTTATGATTTTTTTTTCACTTAATATTTTTGCTCTTCTTTTTGGTATGCAAACACGCTTGTGCACTTCAGAAAAATTATAAAATTTTGTGCAATCCTTAAATTATGTTTTTTGTAATTTTTTGTGATTTTTTGCGGTTTTTTGCGCGATGTTGTCAAAGAAAACAATTGCACTGTTATAAATATATTTTATTTTGATGATCTTTTTCATTTTATATTTTTACTTCACTTTTTGAGAGTAAATAAAATTAATATTTTACACAATATAAAAAAGAAAAAATTAATTAGTATAAGCCAAGGTATATTAAGAAAAAATAAAACACAATAAATGGTATATATATATTTTTACCTTTATATTATTTCTGCTATTTAATAGGACTATAAAATAAGCTTCCCATTTAATTTTATTTGTAAATTTAATTTTTAATCAAACATATATAAGCACATACATTCTAACAATGTGGCCATAATATATAAACAAATATTTGCGTAACGTTTTTTTATAAAATTTCAAAAAAAAATTAAACACAACTATATACTATTTGAACAAAGCGCCGATGCACCAAAAAGGTGAAAATAAAATAAAATAAGGTAATAAATAGCAAACAAAATTGCGAAAGCATAAATTAAAAAATCGTAGTTGTACCCCATACGTTGATTTAATTTCAGTTCCAAAATTCGATTCTAAATTTTATATAGTTTTCACATTGATCACATTACAATAGTAAACATGAAAGGCATATATAAAAATATTTATATAAAAAAAAATATATATATATATATATATATAGAGTCTATATTTGTATATATTCATGGGCACTGAACTTTGGAGTTTTTCTGTGTCCACATTCCTCTTAAAATAGCTAAACATTCAAATATATTGTTTAACAGTTTTATGATCCTTTAAAATTATATTTTCTTAAATCTTTTAATTTTTATTAATACATTACTTCATTATTATAACATTTAACATTTTCTTAATATATTTAAATTGTTCGCACAAATAAAATTCCCAAGTATCGATTCAATTTTTTTTTTTTTTTCTTCACAAATTATATATCTTTCAAAAAGTTTACACATTATAATATTGTAAAACTGCTATTTTTATCTATGATATATTATGAAAAACATAAATATCCGATTTTCATATTGGACTAATATATGCCATTGCTCATAAGTCTATCCCAATAAATTTATCTGCATCATATAAAACAGGAACTATCTGTACTTATATTTTCAACTGACATATCTTCATCTTGTGATATGAGAATCTCAGGTTTCGATTCATCATCTTGTGATAAAAGTTCCATAAGATTTTTTTGTGTCATATTTCTTGTAACTCGTACTGAATTTAAATCATCACATCCATTTTTTTCATTAATTTTTAATTTTGTTGATTTTTCATGATTATTTAATTCCAATACATTATTAATATTGCCTTGTTTTTTTTTTTCATTTTTGGGATTTTCAATTTTATGAGAAAATGAATTATCTTTACTTATCTGTTCTTCCCCTTCTTCTTGTTCTTGTTCTTGTTCTTGTTCTTCTTCTTCTCGTTTTTCAATTTCATTCGAATTGCTCTGTTTCTTAATTAATTCTTTTTCTTTTTGATATTCCATTATTTCTCGAAGTTTTTTTTTGCATTCTTTTTTTTTCATTTCTCTCTTTTGGTCTTCTTCATCTTCTTCTTCATCTTCTTCTTCTTCTTCATCTTCTTCTTCTTCTTCTTCTTCATCTTCATCTTCATCTTCATCTTCATCTTCATCTTCATCTTCTTCTTCATCTTCTTCTTCATCATTTGTGCTATCACTATATTCACTGGGTTCTTTTTGTTTGGTTCGCTTTGACTTAGTAGGTTCTTTTTTTTCCGACATAGCAATAGGCTGATATGAAATATTATTTTTGTTTGCCTTTTGTTTGATAAGATCATCTCTAAATTCTATTTTACAACTCATAGAAAAAGTAACAAATTCATGCTTTAATTTTTTAAGTATTGGCAATGTGTTCATATGGTTTATTTTGCATTCCGTTGCTTCTTTAACTGCTTTAATTAAAACAGCATCTGGTACAGTGTCGATATTTAGATGATGAGCCCAAGTATTAACATCTTCTTCTTCAAAATCTTCTAACTGTTCAGAATATACTTCTGTATTATCTTTAAAGTTACATCTATTACATTCAATATTATCATGAGTTTCACATATCGTATTATTTTTATAATTAAATAATTTTTTAACATTTTCATCTGATAATTGATCCTTAGATAAATTTGTATTTGTCACAATCATTGAAGATAAGCCATCTTTGCTTATTTGTCTTTGATATACTTTTTCATCAATAGTACCTGTACAAAATAATCGATAAATATAACAAATTTTTTTCTGACCTTCACGCCAAACCCTTGCTAATGCTTGTTTATCATTTGCTGGATTCCAATCAGGATCTAATAAAATAAGTCTATTTGAACTTATTAAATTAATACCACATCCTCCCGATTTTGAAGATAATAAAAAGATAAATATATCATCTGTATTAGTGAAATCACTAATGACTTTATGTCGCTTTTTTATGCTTATACCACCATCTAATCTAACAAATTTATAATGGTTTTCTTTACATAATATTTCCATATAATCTAATGTTTGTGTGTAATTACTTACTATAACTACTTTGTCATTAGTTTCGTGTTTAATTGTTTTAAGCAAAAAATGTAATAACTGAAATTTAGATGATAGGTTATAATAACATCTATATACATCTCGTTTACATTCTTCTATTAATTTTTTTACAGATTTATCATAATCTAATTCAACTGCTTTTCTTCTTTCTCTCAAATATTCTCCATCTTTAGAACCATTATTATTATTATTATTATTGTTAAGAGTATCACTGATATTTTCCATACTATTATTAGTAGACAAATTAACACTATTTTTATTACTTATTTTATTTCCTCGACCTTTTACATTTTCTGCTATCACATCTTCAATCAGTTTTACAACTGGAATATGGCCAATGTCCTTTATATCATTTGCATTGAGTAATAAAGGATGGTTACATATTTTTTCTAATTTTTTTATATTAATTAATACATTAACTTTGTTGTTTGAATTATCAGATTTTAATAATTTCTTATCCTTTAAAAATAATACATATAAACCTTCTTGGATAGGGTTTAGTTTTATAAAAATATTTATCAAATATTTTACTGGTAAAACTTTAGATAATAAGTTATTAGTTCTTCTTAAAATAAATTTGTTAGTAATAGTTGATAACTCTGCTAAACGCTCAGATGCAATTTGTTGCTCCTTTTCTGTTGCATCTTTATCTCGGCCTATTAATATTGGGTTCGCAAATTTTTTTCGAAATGAATTAGTATCATCAAATAAATCAGGATTACACAAAGAAATCAGTGCAAAAAATTCTCCTAAATCGTTTTGTATTGGTGTACCTGATAATAATAATCTTTTTTTTGCTGATAATTTATATATACTTGTATATGTCTTGGTTTTATCATTTTTTAATCGATGTGCTTCATCACATATTATCATATCTATAGCGGACTTATCAATTGAATCATTATTAATACGAAAACATTCATAGGAACATATCAAAATTGTTGATTTTAAATCATATTTAAATCCTTCTAATTTACTTACAATCTTTTCCTTTACACTATCGTTAACACAAGTTACAGTACATCTGTTTGGTAACCATTTATTAATTTCATCATTCCAATTATTTATTAAACTAGCAGGACATAAAATTAGACACCTTCTAACTGCTGCCTTTTTATTATACCCCTGTTTTAATAATGTATATAATACACTTATACTTTGTAGTGTTTTTCCTAGTCCCATATCATCAGCTAATATACATCCACTTATTTTTTCATCTTTTAAATTCATTAAACATTCAAAAACAAATTGTACACCTTCTCTTTGATGTTCTCTTAAATATTGTGCTAATATTGGATCAACTTCTATTTTACTATTTTCATCTTCATACAAAACTAAAGGATCAAACTTTCTTATTATATCTTCAACTTTATCATTTTCATCACCTGTTTCGTCTGATCTTCTAGGGATTGAATTTTTCATCAAGTTTATCCATCCCGTTTTCCTTACTTTAACACCTAACGTTTTTCTTAAATATAAACTTTTATCACTTACGAATCCTGGCAATGGATTTCGAAATGGTGTAAACAATGTTGTTTTCTCATTTTTCCCTATACTCAAAATTGGCAACAATGTTGCTCTAACCAATGTAATACATTTTCTATCCGTGTTGTTGCTTTCATCTGCATCATCATCTCTGTTTCGTTTTGTGTTACCTCCGTACTTTCTCATAATATGGGGATATTAAAACTGTTAAATTCGCTAGGTGTGCATGCATATATATATATTTTTTTAACGCATATACATGGATGTATTTATATAGGGGAATTGTGCTATGCCTTAAACAGAACTAATAAAGAGAATAAATTCTATAATTATTTTAGTACACTAATCAGAATAACTTATTATATTATGAAAAAAATGTGTAACTGGGTATATAAAAAAAACTAATACGTACTAATAATACACATGCATGTATATTTCACATATACGAGATTGCACTTGCAATTTTAATTATAGAAATTGATATTACAAAATTAAGGAAAATACATTCATATTTAAATAACTCTTTTTATGAAGAATTACGATGTAACAGTGATATTTTAAAGCGTTATTTTGTTCTCGATAAAAAAAAAGGGGAAATGAAATAAATAATATGAATTGTGTGTGTGAGTAGGAAAGATAATACATATATAACATGTATGTACGATGTATATGCAAATAATGGTGAGACTATTCCTTGTTAGCTCAACATTATAATAATTTTATGATAAACAAGACTAAATGATAAGTTCGCACAAATTTTTATAAATATTCGATATTACTATTAAAGAATTCGAAATAATTAAATGAACAAAAAAATAATTTTATTAACAAAAATTAAATTAAAAATGTGAGAAAAAAAGGGAATACACAAGTGTATGGCTATATGTATGCATATACAAAATCATTATTACTATTTTTTTACACAAATGAGTAAACCTATTTTTAAAGGTATAAATATTATTTAAAATAATACCTTAATTTTTCGTTTTAAATATTTAATTATTATATTCTTATTTTTATAAAATACCTACAAGATTAGCCAATAAATTGTTATAAGATTATACACAGCTAATATTGTACATAAGCGCTATTTCTCTCTTTTTTTTTACTCCCCATTTGAATAATATTTTTAGCAAAAATTGTTAAGATATTTTAAATATGTTTATAGAGTATGTAAAATAAAAAAAGTATTTTTCTGAACAATAAAAATGAATTACATTTAATACTTTAAAAGTGTATGACAATTTTTTTTTTCAATTCCATTTTGGCTTTTAGCTAGCATAAAATAAAAACAATAATAATGAAAAATTATGAATTGTTCAGGTTGTTTTTGAAACACACATAAAGAGGCTAGTTTCGCTTGACCTTCTTTGTGCCAACAAAATAATATAACACTAAAAAAATATAGTAAATCGAAAATAAATATAATACCAACAAAATAAAAAACATATTTAACTGAAAGATAATTTTATTTTAAAAAATATTAGGAGTAATACAACTTAAATACATGTATATTCCCATATATATCACCACATACTAATTTATTGTCTATATTTTGAAACTCCATATCTAGTGAAGATTTCGGTTCTTTTTTACCATAATATTTGTGTTTATTTAAAACTGAATTATATTTATGTTTGTCTATGTAACTATTTTCTCCTAATACATGATTATTAATATTTAAATAATATGTTGGGTTTCCAATATGCAATTTATAGTATGTATTTTTGTAAATATCTAAATTTTCTTCATATTTTAGTCCTTCATAAAATGAATCATTATTTATTATGTTACTCTTAACAATATCATATATACATAATTCATCTTTATAAGAGCAGGAAAAAATAAACTTGTTTTTAATATCAAATTTTATATTCCTTCTATGATTATTGTTTGTGTCGCCTTTATATAATCCTAACACAATCCCTATCCATGAAAAAAAAATAAAAATAAAATAAAAAGTTATTATATATTTTATCTTATTTTTAATGTAAAAATATTGAAGGATAATATTGGCCTTAAATGACGAAGAAAATCATTTATCTTGTTTGTTTTTTACCGCTATTTTTTTCTACTAATTTAATGGTGTTATCTATCAAATAAACACAGACATAATTTCTATCGTTTGTTATATCCATACTAAGAATGGAGGAATGCATATTGTAGCTCATCATTTTGCCCATTCGAATGTCATAGAGTCTCATCGAATTGTCGATACTGCAACTGTATATTTCAAAGTCGTCGACAAATATGCTAAAAGGGAAACGCGCACGGGAAGTCAATAAATAGCGAAATAAACATACACACACGCACATATATATACATACTTATGATAAATACGCATTTCGTGCATATGCCTACTCAGAAATAAGGTCCTTGGCATCGTTGAGAACTTGCAAGGGTGTATTTTTTTTTTTGAAATCTCTTTCTCTAAAGTCATAGATATTTACTGAGTTATTTTTACTACAAATAAGCAATTTTTCGTCTTTGTGTAATTTAGCTACATTTACCTTATCTGTAAATAAAATTAATAAATATATGAACATGTCATACACTTTTTTTTTTTTTTTTTATCATTTTTTTTTTTGTAACCATTTACGCTGATTCTGTTTAAAATGTTGTTGGACAAGGTGTCCCAAAGATATACGTGTGAATCATTCCCTGAAATAATGGGCAGAGTTGTATCATAAATATGTGTGTAGTTAAAAGTACCACCTTTACATGCACATATTTAAGTTGAACATTTTGGTATATATACCAGCTGAGAAAAACTTTGTATTATCTCGGAAAAGTGCTATATCATTTATTCCCTTTTTGTGAACATCTGTGAATGTGTAAAATGAGAGAGAATGAATGTTACAGAAAATTTTGTTATTCTATGCCATATTATATTGATTTTTTTTTTATGAACAAGAAAATTTTCAAACCTTTATAAGTATTTATATGCAAAAATGTGTTAACATTCCAAAGGCAAACACTATTATCTAAACTCGAACTTATGATATAATTTCCATCATTGCTGAATAATATTTTAGTTATGCACGCTGTATTTAACGAGAAAAAAAAATAATTTATTCATATTATTATTAATTTTATAAATATTTTATATGTTAACTATAGTTTATCGTCTATACTATAGAATAATTTAATTATACATTAATTAAACACGAAATAAAAATTATTTTTTTTAAAAATAAAAACATCAGCAAACAAATATATATTAGATATGTTTTATTATAGAACGAATGGAAGCTATACATACACCATTTATTATCACATATATAGAGATAAATTTGTAAATTAAAAAAATAGTAGTTGTTGATATAAAAAGATACAAACCTTTATGGCCTGATAATGTACTTGTTTTTCTTGTTTTCATATCAATATCCATGATATAATTGTTTATAATTTTTATTTATGACATCATGAAAACAACGGATTAATAAACATCGCTGTGTGATAAAGGAATATCATTTTATGCACACAAATGTTGTATAATTTTAAAATGGGAATATATCCATAAAAAAATATAGAAACAAATATCTAAGCATATTTTTTAGTTTTCTCTTTATATCTACATATTAATATAAAAAAAAAAAATTCTTCGGCGAGCTGATAATTTTATGACTAAAAATAAATGTCATGATTTAAAAAAAAAATAAATATTTTAAAAATAATATAAAGAGAAAAAATATATAAAATATGTGTATACGCTTGTGAATATATAATAGAGAATGTTCTATAGTTTTATCCTTGTGGTATTTTTTTTTATTTACAAATTTTTTAAAAGTTAAAAATAAAATAAAATAATTGTTTAATACCCATTTTTCATAATATGAATTAAAGCCATAATAGAAATATCTCAATTTTCAATTTCATTATAATTTGTTTTGAGGTTCATAGTTTATACTGATTAATATCATTTCAATATGGAAATATTACATTTTTTCATAAAAAGGGAATTTATTTATATGTGCACCATGATTGCAGCAAATGATAATATAATAAGTAAAATAAAAATGATAGGGAAATACATGAATAAAAAAGAGGGGAAATAAAAAAATACAAAATTATGAATAAGAAAAGGATACAAAAATATAATATAAATAATTATATGAAATGAATGAAAAAGACAAATTAAAATATGATGATAATTATACACCTTAAATTAAATTGACTCTCAATTTTTTATGCATGTTTTGTATGATTTATAAGAATATGTATATGAAATATTTGTACAATATGGTATAATTTCCGCACAAATAAAAATACATATATATTTTTTTTGGAAAAAAAGATGCATTTATAAAATTTTATATTATTTAAAAAATTTTAAGGGTGTTACACTGCATATATATACGAACACTATGGAATATATTTATTTTTATAAATATCACAATGTGAATACCATAAAATGAAATAAAATTGTTGCATATAGTATGCAACTACTGCATTTATTCTGCATAAATAAAAATACACATAATGTATATAATATTTGTTTATATACTCATTTGTTTTGTGATTTAATTTGTATTCAGTATTGTTTTATTTTTTTGCTTATTTTTGTTTATTTTTTTGTTTACTTTTTGTTTATTTTGTTTATTTTTTATAATTTGCATACCGAAAAATGTATTTCACTGAGTTGCGTTTATTTCTTGTTTTTGAAAAGACATGTATATATACATAAATACTTTTTAGAACGGTTGCAAATATAAGATAGCAATTATTTGTTTATATATTGTGTATATATAATATATATACATGTGTATATTTATTTGTTCAATGATTGGTTTATTATTTAATTTTTTTTACTATGCATTTTGACGTGGTATATACATATAGCATAATTTGGAAATACAGATTTTTCAATTTTATATTTATTTTTGTTGATATAAAAATAAATGACCAACCAAATAAGTTTTATTTGTATCTTATCAATTAGGAAGATAAATAAAACACTCGAACAATTAAAAATACGTACATGTATGTATATATGATTTATTTGCTCATTTATTTCGCCTATAATATTTATTTTTTATATAGGACAGTAATGTATGTTTGTATATATAAATTATTTGATATAAAGATGATTTTATACATTCTTTTAATTGAAAAAATAATGCTCTAAATTCATCTATTAAGTGTTTTTTGTTTTTCCTTGTGGTATTTAAAATCGAATAAAATTAAAATAAATAAATAAATAAAACAAATTAAGAACACATACATATATTAATTCACATTGCCAATTTTTTCGTGTAAAAAGAATAAAAACATAAAAAATATTTTACATTTCACATATTAAAGTGTTTGCACTATTTTTTTTATCTTTTATTGATAATACTTTTTTGTGTTTCTTCCCATATTATCGTTTTATTCGTATAGGGATTTTTCTAAAGGCTCTATACACAGTTTAGAGATATTTGCTGTGTAGAATATTGGTTATTTGATATATAATTTATATAAAATTTTTTTTCTTTTTATTTTAATATCAAAATTTAAACCCGCTTTTGTGAATATATTTTCCATATTATAGTGTATGTGTTATAAAAATATTTACTCCGTTTATCGCATTAGTGTTTTAGCAAAATTTATAAATTTTTGTGATAGACAAAAAAATAGAACAAATAAAGTGTGAAAAAATACCTTCCGTTCAGAAAAAAAGAGGCTTTTTAATATACATAATAATACGAAGGAAAAAAAAAATATATATATATATATGTGTGTACATATATAGTGTAACAATAATCGTATAAAAATACCTCCCACTAAAATTGATGTTATTAATAATTTCCCATAATGTTTGATAAAAAGGAAGATTTAATTAATAGTAAGAATAACGACGAATTTTTAAAAAAAACATATGATAACTTATCTAAATATAGTAGAAAGAGCAGCGAAAATAGTTTTGATAAAATAGAAAACAACAGCATATCTTGTTCATACGAAAAAAATAATATCGAAGACACGACAGTGGATAATTTTTTAGGAATAAATAATCATAATAATATTAATAATTATAAAAACCATAGTAACTTTACCAAATTTCATAATAATAATAATAGTTCTAACAATATATATTATGAAAATTTGTTTAAAAAAAAAAATAAAAAAAATAAATTAAAAAAAACATACATAACACATATTAGTGATGATATTAAAAGTAACCGAAGTAGTGATATAAGTAATACAGCAGAAAGCAATATAGGTAGTACTACAGATAGTAATATTGGGAGTACTATTAGTAATAGTTATTCAAAAAGAAGCTTAAGTCGAAATATATTTATAAATAAGAATGAAGAAAATTGTATAGATATAAATAAAGATAATTCAAAGGAAGAAAATAAAGATATTTATAATAATACATATAAAATAGATAGTCATATCGACGAAAATAAAAAGGAAAAAAAAGATCGTAAAACACATGATTTTAACGAAGTTCCTCCAAAAAATATATATGAAAATAATTTTAACCATTCATCAAATTTAAGAAAAAACGATACATCCTATTACAGTGGAAATAATAAAACATCAAAAAATATTTTAGACAAAAACAATAAAACAAATTTAAAATTAAACATGAGTAGCGTAAATCGAGTGAATAGTATGAACAGTATTAAATGTATGACTAGGGTCAGTAGTATAAATAATGCTTGTAGTATGAAAAATATAAAAAATAGCCATAGTGAAGTTATATATGATGATGATAACATTTTTTATAAAACAAACAAAATATGCAATGAAAGAACTAAAGTTGGAAAAAAAAAACATATTGGGTGTAGTTTAAAAAAAAGAAACAATACGAATTATGATGATGATAGTACAATGTTTAGTGATATTCCTCGAAAGTCATTTGATATAAATGAAAAATGTATAAACAATAATACAAAAATAAAAATAAAAAGACTTTGTGAAAAAATTGAAGGATTTGAAAAAGAGATAAAAAATGAGATAATGCAAAAAAAATCAGTTGAAAAGGAAAAAATATATGTAATTAGAGAAGCAATTAATAAATTAGAAAAAAATTTAAATAGTGAAATTAAAAAAAGAATTGAACATAATAAGAACATTCAAACTATTTTTTCATCAGAAATCTCAAAAGTTCAAGAAAAAATTGAAAACGTTGTTAATGATAAAGTTAATGAAATTCAAAATGCTATAAAAGTATTAAACGATAAAATCAATACTATAAGTGGTAATATAGAAAATGAAAAAATTAAATGTATACAAAATTTCGAGAAAAAAAATAATCATATAGCAAAAGAATTTTCAAATTTACAAGCCTCTTTTCAACAAGACAAAATAAATAACAAAGAAAAGGAAAATAATATTTGTAAAAAGTTAGAAGAAATTGAAAAAAAATCCGAAAGCAAAATCGCTAATGAAAAGGTAATAAAATAATGCATTATTTCATAATGGTTACACTCTTTTTACATTTTGTTATATTCTCATGTTTTTTTTCCTCTATATATATTATTGCTAAATAATTTACATGGTAATGTTTTAAATTTTAATCCCTTTATGAAACGGGTTATACATTTAAAAAATCCATCAAAATTAGGTGGACAAATTTTCAAAAAATGAACTAGCCATTTGAAGAAAATTATTTTTTTTTATGAACAATTTTTTATTCTAGCTATTTTGTGCATCATTTTTTTTATTCCATATCAGTTATATGAAAATACCACGAGCATATTATGTTTACCATATTCATTGTATTGTATATATATATATGTGGTCTATATGAATATGTATACATGTGTGTATTTTTTTTTCAATTTTTAGAAAATTAGAGATAGCAAATATCAAGAAATAATATCATATATTGAAGAAATTAAACGAGAAAATAAAGGAAAAAATGAAAATTTTCAAAATTTTGTACTCGAAGAAATATCAACTATAAAAAATGGTTTGGTAATGGAATCACAAGCACGAGAGGCTGCTGATGATGATATTGTACAAGCAGTTAATCATTACACCAAAGCATTACAAGATTCGCTTAGACTTATCAATTCAAATTAAAAAAAAAATAGAATGCACAGATAACCATTAACATAAAAATAAAACAACGATATATGTATATCATATAATTTTTATTTGATTTATTTTACTACTTATACTTGTTATGATGCTATAAATATACAATACTATCACCATTCATAAAAGTGTGCGTGGAAAATAAGAAAAAATAATAGTTCCGACATTTTTTATATTTAAAATTTAAAAAATTTTTCCCCAATTGCTTCGAGTATTATATTTCCCCTTTTATATGCTCATTTTGTGTAGTATTTCTTTTTATCATTTCGTTATTTCAGTATTTTATTGTCTTGTATATTTTGTTTTGTTTTTAAGATTAAAAAATAACAAAAAAAATATACACATTTACGTCCATTTATGTATATATAATTTTTTGGAAACTCATAATATGTTAAAAAATTATTAATAATTAAAAAAAATTCACAAAAATAAAATATGTATTATACTACTATAGCTTGCGTTCTTTATTCTTATTTTATTCTTTTTCTATACGAAATAAATATAATTTTTTTAAATCACTATTAATACAGAGATGATGTTATATTACCCTTTTTAGTATATATTATGCATCCATATATATGTTAATTAGTATAGAAACATGTTTAATCCTTCTATATTTCACTACATTATTACATTTTTATATCTATATATCTGCCGAATTGAAAATATATAGGCATATATGATTAAGGCCTCATTTTTATAACAATACCTTTGTTTTCAGCTTTCATAATAAAAATAACATATATATTTTCGGAATATTTATTATTGTATATATACATGTGAGGTAGATTAAGATAAAATATTCGTATACGAAATTAACACTTTCCATATAAAAAATATGAAATATATATATATTTTTTTTTTTTTTTGAGATCAATGAAAAAAATAATTGATATTTTTGCAGCATAGTGAAAAATAGAAATGTTATATATTTTGCATACGTATTGAATATAAGTAAAAAATGCAAACAATTTATTATTATATTTTTTTTTTGTTATGAAAATGACATTTAATTAAAACTTATGATACTACAATAATATTTTATAGAAATGTAGTTAATTGTGAAAAAAATATATATGAAGCTTTGAACAAATTGTGATAGCAACTATTTTTTTTATTATAAAATTTGATTTGAGGAATGTTAAATCAGTAGCATAGTTTTATTAGCTTTATGCAAATAATTTTGTATAATTTGTATAACATTTATATTAAGTTTGAAATATTCAATTATTTTTAACATTTTTTATATCACTACTTTTGTTTTATCGTGATTTTTCCCTTAGATAAAGGGGGAGAAAAACTGCCACGACATATAAAACTATTGATTGGAAACAGCATATTATTTTTATTTTATTTTTTATTTTTTTGCTTATTTTTTTTATTTTTTTACTTATTTTTTTCTTATTTTTTTGCTTATTTTTTTATTTATTTTTTAATTTTTGTATGAGCAATAATGCAAATTAAGTTGTAGAAGATAATATGATATTAGAATTCTTCATATGGGATTGTACTTTACCAAATTAATAATTCATCAAGGCAATTAAAATAAATAAAGAAATATTTATATAGTGTATATACTAATGTAAATATTATATATAGTCTGTTTGTTTAGCAACTTAATTGTACTATTAACTTATTTAATTAAAATTTTCATCTCTATATGTATATTTTACAAATGATAAAAAAAAAAGGACAAATAAAAAATGAATGATATTGATATGCAAGGAAATAAGGTGAGGAATTATGCAGAAATGGAAGGTTTGTCCATAAAAAAAAAAAAAAAAATGAAAACTTCCAAAATTTTGAAAAAAAAAAAAAATGACAAAAAAATAATAAAGGGAAAAAATAAAGAAAATAAAACTGCTGATAAAAAAACAATAAAAAAAAAAAAGGGGAAAAAAAAAAATATGGACAATAAAGAAATAAATATTTCAGAAGAAGAAAATAGTACCATTGATAACCCTCAGTATTTTAGTGATACTTATTCGAGTAATTCTAATTCGAATTTTATTTATGAAAAAAAAAAAAATAAAAAAAAAATAACATATGATAATGAAGAAAATAAATATTCATCCACAAAATTTATAAATTTTTTAAAGGATTATAATGAAAATGATGGGAAAAATAATAAAAAAAATATGAATAATGTAGAAAGCAGAGAATTAGGAAATGATGATGATGATAATAATAGTGTATATAACTACCTCCCACAAAATAATGACATATATAAAATAAATGGAAATGTTGAAACTTTAGATATTACAGATTTAATTGGATTGGATAATAATATTTTGGAAAATAATATTGTTAAGGATATATATTCGTTAAAATCTGATAAAAAAAGTAAAAATCGACATATATCTGTTTTAGAAGAACAAAGAATAAATTCTCAAATGACATATATAAAAAATGTGCAAGATTTAAATAAAATAAACAAATCATATAATATTTTACAAAATTCATGGAGAATAATGTTTGGACAAAATAAAGATGAAAATATAACTTCAGAGGAATATATTAACAAAAATTTACTTAAAAGACATAATAATTTAAGTACTAAAAATATACCCGATAATGATATGAATGTGATAGACAATAAAAATGTTGCCGAAAGTGTTGACGAAAAGAATAATGTGTTTGATTTTGAAGAAGAAATGAAAAAAAATTTAGAAAAATCTAAAATGCTTATTGTTTCAGATGATATATTAAAAAGTGAAAAAGAAAAAAAAAGAGAGCAATCTAAAAAAATAGCACAATTAAAATCTTTATTAGCTATGGAACGAAAAAAACACGCATTAAGAAAACATATTAAATCAAAATCATATAGAAAATATTTAAGAATTAAAGAAAAAAAAGAACATGAAAAAATGTGGGATAAATTATATTCTGAACATCCTGAATTAGCAATGAATATTAGCAATTATGAAGATGAATATGCTAAAAAAAGAAATGTAATAAATAATGTAAAAAAAAAAAGAAAAATTTTTAATCTTCTTAATAGATATAAAAATGAAGAATTAAAAAAGGAAATGTTAAAATCATTTCAAATGGATAAAGAAGAAAAAAATATGCTTAAAAAAATAGTACAAAAAACAGCTATTCAACAAGACATTGGAGAAGGATATTCCTTTGATAATATTAATTCAAAACATCAAGAAATCGAAAATACCATAACATCTAATGATAGTGAATTTGATGAAAAAAATGAAGAAGATATTATTGACATCGAAAATGAAAGAGCAAAAAATGTTAAAAAAGAATTGAAAAAAAGAAATTTATTAAGATTTTCTTTTATGAAAAATGCAGAAGAAAAAAAAAAAAATGATAAAATTTATAAAAAAAGAAAACAGCTACTAGAAAAGGCAGAAAATAAGAGAGACGAAAATGATTCTTTATTAAATTCATCAGATGATGAAAATGACCAAAATAACCAAAGTGATCAAAATGAAGTTTCGCTAGTTGAAACTACTGAAATTTCAAAGTTAAGTTCCAAGGAAGTTGAAAAAGCTAAATTACAATTAAAAGAAGACATGGATTTAGGAAATATGTTACGAAAAAATGCTGTTTTAAATACGAATAATATTATAAATCTCGATTTTGAATTAAACGAAACTGAGATTGAGGAACCAGATGTTAAGGATGTAGAAAATAATAACACAGAAGAAAAAAAAGAGGAAAAAACAAATAATGAAAAGGATAAGATAAAAGAAAAAAAAATCAATGATCTCGTAGATATCGATAAAATAAACGATGAAGACATTTTGAAACAATATGGAGAAAAAATAACTGTATATAATTTTGAAAATAATATTTATGAAAATTATATAAATATAAATGATACTATTAATAATAGAGAAAATGAAGAATTATTCGAATTAAGTGACAGTGAAAAAATAACAGGAGAAGAATTAAACGTAAATGAATGGTGTAATTATAATACATTGATAGAAAGAGAGCAAAATATAATTAAAAAAGAAAAAGAAATTATTGAAAAAAAAAAAAATATGCCATTGCATACTATAAATGTTCTTAATAAAAAAGATAAAAAATTTGATGTATATTATGTGGATAAAATACCATATCCATATGAAAAAAATGAATATGAAAAATCATTAAATATAAATATAAATAAAGAGGTTAATGATATTTCTGCATTTAACAAATTAATAGCACCACAAATGACAAATAAAATTGGAAATATTATTTCTCCATTAGTTCATAATCCATTTGAAATTGCAAATATATTAACTCTAAGGAAAAAAAAAAATAAGGCAAAATTGTGAAACCAATGTTGTATATTGTAAAAAAAAAAAAAATACGAAAAAAATATGAACATTCAGAATTTTTACATTTTTTTTTTGGCTAGCTAAATACTCAAATTTAAATATCATTGTTTTTTTTTTATTTGTTTAATTTAAGTGATACATAGTATATCAATTTTTTGAAAATATATTCTTAATTTTTTGCTTAAACATCCTTCATTACGTGCTTGTTTATGTATATATGTGCATGTGCATATGTCTTTTTTGTAATCAGCATTTCTCGACATGTGTGTATGGAGTGAGCATTTTTCATAGATATTCTCATTCCGTAAGGAATATTATTTTTTTAATTAAATATCAACATATTCAACCACATAGGTATATATTTTAATTAGTTTTTTTGGAAAATTATGTTTGTTCTTAATGAAAGATGCAATTATAGTTGCATAGTGGTTTCGTATAAAAAAAGGAAAGCACACATAAATAAATATATATATATGTATGGATATATACAAACGGGTTTATGAATAAATATGCTACGTTAAAATTTTATAAAATAGTATGACATATGAATATTCTTACAAAAAAAAGTAAACAAAACAATGTGTGGCTATTTGCACACATATAAAATAGGTAGATATGTGGAAAGTTTATTCAATGTTGTTTCTCCAAATTTCGTCTTATTTCTGCTGTGTGCTCATTAAAATAACGGTCCAACTTTTTATTATATATTTTATTTCGCCTATTAATATAATTTTTGAAAATTTCATTGTCATTTGTTCTTTTTCTACTAAGCTTACTTCTTAATTCTTCTTGTTTTTTACAGAATTCTATAATTCGATTTTTATCTTTATCACTACATGGTGTATTATCATGAATTAACAAATTATTTCCATAAAAATTTTTACCATATATTTCTTTTTTTTCATCATATATTTTTCTATTTATTGAGAAATTAAATTTTATTTTTTTGTATAAATTTATATCATTATCAAGTTCATACGCTTCCATTTTTTTTTTTTTTTTTTTACTTATCGAATTGTACGCCTTTATAGCACTTGTATTGTAAACGTAATTTCTTTCTTCGGCTTGCTCATTTTGTTCATTTTCTGGGATTTTTTTTTTATCTGGATCAAGATTTTCTTTTTCCATCGGTTTTGTGATTCCTTTTGGAACAGCATTTGCTATAATTTTATTTTTTTCAAATGTATAATTCATATATTCTAAATATTTATTTCGTTGACCAGTAAAAGAATGCCCCATTTTTTCTTTTATATTTTCCATTTCATTTAAGCTTTTTGATTGGTTTATTTTTAGTTGTATTTCTAGCAATTTCCTTTCCCTTTCTGTCATTTCTTTGTTTATACTTTTTTCAAATAAGTTTACATATGATTCCAATGGTTCTTGTTTATCTTCAATTTCATCGAACGTTTTCTTACTTGCTTTATTACTATCTATTTTATAGTATTTTTGTGAAATATTTCGACTTTGGCTTTCATCTTTACCTTCCTCACGTTCATTTATTTTAGCAATTCCTTGTGATAATTCTTTTTCTTTATTTTTTGAAACAAATTCAATAGTATCAAGTATTTTGTTTAGCAATTCAATACCTTTTTGTTTTTCTGTAACTTTATTTTTAATATCTCTGTCTTTAATATTTAGTGAGTCATATATGGGAACCTCATTTTCTACATTAAATTCATCATCTATTTCATTTTCATTTTTATTTTTTTCATAAAAATTATCAAATAAACTATTAATATATGATTGCCTATTTGATATTTTTTCACCTTTAAAAAAAGACTCATGAATTTCATTACAATCTGATATATAAATGTTAACCTTTGGTTGATAAATATTATTAACAGGCAATAATTCAATGGCTCGTATAATGTGCATATTTTTAATTACTCGCCCAATAATAATATTTTTATTATCATATTTTTTTATTTTATTTAATGTAATTTTAAAAATTGAGGAATATTTTTTTTTTCCTACTTCAACAACTGTTAACAAACCTGCATTTAAATGCTTTCTTTGTGAATATTCTTTATTATATGTCTTTCCATAAATACATTCAATTTTTTCATATTTATTTCCATTTGTTGATAAATTGTTACTAATACATTCAAAGTTATTATTCTTATTTCCTGAATGGGCTTTATTCCTTAAATATCCACATTTTATTGATTTATTTTTTTTTATTTTTTCGATTTTACAATTTTTATATGTTAACATTTCATTTGAATAAATACTATGATATTCATTTCCTTTGCATAGGCTTAAAAAATTTTCAATTGATTTTTCTATTCCTTCATCATTATATAATTCAAAGTAAACTTTCCCTAGTGTTATTGTATTTATGGAAAATTCTAAATAAACATATTTTTTTTTTTTTCCCATTTTATTAGCTAGCTAATTAACATTATATATCCTTTCTTAACTTCTTATATAATTGGATGTATATAAACATGGATATTATTTATAATCTGATTAATAAAAATGCTTATCCTTGATTAATTATTTTGTTACTTGATGGGACAAATAAATTAAACATTTTGAAAACTATAATTATTATTAAAGTCTGTTCATTTTTTTTACTAAATTGAAGGAAAATAAAAAAAATAAAAAAAATTCCCCAAAAATGCATGAAATAAATTTAATATATGTGAAGAACGAGCAGGAAAATTGCAGTACTGTTTACGATACATAAATCCGCAATAAAAAAAGAACAAAACGGATAATAGGCTTTATTCAAGTATTTCACGAATTTTAATTTGTTGCAAATTGCTTATCCGGCTTAATAGTGTTGTTTTTTTTACTCCATTTTTTCCATTTTTGTCATTTCGCACAATTTTTCACGCTCCAAGTTATTTTGCCAAAATTATTTGTTTTCTGAACAATTACGAAACAAAGGACGCATATATATAGTAAAATATGATTAAAAAAAAAATACAAAATATATACAAAAATTATAAATTTTATATATATCACTTTCTTTTATGTGTATACACTAATACAACATCAAAAATACATAACAATATACCCATTATATTTACATAATTAGCAATAAATAAATTCGATTTTTTTATCATATAAAAAATAAAAACTTTCCAACTATTTTACTTTACATATATACAACTCAAAATGGTATTGAAAAAGAATTATGAACACCCAATTATAGAAAAAATTTTTACTCTGAACAAAATTGAGAATTCACAATATTATGACGATATAATAAATGAAAAAAACAAATCCCCAAAATTAATAAATATAAATAATATTAAAGATGATTTGTTAAATCAAGATCTGTCCTTGGATATATGTCAAAAAAAAAAAGACTATTACTTAAATACAAAAGGCACAAATAATATTCAAAATTATTTTTATTTTTACGATTATCGTAAATGTATTTATAATATTGATGGAAAAATATACATGGAAAAAAATCCCATTCAAATATCAAGTAAACCCAACTATATATCAATAAATTTTTGTTAGCACATATAGTTTTATTTTTTCAGGATTATATACATTATTCTGAACTTGTATTATATTTACACACATTTTTCTACGATTTTATTTTAAGATAATAACAAAGAAAGAGATTGCCGATTGAACGAGCATATCCCCATCCACAACTACAACACATTCATATATGCTTACAATATATAGTCCTGTATATTTTAATGTTTTTATAATTCAAGAAATTTTTATTTTGTACATAATGACAATAATAATAAACAAAAATAAAACCAACTACATCTCATATTGTTTATGCAGGTTTCCCTCTATGTTAATTTTATCAGTGAGCAAAACTTATATTTTTTTAATAATATGAAAAATCTTAAACTTAGAAAAATTAAAATAAATATTTCTCTAATTTGTATAAAAAATATGACTAAAAAAATGATAAATAAAAATCAAGTAAGCAAAATAGGAAGCATAATCATAGAATAAACGAAATAAATGTTATTTTCATTTCCCCGTTTTGTTTGATTGTCTTCCTCTATTTATAAACAAACCCGGTATATCTAATCACTACACGGAAGCTAGCTAATTTGTTTAAAAAAATAGCTAGCTATGTATTTGTTCAGGTAATAGTGTACATACACACACATTTGGATGTACATATATTTATAGAAAAACAGTTATTCATTTGATGGTCTCTTTTCATTTATACTATCAATTTCTTTTGCTTTTGTAAATTTTTCAAGTTCATTTTCTAATCCTTTTCTTCCCCTTAATAATAAACCAACTGGAATTTTATAACCTGGACTACATCCTTTAAGTTGAACTATTAATTCATTTTCTTTTCTAAGCGTCCTAAAAACTCTCATTAACCTTCCAATAGATTGTACTTTTTTCCTTAAAGCATCAGCTTTATCTTTTGATGTTTGCATTTCTTCATTTGTTTTTAAAATTTGATTATCTATATCATGTGGGTTAGTTATGTTATCATTATTATTACTAGTATTAAAAGAGCCATCATTTAACAAACCTTCATGCATATTTAGATCTTTATTTTGTTCATTTAGATTTAATTTTTTATTATTATCTTCAATATAATTTAATATTTGTAAAATTTCAGGAGGTAAAACAATATTACTCATATCATCATTTGAATTATTAATACTTGAATTTAAAATTGAATAAATCATTTCTGTTACTTTTTCACTAACAAATGGTATTGACCATGTAAATAGATTCATAAAATTTGGTAAATGATATGGATGTGGAGAAAAACTAAATTGTTGTATATTTAAAGTATTACTATCAAATTTTAACACAGCTCCTTTGTTATTATATACATCACAATAATTTGGAGCAGAAAAAATAGTTATAACAGTAGGAAATCCTGTTTTTAAATTTGTTTGATGCATTTTATAACCTTCTAATTGAGCTTCATGTGCTCTTATAATTGATAATAATCCATTTTTTTCTAAAAATGATGTTGCAGCATTATATCCAAAGAAATAGCTACATCCCCTTATATCGTTTGGAAAATATAATTCTTGTTGTATTGTATGTTCTTCTTTATCTTCATCTATAGGATCAGCCCAAAGTATATCACAAAATATTCCAGATCGTGGTGGTTCTTGAAATCGAGTAAATGAACATATTTGATTTAGAAGTATAAGTTCTGGTGACAAACCTCCATGAACTCCTAGAAATTTTCCATTTATTACTGCAGATAATGGTAACGTGTCAAAAGATTCCATAAATGCATAATATACTACTATATCATATTTATATTCACATTCATCTCTAAAATTAAAAAATGTTGTCATTTGTCGGCATTCATGATTTCCTCGAATTAACCATATTTTGTCAGGAAAATTTATTTTCAATGCATATAATAATAATAAAACTTCTATACTAAATGAACCCCTATCAACATAATCGCCTAAAAATAAAAATTGCGTATTATCTGGATTTCCACCAACTTCTAATAATTTTAATAAATCATAATATTGTCCATGAATATCACCAACTATTGTAATCGGGTCTTGTAGTCTTAATAAATTTGGTTCATTACTAATTATATCTATAACTTTTTTTATTATATCTAAACAATCTTCTTTTTTTATTCGACCTTCTTTTCTTAAATGTTCCATCAATATTTTGTAATCTGGTGGTTCTTCTGTACCATTTGGATATAGAAGTTGTGTGGCCAATGGCTATAAAAATGTTATTAAAAAGTGAAGAATTAAAATAAGGAGAAAAATCATGATATTATTAAAATTATGTACAATGTGTATAAAAAATATATTGATATAATTTTACTTTTGATGGGGGAGGTTCAACGTCTTTTATTTGTCTATCATTTTTTGGATCTGGTAAAGGTTCCATTATTTTATTTTATTTTTTTTAATTCGTATACATATATGAATATATTTAATTATTTGTCTATGATCACTCAATTGTTTATTTATTATTTTATAATATCTAAATTATTTTTTTTTTTTTTTTTTACATGATTGAAAATGAGCAAACTTTATCTTTTAAAAAAAAAGACGTATTAGTAGGCTTTAAATATATAGACATTTAATTGAGAAATTTATGAAAAGCTTATGAGAAATTTATAAGAAATTTATGAGAAATTTATGAGAAATTTATTTGGAATATTAAAAAACATTGGATCGTAAAATGTTTGATAACACATAAATTTTAAATACGTCAAAAAAAAATATATATATTATGCACAAAACTTACCTATTCAGATTTTTGGTGAGAAAAATATTAAAATAAAAAAATGCACAAAGTTAAAATTGTATATATATTATATATATATATATGACAAGTATACGATATAAGGTGTGGCAAATATTAACGCATAGAAAGTTAATGTATACACATATAAATAAAAAATAAATATAATTAATCATGTATAATATATTTGATATACATATATAAATAAAACGAATATACAAATTAAGAACTAATTATACATATTCAACTAATTTATGATATAATCATGCGCGATATTTACAATTGAAATGTACATTTTTTCGAGAGTGATAAGAAAAGTGTATATATATATATATATATATGATACGATTTTTCTCCTTATAAAAATGCCAAATATATATGGGGATAATTATAAATGTACTTGTAATGCATAATAATACCATATTATATATCTGTACATACATGCATACATATATCAATGCATTTGTTATATATTTTGTTGGCTTGATTATATTTATACTTTACATTATTAACATATATATAGTATGCATTATTATCACATAAATCTATAAAATAATACATTCAAAAGAAAAAACGAAAAAAATGTGTGTGCATGCTAAAATACATAATTAAGATTTAAAAAAATGTAAAATTCATAAATCTATCATATAAGATATTATAAAAAACAATTGGATTTTTTATATTTTTGTTTCAATAAAAATCAATTTTATTCATTTTTTTCATTTTTTTTTCATTTTTTTTCATTTTTGCGTTATCTCCTTTCTATTTCTATATTAAATATAGTAGCAATGACACATTAAAACTTCAATATATTGGATTTTGGAGGAACATATTTTTTTTTCTTTATCAAAATTTCTTTTAAAAAAATATAATTTTTTAATTTAAATTGGAAAATAAGCCCTTTTTATAATGATGATAAATTTATATAACAATTAATTTCAACACAATTTGTATATCTGCATATTTAAACGTATACATATAAATATAGTAATATATTTGTGTATGTAAAAATAACGGAACGAGATGAGAATGTATGAGCAGCAAAATGCATACAAAATAGTATGCATTTTTTTATGTACAAATATGGAAAAGTTGAAATTTTTTTTTTTTTATTTCAAGGGTACATCACATTTTATTCCACGATAAAAAGAAATTGAAAACGAAAATTTTTCAATACAATAATAGAAAAAAAAAATATATATAATATATTATTCGACGATACCATAACATAAATATTAATATATTTTCTTTTTTGTCTGACTGTTGTAATGCTTTAAAATGGATTAATAATGAAGTTGCGCTGTTGTTATCACTATTGTTTTGCCATTATTATTTTTGTTATTTATTTTTTTTTTAGTTATTTTATTTGCCCTTATTCCATGCACATTTGGTGTATCCTTGTTCTAAACAACCTCACGTTTACCTTTGTGATCTTATATAAATTAAGAACAATTTCTTTTTATTTTTGTTACAATTTTTTCGAGATCTATAGTTAGCTTCATTGATTTTGGATCGCAAAGAAATGAGCGTATCTGCAAAATAAAAAAAAATAAGCACACATCATTAAACTTGCTTATATGCACATGCTTTATTTATTTATTTATTTATTATTATTGTTTCCCTTCACATTTTTCTCTTGTAAATTCCCAATGTTGGTTAGATCACCATATTTTTGAAAAGAAGCATTTCTACAAAAATTAATAAATTTCCAGGAATATTTTTCTAACTGATTTAAATATATTAAAAATAAATAAATATCGTTAGTCTTTTCTTTCATGTTTTTATTATTCTGGTTCATATATTTTTCATTTTTATGATCTAATTCTAGGCATTTATTTTTGTATAAATTATTTATAATTTTGGGTTCACTTTCCTTAATATTCTTTATATAATATATACCCAAATCTTTGTTAGTTAGCGAATTAAATCCTTTGTCTCCGATTTTTTTTTTTATCTATAAAATTTGTAACAAGCCAATTTAGTTTTATGCACATTTTGACATGAACATGTCATACATATTGGTGTCATCATTTTATGGATATATATTTTTTTTATTACTTCGCGCATATTTTGAAGCAATAGTTGTCTGTCGGATTTATTCGAGATACAGAAATTATTTATTTCGTTTTGTCTCTTCAAAATTAATGTTAATTTTTTCAATATTTCTTCTAAACATAAGAAATTTGTTTTTTTATGTTCCATTGTGTTTTTATATATATCTATTAGCATTTCCTATAAAAAGAAACGAAAAAAGCAAATGATAAAAAAAAAACGCGTTAATAAATAAATGTATTTTTGTTACTTTAATAAATGTGTCTTGAAATGTATTCGGAACCTCGTTTTTAAAATGTTTTGATGAATTATTTTTTAGCATTGAACATTTTGAATTATTATTATTATTATTATTATTATATATTTCTTTTTCCACTTTCATTTTTTCATAATGGCAATTAGCCTGGTAACTGGGATTAATATCTTGATTAATTTTTTCACTTATACACAATTCTTTATTTATTTCTACATTATATTTTTCATCATCTAATATTTTGTAATTGCTTTGATATTCTGTTTGTAGTTTCTCAAAATTTATTTCTTCTTCGTCTTTGTCTAAATTCACATTTTCAATAATTTGATTTTCTTCGTCATTTTCCCTCTTTTCAATGCTGTAGGAATATTGAGAATTTTCAGTTTCCTCATCATTTGGCATTTCACTTAAAATTGAGTCTTTTTTTGAAACTCCTAATTTTAATTTTGTTTACAAACGTTATGAGCATAAAAAAAAAGACAACAATAAAAAAAGGGTAAGCAACGATAATAATGCTAATATAAAATGATAAAAAATTAACAAAAAATGCGCAAGTTTACATATTTTTATCCATGTTTACCGTTGTATTCTTTTAAAATTGTATCATAAATTTCCGAATTTATATTGTTGGATTCCGAAAATATAGGAATATCAGAAAATTGACCTTGTATTTCATCCATATTTAATTGAAGTTTGGCAATTTTTTTTGATGAAGTAAATTTACCTGATTTGTTAATAACATTTTTGTTTTTTAACATTCTTTTATTAATTTACTTAAATTTTTATTATTTTGCATGAACTGTTCATGTAAATATTAGTCTACTATAAAATATACATAAATGTAAAGTTTTAATTTTACTCTTTTTAAATAGTTTTTTAAATTCAAAAAAGTTACAAAAATATGTGTTTATGTACACATGAAAATGGATGTATTAATATAAATTGGAATATATAATTTAGGAAAATTTAATAAAAAAGCGAAAAATAAAAATACAATAAAAAAATATGCAATACAAATAAAAGGAAAAAACAAATATATACACACATATATTATAAAAATTAGTATATATGTGTGATCAAGATGAATAAAAATAATGCAAATTAGCAGACACACAAGCATCTCAAATCATATAACAAGAAATCACATGAATGTGTATAGAATTTTTTTAATCTTCTATATATTTTTTGTAAATAGTTTGAATGTATTTTTTTTCTTCATTTTCCATTAATTCGTTTAAAACCTGTAAAATATTAAGCAAGTTGTAAAATATTAATACAAATAATGAAAGTTATTTTATTGCGAGTTATATTACAATAGTATGTATACATGTATAAACTTGAGAGAATTATATACTTAATTCGAATGAATAATTTATATATATTATTTATTTTATATCCTAACCTTTTTTAGGGCATAATTTGCTATACGGAAAAAAATATTTTCCTCTGGTATATCCGATTTTGTGCTAAAAATTAAATGGATAGGTTTTCTATTCGCAGAAATACTATCCACTTTATTATACACATGCCTATATATAAAATTAATATTGTGTATAGAGTTGACATTGTTTTCTTTTGGCGTTGTGTTAGATTTCTTATTATTGTCGTCACAAACTTGAAATACATTTTTCTTTACTAAATTTACAATAATTTTTTTAAGCTCAGATCTAGAAAGAGGTTTTGGATATATGCATTCCATTTTTTTTATATTGAATTTGTCTTTAAAAAATGAACAAAGCTTTGCTAAAAGTTGATCTTCTTCACTTAAGCTGTCAATCATGAACATACAATAGGCAATCTAATAATGGAAAGAAAAATGAAAGGAGAAATGACATGTGTACATGTACATATTTCTACACACGCTTTTAAATAAGTTGAATGAATAAACAATTTTATGAACATCTCAAAATTGAGCAAAAGGAAGAATGGTTACCAGACGAGGAACTAATGCAGCATTATCCAAATCCTTAACGACTTCCATTTCAAATTTGTAAAGATTTTCAGATTTGTTATTTTCATTTTTATTTTTTTCTGTTTTTGGGTCATAATTTGAATAGTCTGAATTTATTGAGGTATTATTAGTTTCCCGATAAAGTGTAAAATTGAGGAACTTATTTTGTTCTCTTATAATATTTTGGCTAGCTTTATTAATATAGTAATAAGAAATAAAATTTCGAGGTGTTTTACTACTTTTAGTAAAATTTTGTTCATTTTTTTTGAACGAAGAAAAATTATTATTAGAATTACTATTTTTTTTTGAAACAAAATTCCTTTTCTCGATGTCTGTATATTCATAAACATTAGTGGACAACCCAACAGTATTATGTAATTGTTCATTCGTTTTTTCAAGAACATTTGGAGTATTGTACTTATAAAGTTTTATATATTTATTTTTTAATAAGTAAAATAGAGTATATTGCACAAATTTTGGAAATCCAAAACATATTTTATTTAAATAATTTATCAATTCTTCACTTATTTTATCAACATTAACATTTAAACACAAACTAACAAAATTATATAAATCATTTTTATCAAAATTTTCTAATTTTATATATCCATTACATTCTTTTGCATATTTTTTCATTTTTTTTAAATCTTTCACATTATCATTATTTTTTGCTCCATTTACAAATAAAAATATTAATGGTTTATTTTTTGGTTTAAATATAGGGTTACATAAATTAGATTGTCTTGATTTATAAAAATTGAAAATATTTTCATTTTGTTTTATATGATTAGAATTTATATTATTAATTTTAGTTAATTCTGCATATTTTTTTGTCTGCATATCATATTCTTTTTTAACCGTTTCTTGTTTTGCTTTTTGTTGAGCAATATATAATAATATGTTGTCTTGTATATTTGGATATATCGTTTTATAAAATGTAGTTGTTTTTTTATTTTCATTTACTAACTTTTGCTCTTTAAACATTTGAAAAATATTTTTATCATTTTCATCCTTCAATAAATTAATAGATATGTTGTTATTTTTTTTTTCGGCAATTATTGTATTTTTAGAGCTATTTGAATAAATCTTATCCTTTTCTTCGTTTTTTAAAATTGTATTTTCTGTTTGTTTGTTAAAAAGCATGTTTTCTTCATTTGAAATATGATTCATTTTATTAGTTATATTTTCTGAAATTTGTCCATGACAATTGCTAAGGTCGAAATAACTACTATTACTTGATATTCCATTATCGTTATCATCAATTTGAGAAAAATTCACAAAATTTATTTCTCCAACTCCTTTACAAAAGTTACACATTCTACAATGGTTTTTTCTCCAATTTTTTAAATTTTTATGAAAATTTTTTACAATTTTGTTTCTTTTATATATTGCTAATTTTGAAATATTTTTGCAAATTCTCCATGCATGTTCTTCTATGCTTATATTTAAAGATGTTCCAGATCGATAGTTAAAAACAATGAATGTGTGTTCATATAAACTAAAATTATATATCATACAATTTATTATACTTATTCTATTTTCTTTCATATCATTCTTTAATATATAATCGCTATTTATATTTGTCATATTTACATTTTTCATGTTTATATATTCTTCTTCTTCTTCTTCTTCATAAGAAGAATACAAAATTGAATTATCACTATTTTCATTTTGTGTTCCTTTTAATTTTTTTTTTTTTTTCTTATTTATTACACCACTTGTATTATTAGATAATGTATTTGATCTGCTTTCATATTGATTGTCATTTCGAATTTCTAATGTTGAGTTAAAGAAAAATTTCCTCATATTTTTAACTAACTTATTACAAAACGCACGCCCATTTTTTCTGTTTTCATCATAGTGACTGCCATTTAATGCTTCAATATGTGCAATGTTATTAATTTTTTGAGTATCAAATATTTTATTTATGTTTTTTGTTTCTTTTTTCATAGATGTATCAGGAATATATAAATCATCAATAATATTAGACATACATTTTAAAAACCAATGGTATGAAGGATGAGTTATTTCTTTTAAAATATTATAATTATCAACTTTGTTAAAATATAAATATTTTTTTCTTGTATTACATAATTTCCACATATTTGTTATATCGTTACATAATATTTTCCATGGCAATAATGGATTTGTAATATTTATATACAATGAGTTAGGCATATTACTAATATTAAAAATTTTGAAATTATTTAAACTTTTTTTAATTAATTTAATGAGCTCAAATATTCCTAAATGTTCATTTCCTTCTAAAAATAATACACCTCCAACATTGTATATTTCTTTAAAATCAAAAAATAATGGATCATAATATTCATGTATAAATAAAGGTCCTGTATGTGTTTTATAGTCAGTATATAATTCTATTTTTAAAAAATAGTATGGAGAAAGACTATATATTTGGTTACATTTAAAACAGTTGGTATTTAAAGTATTATTACATATACAATTTTTTTCATAATATATATTTTTATGATTTTGATAAGAATTTTTTTGTGTTTCTTTGTTTGTTTTTAAATAATGTAAACAATCTTTTCTATTTAGTAAATCATTTATTCGATCCTTAAATTTATTTTTATAATATATTAACAAAAAATTCTTATTTACAAAATTAAAATCAGTTATTTCTTCATAATTATTTAATAATTTTTTAGTATTTTTTTTTTTATCATATTCTATTTCTTTATCACTGTCTAAAGAATCTACAATTTCATTATTTAACAATTCTTTATCAGTAAAATAATCTAAAATAAATAAATCATTATAATCTATATTGTTTTCCCTTTTATTTATGGTTCCAATTGGAGAATATATTTTTATTAATTTATTTTTTCCTTTAACTTTTATAGAAATTAAACTTTGAAATATAATAAAATGTTTACAATTATTATAAGTATTTTCATCAACATATATTTCTTTATTTCCTGCTTTACAACATAACCTAGCAGCTATATTTACAGAATCCCCAAGAGCTGTATATTCTTTTCTTATTTTATTTCCAACAATTCCGCACCATATTTTCCCAGTAGAAACCCCAATACTTCCATTTAATTTAAGAGATTTCAAACCATCTATTAATCTAAAACATGTTAATAAAGCTCTTATCGAATCATCTGAATGATATAATGGTGGCAAACCAAACATAATTAATATTAAAATCCCTTTATCATCAAATATAAATTTATTAATAGTTCCTTCCATTGTAAAAACAGCTTTTTGTGTTAATTTCATAATACTATGAGTTGAATATATACCTGTCATTGTAGATGTATCTACATCTTTTACAGATACAAATATGACTGTTACTTTTCTAGTTTCATTAAAAAATATATTATATCCAATCGATAATTTTCGATATACAATATCTGGTATAAAACTTTTTAATAAAAGATCAAAATTTTTACAAACATTAATATTTTTTTTATCATTATTTATTTTTTTTAAATTTTCATTGTTTTTTTGAATATTTTCATCTTTTTCATAATTATTTTCTTTTAATTTATTTATATCTAATTCTTCTTTCATTCTTATTAATAAATAAAACTTTTTTTTACACGTCTCTTTTATTTCAATTTTATCTTTTATATTTTTATAAAAAGAATAGGAAATAACTGTTTCCCCATCTTTTGCTAATGATTCTCCAAATCCAATTTCCTCTAAAGGTTTTCCAGATAATATATAATCCCTTTTATTTAATATATTTCCAACTTGTAAAAAGTTTACTTTTCCATATGTAATGACTATATGAACTTTTAAATATTTATTTTCAATTGGGGTTGGAAATTTATTTAAAAATTTATGAATATTCATACAACATCCTAAAGCCAATAAAGATATTCTTCTAATTTTATTTATTTTTATTTCATCTATATTTTTATTTTCATTAGTATTATTTATCTCATTTTTTTTTCTGTCTTTTTTTTCATTATTTTGGCTTTCTATTTCTATATTTTCTTTTACAACTAATTTTGTTTCTTTTTTTTTTTTGGGAATTTTTTTTTTCATTTTCACATTTAAAGGCCAAATAACCATAACTGCATCGCCACTGAACTTTATAATATCTCCACCCCAACTGTCTATTATTTTTATCAAAATATTAAAAAATTTATTTAAACAATTTCCGAGAAGTTCTGCTCCATTTATCTTTTTATCCAATTGCTCAGCCAGGCTCGAGAACCCGCTCGCATCGCAGAAAAACTGAGTCGAAAAATGTGTAAAAATCGAAGCAAAAAATATGAAATAAAAAATGTGTAAAAATTTAAGCAAAAAATATGAAATAAAAAATGTGTAAAAATTTAAGCAACAAAAAGGAGAAGCCTACCACGACAGCATTAAACTTTTGGATAATCAAATTATCGAAAAATTTTTTGGGGTTACTATATCTGCTATAAGCATTTAACAAAATTTTTGGGAAAAAAGATCTGAAAGTCGATATATTATCGATTTCAGTTATGTTATTTTTATATTCATTCTTTTCATTTTTTTGTAGATGTTTTTTATTTAATTCACTTTCAATAATACGTTCACATTTTATGCTAAACCACCTCCAATCAGATATGTATTCATTCTAAAAAAAAAATAAATATTATGTGTGTGTGTGTGTGCATGCTATATACCGAATAAATTATTATAGGATTAAAAAAAAATATTTGTAAAAAGAATAAAATATAAATATACATATAAAAAGAGTTAGCAAAACTAAAACAACATATAAAAATTCCTACATAATACTCTTTGGAAGGTATATTAGTATCATTTTCTTCATATCCCAAATTTTTATTGTCGTAATGTTTTAAATATTCGTTGAATATATTTTTGATCATTTTTTTACATTAACTTTGTTGCAAATGAACATTTTAAAATTAAAAAAAAAATAAAAATAAAGTGTGATTTACAATTTAAAAAAAAAATATATATAATTGTTTTAATTGTAAGCCATAATCAACAAAGATATAAATAAGAAACAAATTTAATTAAAATAAGATAGAGCATATACAACATATTTATATAATGTAATAATAAATATGGGTTGTGGTTGCAGAAAATATGCCACTCATTTATTTATGCACATTATCAAATATAAAATGCTAGTTGTTTAGAAAATTGTTAGAATGCTTTATGTGGAAATAAAAAAACAAATATATAATTAAATTAATGCAGAGACTTGTGATAAAATATGTCAATAGTTAGATAAATAAATAACATATATCACATAAAATATGTAAAGATAATTAAAGTTTGCTTTTGTAATAAAAAAAAAGACGTAGTTTTTTAAAAAATAAAATAAAATAACACTCATATTATGTATATTGCGTGCATTAAATTGTATATAAAACATTTTCCATATTTTAACCTCGCAAGTTGAAAATCGCAAAAATACTGAAAAAAATACTGAAAAAATATTGCAAACAATAATATAAATTAGATATCTTTGAATAAAGAAAAAAATATGATAAAAAGAGTGCAAAGATATTCTTGAAAATTATGATTTGTTTTCAATCCGTAAAGAATATTACTATAATAATAACTGTTTTCTTTTTCATTTTTTTTCAAATATTTTATTTTTGCTACCATAATTAGACAATATATGCATGTGCATATATCATAAATAAAATGAATGATAAAATTAGGAAATATAAAAAATAATTACAAAAAAAAAAATTAATTTAAATAAAATATTGGAATTTTAATCAAAGTCAAGGAATATGAAAGTTATTTTGTAGATTTAAATTGTATGCACTGATATTTTCCATAATTTATTATTGTAAATACTTTTATACGAATAACAACTATATGTTAATATATATATCATTTTTACTAAAATTATATAAAAAAAGAAACCTTAAAACTACAAACTGATGAAATAATAACAATATAATTAAAATTGTGGACCATATATAGAATATTATATTTTTTTATGAATAATATATACACAACAAATGTTTTAAGATTTGTTTTTTTTCATTTCTTTTATTATTTATCATGTTTTATTTAAGTTATATAATACTTCTAAAATGTCACCAAATCAAATAATTGTAAACTAAAAAAATTGCATTGAAATAATACAAAATGTTATTAACACTATAGTAAAAAAAAAAAAAAAAAAAAATATATGATAAAATATAGGATCCTTGTTGCGGAAATTTACAAATTAAGAGAGGAATAAAAAATGTAAAATAATAATCCAAAATAACATGGAATTGTAGGAATTTAATAATTCTGTAAAATTTTGGCAGGCAGTTGATATATAATACTCCAAAAAACAAAAGTATTCAAATTTTGGAGAAATATAAAATTATAAACCATTTCATATATATAAATTTGCAATGCATTTCTTTTTTCTTTTTCAAGTTCATATTATTGAATTAACCAAATTGAATTCAAAGAAATAAACATACAACATATTTGAATATAGAAAAAACGAAACAATGTATAGTTCAAGCCCAATAATATATAAAAAGTTTAAGATATATAATAATCGAGATGTAATAATAATAGTTGGAATCAATAAAAAAGAAGATGCATACAGTATTTGTGAATTAAAACGAGATAAAAAAATAGAAATAAAAAAATATTATGAAATATTTGGTAAAACAAATTATCGAAATTTAATAAAAAAAAAAAAAGGAGAATATTTATGTAGATGTGAAGGGATATTAGGATGCATACAATTTCTAAATTATCCATATTTATATGTAGTTACAGATAAAGAAAAAATTGGGGTTTTATTTAATGAACATGCCATATATAGTGTAAAGAATGTTCTATTAATACCTTTTAAAGAAACTGTATTTGAAAAAACAAATCATGAAAATAATTTAGTACAAATATTTTACAATTCAGCAAATCATAAGTATTTATATTTTTCATATACATATAATTTAGCTAATAGTTTACAAAATAATTATTTTATACAAAAAGAATATTTGAAAGGAAATATAATATATAATAGAAAATATAAAAATAATTATATATGGAATTTTTACCATTGTAAATCATTTTTAAAAAAAAATATTTTTATTTGTCTTTTTGTAATAAATGGTTATTTAATTCAATCTAAAATACAATTTTCAGGAAAATATGTTGACATCACATTTGTGGCTAGGCGTAGTTATAAATATGCTGGAACACGTTATAGAAAACGTGGAATAAATTATAATGGATTTTCCGCTAATGAAGTAGAATCTGAAATTATTTTACATGAAAAAAATAATATATCGAATGGTATATTATCTTATGTACATTTAAGAGGATCTGTACCAATATTATGGAATCAATCTATAAATTATAAATTGTTAAAAAAACCAAAAATTAAATGTTTAAAAACAGATATAAATTTTATATGTACAAAGAAACATTTTAGTTATTTATTTAAAAAATATGGTTATCCAATTACAGTTGTTAATTTATTAAGCAAAAATAAATATAGTGATGAAAATTTATTATCTAATACATATAAAACATGTATTAATGCAATTAATAAATATATCCCGTCAACTATTCGAATTTTATACAAACATATAGATTTAAGAAAATCATATAAAATAGGAACAAAGTTTGCTCAATATAATTTAAAACTTTTATTTAAATTTTCTTTAAATAATATAGGTTTTTTTTTTACACACAATAATCAAGTTTTGTCAATGCAAAGAGGTGTACTTCGTTTTAATTGTGTGGACTGTATAGACAGAACCAATGCTGCTCAAATTTTTATAAATATATATATGTTCATAAAATTTATTACATTAATAAATGTGTTAAAAAAATCTGATTTATTTATATCTGATTTAAAACAACTTTTTCAAATGTGTGAACAATTAGGAGATGCTGTAGCAAAACAATATGCAGGTTCTATGGCTCATAAAAAATACACTTCTGAACAATATACAAATTTTTTTATACAAACAAAAGAGTTATTTACATCAATTAAAAGATATTATATCAGCTCTTTTAACGATTTAGAAAAACAAAATTCAATAAATTTATATTTAGGTGTTATTAAATCTAAGCTTAATGAAATATCAAATGCACATTACCTCGATACTTATATCCATAATTCCTTTTTCAAAGATTTTGGAAATGATAAATATTGGTGGGTTCTACCTCTAGAGCACTTTTATTATAAAGTAGAATCACTACTTGATGGACCATTCGATAGATGTGAAAAATGGAACAAAAAAAAAAAAAAAAAATTATGTAGACATAAAAAAAAAACAAAATTATATATATCAAAATTATCTTTGCATTTAAAAGGATATACAAAAATTGTAAAAAATATAAACGCCAATTTAAAATTCTATAATTGTTATAGTAAAACAAATGTTTTTAAAAATATGTATAATGCCAATAATATTCTTAATATATTTTTAAAACAAAATTCAATATTAAATTTGGAAAAATATTCAAATATAAATAATATTACTAAAGTTAAAAGACCCCAAGGAATATACACAAAAAATAATATAGTAAATAATAATCAAATAATTTTTAATTTTTTTAAAGAAATTTGCTACACATTTGAATATTACAATGTTTATAAAAACAACTTTAATAAATTTTTTAAAAATAAAAATATTTTTCGACTAAAAATTTGGAGATTAATTGCTTGTTATAATTACCTAAATTATTTGAAAATATTTTTTCAATTTTTTTTTCTTGTTTATTATTCTTTTTGTTCTAAATATAACGTTATTCAAGTTTATTTGGAACATTTGCGAATCATTTCAGAATGGCAAACAATCCAATTATCACATCATGAAACACCCCAAACAAACAAAACAAACGAAATAAACAAAGACAAATATTATTTGTATAGTGATGGGAATAACTACTCGCAAAGTAGCTTTGATGAAGAAAGTTGTATTGTTAACAGAATCGACAATTTATTCCACATTTCAAGCCAATTTAATTCTTATAAAAATGATGTAGAAAATATTATTGAACAATTTAAAAAACGGGGGAATATGGCTATTGTATTACATTCATATATTAATTATTTTTATATAAATAAATTTAACTATAATTATTTTATTCTAAACTTATCATATATATCAGAGGAAGATAACCAAGCCGTTTCGGAAAATCGAGTAAAAAATAGTAATGATAAAATCAGTCATATAAATTGTGAAAACCAAATGGATGTACAAACAAAAAAAAAAAAAAAAAAAAATACAGAGCTTTTTAACGAAATTGCAATGTCTTGTAGTAACTATCAAATCAAAGGATTGTATGCTTTTAGTTCCAAAATAATTCATAAAAAAAAATATTATTGTGGAAAAAAAAATGATTTAAAAAGCAAACTAATTTTTTCAGCTAATTATTGTTTCAAAAAAAAATCGAAACTTATATTGGATAATCATAAAAAAAAGAAAAAAACTATTATAAATTTGCCGCGTGTATATAGTCCAATATATTTTAATGTAAAACTGTTAAAATATTTTATGTTTGTTCATTATTATTCTTCTTCTAATTATAATAATTTAGCGAATGTAAAAAAAAAAATTGGAATAATTGATATGGGAAAAAATAAAGATTTGGTAGAAATACAAAATGCAAATAATATTCATAAATCAAATAAAGCTATTACTTTTTATAATATTCAATTTTATCTCAAAAAAATTATTGGAATGCATAACGGGTGTAATATTAACACATTTTTCAATGAACTATATATGTCTTATATTTATAGTTGTCATTATTACAAAAAATTTAATTTGAATTTCCAAAGGGATATAAAAACACTTTTTTATAATACTACAAACTCAATTAATAATTGTAATAATAATAATAATGATAACAATGAAAAAAAGGCAAGTAATATAAAATCAGAAAAAATTCAATTTTTGCATGAATATAATTCATTTGAAAATATTTTAAAAGAAAAAAAAAAAATTAAATTAATCGATGAAAAAATACACAATGAAATAAATCATCATTATCAACTAGCTAATAAATATATGTCTATTGATAGCTTCCAAAAAAAATATTATCATGAAATGAAATATTTTCAAGAAAAAGATCAAAAAATTAAAAATTATTTTAAAAAAAATACTAAACTATGTAATATTTCAAATAAAAATGACCATAGTACTAAGATAGTTGAGTTCATTGAAAATGTCAAATTAATTAATAAAAAACAAGTATATAAATGGGAACATAAAAATGTTGAAAATTTTAATTCATTATATGATAAACTTGAAAATAAAATGAATTATCACGATTATTGTGATCCTCTACGTAGAAAAATATTTGCCTAAAATATATAATGCGCTATATACCTCAGTAAGGCAGTAACTAGTCATATATTTAATATATAAAAATATATGAACGAATTCAATTTTAACAATGAAAAAACAATTATACTGACATATTTTGTAATAAACGAATATAAATCATTCCTTATTATGTTATTTTTTTGTTAATATCTATGCATATATATTTGCATGATGTTTTATAAAAATATAATATGAAACGATGATGTTTTCACCATTATTGCAACTGCTGGACGAATATAGAAAAAAAAATTATAACAAAATAACAATAATGGAAAAAGTCAAAAAATCAATAAAACTGAGCATATAGGTGTTTAAAATGGGGTACTGTTTTAAATTGCACCTTTAAAAAAATAGAAGGCCATTAATGGTATGGGTGCCTTATTTCCTTCAAAGCCATTTTTATTCGGTTAATGCTTTTAAAAAAAAAAAAAAAAAAAAATCATATGTATATAAATGCTAATAGTTCCTCTTTTTGCCTGAACGTTCATAATTTTTTGTTTATTAAAAAAATAATGTTGCGTCTTTGTGACTTACTCAATTGGGATATCCCCACTAACGGATAGAACGTACTCCTTTATTTTATTTTCAAAATCTGAGAAGAAAGAAATGCAATGAAATAAGCAGATATAATAAAAATGAGATTGTTGCATTAGTAGAAAATGTGAAACTCTGAGGCAATATAATGATACTAGCTAAATGAGAAAAACAAAAATTTGCATGATTGTGCATGTAGAATATTGAAAGAAAAAAAAAAAAAAATAACAATTCATAAATAGTTATTACTTTCAAGAGATACAGCCTCTAAATCCAATTCCGAATTTATCAACTTTAAGGAAATATACCCCTTTATTATACAAACAATTAATATTTCTTTTGGAGGAAATATTAAACAAAGTGGCGTTTTATAAAAATCCAGAATAATTAATGATGATAATTTTTGTAAATAGGAAATGTGATTAGGTTGTATATAATCATTCATTATTGATATAAAATTTGTTATAAAAAATGGAATGAGTTCAAAAGATAATATTTTAGGTTTTATAAAATAATTAAAACTTTTTAATACTTCTCCTTCATAATATATTATGGCTTTTTGAATAAGTTGCAATTTTTGTCCTGAATTATTTAATACCCATTTAGAGGAAGAAATATTTATATATTTTTTTTTTTTTTTACATAATTTTTTAAATTTTTGTATATAAGCATTTTTGTCAATATGTGGATTTTTTAATATATCATTATCTCCTTCGTTTTTATTTAATTGATCAAGATTGTAATGCTCGATTTTGTTCGTATTTTCCTGATTATTATCTTTTTCTGTTTCTTTTTCTGTTTCTTTTTCGGTTTCTTTTTCTGTTTCTTTTTCGGTTTCTTTTTCGGTTTCTTTTTCTGCTTCCTTTTCTGCTTCTTTTTCCGTCGAAAAGTTATATTCTGATAAATCGTCGCTATTGCACTCCGAAAGATATGAATTAAAAAGGTCGCTAACATCACTAATATTATTTATATCAGATATGTATCCAGTATCTGTAATAATATTGTTAAGATCTATCAATTTATTATACAAGTTCATATAGTGTTTTTTTTCTCCATCTTCTTCTTTATTTACCTGATGTGGGTGTTTGTCAGTATTTTTTATATCTTCATTTTGTGTGCCTATTTTTCTTTTTTTTTTATTTTGCATATTGTTTTCTGAAACATTAACACTTTTATTGTGCTCATTTGCACATGCTAATATTTCACTTTTTTTTCTAGCCATTTCTATAAGTGTATCAAAAGTATCGTCATTTTTTATTTCATAACAATTTTGGTGGTTATATATTAAATCAGGTTGAATTTGTTTAATTTTTTTTTTGATAATTTTTTTTTTATAAAAATAATTAAGTAATTTAAAAATACCTTTAGGTATATCATATAATTTTTGTGATTTTTTACATTGCTCAAAATCTTCTCGTAATTTCCATGCTAAAAATATACATGACCCAGCAATAATATAATTTATAGGTTTATTTTTTTTTGTTAATTTTTTTTTATTATATTTATGCATATAATGTAATGCCATTGCAATAGTGGAAAATGACAAACGTAAATATTTTCCTAATATTATGATAAACTTAGATGTGTTTAAAACATATTTTCTAAATTTCTTTTTTTTCATAAATTTTATATAATATTGATCAATTATATTAAATTGCATATTAGTATTGAAAGCTATTTTTAATTTTTTATATATTTCTTTTTTAATTTGTAATTTTATATTATCTATGATTTGTTCACCACTATGTTTGTTGTTATCGTTTTCATCACTGTCTTCTTCATCATTTCTTTCATAATTTTGGTGATTTATATTATTTAGAGATGGAGTTAAATCATTTTTTTTATTATTTTCAAGTTCATCATATTTATTAATATCATTTAATTTGTAATCATTATTCATATTTTTATTTTCTCCTTTTCTCCCTATTCCTAAAATCTGAGTTGAGTAATAAGAGTCACAACATTCATGAAATTGTTTTTTTTTTTTATTTTTTATTTTTTCACATATTTCAGTATTTGTATTATTTATAAATATGTTTTCTTTTTCATCATTGTCATTTTTCAATTGGTAATATTTACCTAATAATTTTGTGGTGGTATTTTCCATATTAATTGTGTTAAATTGAAAACCTATTTGTTCTTCTGATTGTTCTTTATTCTCATTTATTAAATATTGTATATAATTATTTTGTTCATTTTCATTTCTTTTGTTTTTTAAATTATTTATATTTTGAATTTCCTTTACTTTATCCTCCCCTATATCATCATATATATAATTGTTGATATGCTCATGTTTTTTTTTTTCATTTCTTTGTATTATACTATCTTTATTTAATTTTAATTTTTCTTTGTTTTGTTTATTTAATGAATAATTTCTTATAACATTTTCATCAACACTTAAATTATAATTGTATAATAATTCAATGGTTTTCATATTTTTGCAATTTTTTTTTTTATTTAAATCATAATTATAAAAAACAAAAATATATATATAATTCAAACGGTTTTATAAAAATCTCTTTTAAGTGTGCTATTTATCTATATAATTTTTTTCCATTTTTTTTATTTCAATTAAAAAAATTATCCTTATATATGAGCCGAGGCCTTTCGCACTGATTTTCTGCATATAGGTATGCAGTTACGTCGTTAAGGAATTAACTGGTTTTATGTATCCTTTTTTATTATCATTTATTTTGTTTTATTTCGCTTTATTTTTATTTATATTTTTCTATTTCTCTATTTATATTTTTTTTTCATTTTTATTTGGCGATTTTATTTGTTTTTTTGTAATTGGGGCATTTTGAATAGCAGCGAAAAATGATATGACTAATTTGCTGTTGTAAAATAAAAAAAACAAACATACGTATATATTTGTTTTTTTTTAATTTACAAGAATATCCTTAAACTACCCCTTTTTTATATATGTACTGGAATTAAGCCATACTTAGAAGTAGCATAATTAAGCGAGGAAAAAGATTGCCATAAAAAATAGGGTTAAAAAAATAAAATAGTAAAAAATATGATTAAAAAAAAAAATTAGCTAGCTGTTTGGATGGATAAGAAGAATATGCATATGATATATACATCTTTATCGTGAAAAAAAGTATATTTCATTTTATATAAGGTTATTTAAAATTAATGTCAAATATAAAGACATATAGTGAATATATACAAATTAACTAAAAATAAAGTAAAATATAAAACTGATAAAATGTTGAACTATAACCTTAGCAACATATGTGGGAGCTTTTATACAGGAGGCAAGTTAGCATTTAGTGACGATGGAAATTCTTTATTTGTCCCAATAAATAATAGAATAAATGTATACGATTTAAGTAGCAATACATGTAATACATTACTTTCAGAAAATAGAAATGATTTAAGAATTATAGCTATTCATCCAAATATGGATATATGTATAAGTATCGATAAATTTGGATATGGTTGCGTTATTAATTTATTAAAAGATAAAATAATAGCTAGAATTTTATTTAAATCAAAAACTGGTATAATCACTTCTTTCAATTATAATAATATTTTCACACCTCAAGAAGAACAAGATTTTGTTAATTTTTCTACTTTTACAAATAGTGGAAAATATTTTCTTGTAGCCATAGGTCGAAGAGTAATAATATGGAATACCCCATGTAAACATAATAAATATAGATTAGTAAAATATAACGATTTATGTTATCATTCTTTAAATATTATATCAATAGATATATCAAATGATGATGAATATTTTTTAACTACTTCATATGATTTAACTATAAGGATACATACAATTAGCAAAAAAAAAAAAATACGTCCAACTGTTCTTAGTGGCAATAAGAGTATTATTGTTGGAGCATTTTTTTCAAAAAATCGAGATTTTATTTTTAGCGTTAATAAATCGGGGCTCATAATAGTCTGGGCTTATGAAGTTCCCAAGACAGAGGCTGAAGAAGTTAGGGGTGAAGAAATTGTAAATGAAGAAATTGTAGATGAAGAAATTGTAGGTGAAAAAATTGTAGGTGAAAAAATTGTAGGTGAAGAAATTGTGGGTAAAGAAATTGTGGGTAAAGAAATTGTAGATGAAGAAATTGTAAATGAAGAAATTGTAGATGAAGAAATTGTAAATGAAGAAATTGTAAATGAAGAAATTGTAAATGAAGAAGTTAGGGGTGAAATAGAAACTGAGGCAAAGAGAAGAAGATATGTAAAGGCATATGAAAAGAGGTGGTGCTATAAAAAAATATATTATTGTAATCAAGATAAGAACGAAGAAGTTGTTAAAGCATGTTTTAATAAATATCGTGATTTATTAGTTATTGGATATAGTAACGGGAAGTTTGCTATTTATAACACCCCTGAAATGACGTCTCTGTATAATATTAGAATTAACACAAATGTAATTGATGATATAGTAATAAATAAAGATGGAGATTGGATCGCTTTAGCTGAATCTACAAATGGAACTATAATAGTGTGGGAATGGCAAAGTGAAAGCTATATATTAAAACAATATACTAGCAATAAAAATGTAAAATGTGTAAAATTTTCACCAATTATAAGTCATTTAAAGATAGGAAGTAATATAGTTAATAATTCAATGTCATATCATGAATGTGATAATTTTACAAGTAAGTTTGTTATAGCAACAGGAAATGAAGATGGAACGATAAAATTATATGACTATTTATCGTATATAAATTTTGTAACATTTACTGCACATACAAATAGTGTTACAGATATATGCTTTTTACCACAAGGGAATGCATTTATTTCATGTTCTTTAGATGGAACTTTAAGAGCATTTGATTTATTACGATATCGAAATTTTAAAGTATATACAGCAGATTTATTAGAGGAGGATAATAATTTTTTTGCTAAAAATAGCAATAATAATATGAACGAGTCAGGTAAAATTGTTGCCAAAAAAATTTCTAAAAAAATTAATGTACAGTTTTTGTGTGTGAATGTGAATGTAAGTGGAAATATAGTGGCTGCTGGGGGAAGAGGAAACGAATACATTGTATATATATGGAATATTCAAACTGGAAAATGTATAGATAAATTGTATGGTCATAATTCTCCAATTACAAAAATATGTTTTAGTACAAATTTAAAAAATGAAGGAGTTATAGCTACCTGCTCATGGGGTAATAATATTCTTATTTGGGATTTATATTCGAGAAGAAATAAAGGAAGTAAATTTGAAGAAATTATGAACTCACAAAGTATTTCATATATGTGTTTTGACCCAAGAGGTAATGATATATTAGCAGTATGTACGTTAGGGTGCAAAATCAATTTTTGGGATATATCGGTGCAAGAAATTGTCGGAACTATAGAAGGTGCAAGAGATATAAAAAGAGGAAGATTATTAGGAGAAGAATATTCGGCTATTCCTAAAATGAATAATAATAAAAAAAAAAGAAATCGAAAAGATGGAAATTATCCTTATGTAGATGATTTAGAAGACCAAGGAACAAATACGGTTGTAAACCAAAACTGTTATTTTACATGTATTGATTATATACATAATGGGAATTATTTAGCAGGTGTAGCCAATACAAGTGTGAGTTTATATATATATGATACAAATATATATTTATTAGTTAAAATAATAGATTTAACAAAAAATTATTGTGTTGATGGAATAAAAAGAGAAATATCATCACGATATTTAACAAGCGAAGGGAAACATATATATGAATATGATATAAGTGATGAAGAAGGCGATATATATTTAGATAATTATAAAATATTGAATAGAAAAAAAAAAGAAAATATATTGCCTGGTCAGGTAAATGAAAATTTTTTAAATAATAAATTTAAAAAATATAAATTATTATTAAATTATATTAACATATCAGGCGATGATAGACATATAGCAGTTGCAAGTAGTATCGGATTATACATTCTAACAAAAGATCATCAATATTATTATGTACCGAATTCAAAAAATTTATATAAAGGTTTATTAGTTCCTATAAATTATGATCCAAAATTTTTAACACAAAATGTTAATGTAAAAAATTTTAAACTTTCTTTAAAAAAAAAAGAATATATTAAAGCATTTATTCTTTCATTAGCTTTAAATAATTATGAACATATTTTAGAGGTATATGAAAATGTCCCATATAATTTAATCCCTTTATGCGTTAAAGTTTTAACAAAGCCATTTATATATATATTAATAAATTTTATAAAAACATTATTATTAAACGATACAATCAAACATATACATTTACACTTATATTACCTTAATTCAATTTTTACAATTCATTTTAGCATTTTTATAAATAGTGATTTTAATACAGTAGTTAAAAATACTAGTGGAATGAACAAAAATGGACAAGATGATAAAAATGCTCGAACTTCTATTTCAACAATTTCAGATGAATATAGAATATCTCTTCTCTTTATATTAAAACAAATTATTACTTTATATAATGGATTACAATATTTATACACTAATAACATTAACGTTTTAAAATATTTAAGTTTAGATTATGTACCATAATAAAAAATTGTGTGTTAATATATAGGCACCTTTGAGTTTGTACTTTTTATATTTAATTTTTTTTACATGCTTTATACATTTGTGTACTAAAACTTTTTAATTTGGTGAAACCATTCATCATAATTTTTTTAATTAAATAAAAAATATAACACAATAAGGAATATACATATAAATGCGAATCGATTCAAATATTGCATTTATATATTCGTAAACATTTTATTCTTTACCATTACATTATGGGAATGCTAAATAATTTCTTTAAAAGAAAAATGTTTCAAATAAATATAAAGGGGAATACGGATGTTTCTGTTTATGTTTTAAAATAATATAAATAAGTATATGAAATGTATATATATACAAACAAAGTTAATTAAAAAATATCACATATATTCCCTATTCTCCTTTTTATGATTATTCATAAATCAACGAATCTGAGATATTTTTTTTTTGATGGCATTTCAACTTGGGTTACTTCATTTTTAAAATATTTAGATATTTCATCATCCTGAAGAGTTGGAATGATACAACATTTATCACTTTCATTCCAATTAACAGGTGTCGCTACTGGTATTTTATAAGTAAGTTGTAAAGATTTTAAAACTCTTAAAATTTCTTGAGCATTTCTGCCAGTTGTAGCTGGATATAATATAGTTGCTTTAATTGTTTTTTCAGGGGAAATAAAAAAAAGGCATCTACATGTTAATGGTAAACCATTTATGTCTTTTTCTTGTTCATCCATAATTTTTAATTTATTTGCAAGTTCTCGTGATTCATCACAAACAATAGGAATTTCCCATTTATTTAATTTTCCATAATGTTTTATATCTTCTATCCATTGATCATGTGATTCTTTTGAATTACAACTAAATCCTATTAATTTACAATTAAGTTTTAAAAATTCTTCATGCATTTTTCCTAATTCTGCTAATTCAGTCGTACATACTGGAGTAAAATCATTTGGATGGCTAAATAATATTGCCCAGCTATTTTCTATATATTTATATAATTCAAAATCGCCATTTATACCTGAAGCTTTGGCTGTAAAATTTGGAAATTTTGCTCCTAAATGATATCCCATATTGATATACAAATTGTTGTATTTATGTGCTGAAAAAATATTTTAGAATATCTATATTACAGTGATGCTCTTATTTTGTTTCCTAAAAAGCTGTTATTAAATTATTTCAAAATTGGAAAAAATATAATTGCTTTCTGGTTATAAATTTTTTTTTTTATAAAAAAATATTATTTTTTATTTCCTTAATTTTTTTTTTAAATATATGAACGTGCATGTATTTTAATGGAAAAATAAACAGTGTGAAGAAAAGGTTAAAAATAAACAATAAATTTATAAATAAAATTGAAAATAATTTGCAATAACAAAATATTTCAGTAAGAAACAATAAAAGGAAATATGATAAAAAATAAAATAATTTAATACAAAAAATGAAAATTGTATTCGAAAATTCTATCGAAACGGCTGGTTTGTAAAGCCCGTATACATATATACATTCTACTTTTTCAAATAATTGTAAAATAATTATATGGTTTTGGAACAGCAAAAGAATAATACTATTTTTAACGTATAAATATACGAAAGTAAATTTATATATATATTCCGAACCATGTGCATACACAATATATGCATTTAACCCTGTCGAATTTTATAATAATGTTAAAGGCGCACCAAAATATAAATAATAATAATGGAAACAGCAAAACACATTAAAAATTATGAACATACATAATTTGTAACCTATGCAAATACCCAACTTCGACTGTAAATTAATATTCGCTAAAAGTATAAGACAATAAATAAATAATAAATAACACAATTATCGCACTGTTAATAGGAAGAAAAATAATATATATGTTCATAGGCTATATACAATATGCGACAACGTTTAAATACCTTATAATTTTAGAAAGTTTTAAATAATAAGTTTATGTACAAGTTTAAAATAGGATATAAATTTAATAATAATTTTTTTTTCACTATTATTCATATGATTATTGTGTGTATTTCTATGATGCATTTTAAGTGTCTGATTGATATAGGTATTATTTATTATAAAAAAAGTTAGGCCCTATTGGTGTGCTTATATATAAAGGTTTTTATTGGATTGAAGAAAAGGTGAAGGGTGTTGTATTATTGTATATAAAGATACGCTTATGTATATTTTTTAAAATGAATAATAATTTTTGAATTAATTTCCTTTACAAATATTTGTTTATTTTTACTTATTTATTATTTGGGTGATTTATGTTGTTTTAATTATTAAAATTATATGACCAAGCAATATTTTTTTTTCTAAAGGGAATATGAATAGGTTAATATTCTATGATGAAATATATGCTTAATTAAAAAAGGAGAAAAAATAGTTTGAATAAATTATATGAATTACTATATATTAGTGATCCATTTTTATAGAATAAAAGTTGTGATATATTTTAATAGTAAGTAGTTAGCCTATAATAATTTTATTTATGCTTTCAAGTTATGTGTGTGATTTTTTTAATATTATTTCTATTTTTGCCATGTTATCAATCTGGATATGTAAAAGAATTACGTAATAATAAAACTTTTTAAATTCGTCACTAAAATTATTTACATTTATCACTACATTATTCTTTATTTTAATTTTAATTTTAATTAATTTTTTTTTTTCCCTGCCTTTTATTTTGAAATCGCACTAATGCACATGTACCACACACAAGTATGCAAATATATAATTCGTAAAATTGTTAAATTAAAAAGATGAGATATGGATAAAATAATTTTAGGAAAATTAGTAAAAATTTAATAATGTAAATAGTTATATAAAAAACTAGCTTAAATAGTTTAAAGATTGCATATTTTTGTAAAATTACTCCATTTTAGGGATAAAATATAATTATAAGGGTTGGTTATAGAAACAACAGTATGTGTGTAAAAGTTTAGAAAAATTATTTATAATACGCTTTAAAAAAAAAGCGAAAGTGAGAATAAACAAATTATAAATTGCATATTAAAATGTACATTTTCATATATATACGAGACACCTTTAAATATTTTTAACTCCCATTTTATTAGTTGAATGATCATATATAAAAATAAATGATATTTAAAAAATAATAAAATAAATGCAATTTTTATGTTCAAACTATATTATTACATTTTGTTTTTGTTACACATATTTTATATTTTTTTGTTATTATTATATTATTATTATTTTTTGTTTTGGAGCAATATTTTTCATGAATTTTTTAAGTGATTATCAAATGTTACATTACTATTCCATGTGAAATTGCGCTTCTCTCTACAGTATAGAAAATATAAGCAATATATATATACTTATATTTGCATTCTATTTTTAGAGTTTATTATGTTAGTTTTATTTAAAAGCAAACATAGAAAATTGTGTATTTATTGTATGTGTATAACCCATAACATATATATATATTTATGTATATAAAAAATATATATATAATATTTATATATATTAGTTTACATATATTAATATTTAATTTTCCCCATTACAATTTTGTGTTATCGCATCATATAAGGATTTTTTCGAATTTTCCACTTATATTTCGATTATGTTTTTATTTGTATAATTTTGTTTCGTTATTAACCTGCTTAAATATTTTTCATAATAAACACCAATCTATGTTTTCAATAATTTTTAATGATATAGAATGAAATGATATTTTATTTTTTCCAGTTATATAAATAAGATATCCAAGATTCGTCGATATGTGTTAAGCGTGCTATTGTTACTATTTGTTTATTTATTTTTTATGGGAAAATTAATAGTATTGTTTATGGTATGTTTATTATATGACCTGTGCATATTTTTTTTTGCATAATAAGCGAATTATTTCCTTTAATTATATCCATGTAATTTATGTGTTTTTAGTAAAATATAACTTAATTTTATGTGATAATATAATTATTTATTATTATTTTTATATTTTCGATTTGGTTGTGTTTGTAAATTTGAGGGTGATACTATCCTGCCCATATCATGAGCAAGTTACACCCCAAGTTTTATAAGCTTATTTATTATATTTTAATATTTTTTTAATTTAAAATATAATAACAAATATGTGATAAATATAAATAAATGAATGTATAATATATATACGTGTGTGAATAAATTTAATATACTTTTACACATATGATGGAGTAAGTTTGTTGTTTTTGTTTTATCAGTTTTTACTTCCCTTTTGGGAATATGTTTGTATATACACTATTTGAGAAAATATGAACATATTCAATTATCCATTTTTATGTGCATATATATATTAGAGGGATCAAATGAAACTACTATATTATATGGATACTTTATTATTCCTTTTTTATTACACCGAATTATTTGCATATAGAACTAAAATACACATTTTATTATATTTTTTATTATCAGCATTTATGATATACACTTTTTATTTATATTGATTGTAATTTATATATATTCGAGGGGAAAGGAAGAAAAATAGAAAAAATAGAAAAAAATATAAAACTATAGAAAAAAATACAAAACTATAGAAAAAAATACAAAACTATAGAAAAAAATACAAAAAAAGGATGTAAGCAAAAAAGAGATACCGAAACAAAGGAAATATGAAATTCGGCTTAAGCTAAGCCAAATTAGATACAAAAAAAAATATTATTCCATTATATTTGTAAATATTGTGTTTTAAGAATCATTAAAATTTTAGTGCGTTTGTTTAATTTTGTTTATTTGATTAATTCGTTCATTTTCTAAATATATATATAATATATTATATATTTTTTTTACACATATATTGTGAATAATGGCCCTAAGAAATTTAAACTCTAGGAAGTACACATGGACGATTAGTAAATGAACCTCATGATATTTTTTTTTATATGAAATTTATATCCCATATTGCTACGATATATGTATATATAAAGTGTAAATTTAATATGATATATAATATTTGATATTTGTATCAAATACAAAAATCAGCAATATACACATTTTATTCAACACATTGAAACATATATATTTATGCGAACAAATAATATGGATAAATATTTTTAGAATTTTTTTTTAACATATTTTCGCATATTATAAGCATATATATTATTTGAAATGCTCCAATTTTTTCTTTTTATTTCATATTTATTTTATTAATTTTTTTTAAGTTCACAATTTTTACTATATATGTGTGCATATATTATTGTGTAAGTATATATAAATTTATATTGTTTCGAAGAAAAGTTATATTTTTCTTTAATTCTCATTTATATATATTTATGTGTAACATTCCTTTGTAATTTTTTGTGTAATAAATTATGTTATATACATTTTTTTTTAATTCAACAATATTATTTTTTATTAAAAATATTTTAATTTTTATTACGTGTTTTGCTTCCATTTATTTCTCTAATTTTCACCTCTTAACATTATTTTTTTTTTTGCCAATTTGTACACAATTGTATAATCTGCACATTGCAAATTCATTAAGAGCCACGTATAATGCATGTGTATATGTTTACATATATATTATATGTACCGTTTTTTAAACATTTAGAATTATATTTATTCATACATACATACACATATGCATATGTATGTATGGATAAAATTTAAGTTTTAAATATGGATGATTTTGAAATAAATCTATCACTTGAGAATTATTTAGAAGACGAAAAGGTGTTACATAATTTTCCTTTAAAATATATATATATATTAATATATGCTTACAAAAATTATTATTTTAACATTTATTTAAAACAAAAATGTAAAAATAAACCGAATGAAAATTTTATTGAAGACCTAGTGAATAATATTAATGAGGACAATGTCTTAGACTTATCTTTGAATATACTAAAAAAACGGTATAATTATAAAAAAAAAAAAAAACGCATTTTGTTTGATACCTCTGAAAGCATAAACAGTAATTTAAGTTGGAATGATAAACAATATAACGAAGAGGAATCAAACAGGAAAAAAAATAAAAATAGTAACATACATGATCATAGTAACCTCAGTGGTAATGGAATTTATGCTGATGACATTTCTACGATAAAGCCAAATAACGGTAATAATAATTATAATAGTAACATTTCTGTTATTCGAAGCAATGGGAATAACAACAGTAATAATAATTACCTCACAAGTAAACATGAGGATCTTAATCCAACAAATTTTAAAAATAAAGTTTACGGATTTAGCAAATATTTTGAAAACAGCAAATCTTGTTTATCAAAATGGCGAAAAAACTTAAATTTAGCCAATAAAAATGAAAATGTAAATTGTAATGAAGAAAATTGTGATGACCAAAGTGAAAATTATTCTGAACGCGACATAATTTTTTTGATACATTATTTTATGCACAAATTTGTTTTTAGTAAAGATGGTAAAAAAAAAATTAAATTAACGACGAAAAAAAACGTGATTGAAAAATTAGAAAAACTAGAAAAAGAAACATTGAAAATGGACAATATTGTTAAGAGCAGTAACAACCAGTTTAGCAACGCGGAATGTTTCGATAAAAATGATATTACTGGTGTGTGCAATTTAGAAAACAACAGTTTTTATTATGAACAAGTCATAAAAAATGATGAAAAAAAAAAAAATATAAATAATAATGAAATAAATTCTGAGAAAGAGAATAAAACAAGCCATAATATTAGTGAAAATGTAATTTCGCTTACAGAAAATTGTAAGTTACCTGAATATTCTAATAAAATAAAAAATGATGATACATCGTGTTTAGAATATCATAATGATATTAAAATGGTAACATCAGAAAATAAAGATAATGATAATAGTACGTGTGCAGATATAGGGACAATTAAAGATAAAAACGAATGGATTTTGGAAAAATATGACCAATCAGAAAATAACAATATAAATAATAACGAAGTTGCAAATAAAGATAATACTAACCTCGAGAGTAGCAATAATTCAATAAAATGGGAGTTCGGAGGAGATAAAGATTGTGATAAAACACATAATGAATCTGAAATAGAGAGTTTTAATGAAGAAATGGCCATGGAAATCGAAAAGAAAAAAATATATGAAATAATTGAAAACTATTTTTATAAAAAAAATATATGTTTTAATGCAAATGAAATATTTTATCCTTTTAGTGCTAAAAATGTTAACACGCGCAATAAAAGAAAAAATAAAAATAAAAAATTAAATAAACCGCTACTCCCAAATGCTAATAAGTGTGCAAGTGTAATTGAATCGTATGATAATAAATTATCTGAACAAAAATATATGAAAAATAAATCATTACTTTCAAAATTGAAAAAAGGTTTGAATCTATTATTAAAGAATGAGAAAACAAAGAAAAAAGGAAAAAATAAAAATTCCGAGAATAGTACAAGTTATGTGAATAATAATTGTGATGAAAATGAAAATCATCAAATTAATAATGATTTGAAAAAAAAACAAAAAAATGGAAAACATGAATATAAGAAGGAAAATATTACTCCGATTGCCCATCTAAAAAATAATCAAGAAAATTTAAAAGCAAATGTATTAAAAAAATGTCTATTGGATGTAATAGATTATAGCGAAATGTGCATGTTTTCGAATAATGATAATAAAAATAATTTGGTAAATTTTTCAAATAAGACAAAATTTAACATAGGAGGAAATGAACATATAACAAATCCAAGCATACAAGAAAATAATATAACCCAAACATATTTAGATCATCAAAATGATATACATAATAATGATAATCGAAGAAATAATTATAATAATTTTCAAAACATAAAAAATAGAATGGTAAATACAATTGATCAAAGATACGGAAATGAATTAAATAATTCACGAGTTTATAATAATATATATGGAAATACTACAGTAAATATGCAAAATTCAAACATAGGGGATAATAGAAATAAAGAAATTTTAGGAAATTATAATGTAAATACAAATTCTATGTTTTATAATAATTCAGGAGAATATTTAAAAAATCAACAAACACATAATGATTCTATTCACAATAATAGTACTTCAGATAATAACAATTATAATTTATTACAAAACAGACCTAACTATTTTTATAATGGAAGAAATAATACAAATATAGATAATAATGTATTTAACCATTCTATGATAAATACAAAAGACACAGAATTCCATGAAAAAAACAAAAATATGCACATTCAAAATATATCATATAACAATGTATGGCCTACTAATATGTATCCTATTTCAAATGTAAATTCTTTTATTTCATTAGACCCTATGAATAATCAAATTGAAAGAAATTGTAAAACATCTGGAATTAATTTGGATACTAATGATATGATACAAAATGGTAATAAACGAAATATGAGAATACACAATGGAATAGAAAATGAAAATCAAATGAAATCTGAAAACATGAATGAGTCTTATTATAATAAAAATGAAAATATGAATATTAATTATCTTAATAATAATAATATTTCCTCTTATATGTATAATAATTATCACATGTCAACATTAAGGGGAAGAGGTGGAATAAATGCCAAATTGAATCAAAGGGGGTGCAGAAGAGGTCGAGGTCGAGGAAGAATTGCTTCAAGAATAAATAATAATGATTATCTTTTAGGAAATAATAATGCACCGCCCAAAGCAAAACGAGGCAGAAAACCATTAGGAAAACATCTTAGTCAAAATGGTCCTAGAGGTCGGAGACGAAACGATGAAATTGGTAATAATTTTGTTCCTAATATTATAAATGAAGAAAATGATGCTGAAAAAAAAAGTAATGAAGACACAGATGGATGTAATGATAAGGTATTAAAATATCAAAACAAAGATAATGATAATGATGATGATGATGAGGAAAATAACGGGGATAATGAAAATTATGAATCCCAAATGAATGGACATACATCTAGAGCCCATACTAATGTGAATCCTAATAATTCAGAAAATACAACAAATGCACATAATAATAATAATAATAATAATACAACAAATGCAAAGGATCATAAAGAAACAAGTGAAGAATATAATGTAGATAAAACATCAAGTTATTTAGGAAAAGATGAGGAAAATGAAAATAATAATAAAATTAAAAAGAGCCCCAACAGATTAAGCAATAGCAAAACTGGTAAATGCAATAATTATATACTAATTGGAAAAACGAATAAAGATAATAATAGTAGTAGTACAGAGAGTATTTACAATTACAATATGAACGATGATAAAATAGATTCAGGAAATGTTAATAAAGATGGAGAGAATATAAACCCTCTTTGTATCTCAAACAATATTGAAAATAATAGTTTGATAAAATACAAATGTTCAAATGATGATGAACAAATTTTGAATTTGGAAGAAGACTTAAATGTAACATCGTTAAATAGTAAAGTAATATATCCTAACCACAGTAATAATGGTTTGAATAAAATTGAAAAAAAAAAAAATGATGATGATAATAATAAAAGTTCAAAACCATTTTCACATAAAAATGGATATATTTCTAGAAATAATATTCATAATGGAAATATATGTGGCTATATAAATAGTGAATTGAATGATAATAACTTTGAAGGTTCAATGACTAATTTTTATACTGATTCAAATAAAAATAATAATTTGATAAATTTTCGAGATAATAAAAATCTGTCTCTTCAAGAAGAATCAAATGAACCCAAATTTACGAAAATTGGATTGACATCTGAAAAAGATGTTAAACAAACAAAAATAAAAAAAACAGGATCAAACTTTAATACCGTTTTGGGAGTATCTAATGTGTCTAATCTTATGAACGATGAAGATACAACAAATACTACAGTTGATTTTGGAAATTTTAACAATCCAAATAAAATTATAAATAATTATCCTATTAATAATAATCCAAGTTATTTAAAAAGAGGTACTTTAATATGTAATAAAATGAAAGTATTAAGTGATGGAAAAGATGATAGACTATTAGATTTCCAAATTAATAAACAAACATATAAAAGTGAATATAGTGGGGAAGAAAATAATAAAAATAAATGTGGCACTAAAATAAAAAATAATACAAAACATTTATTTGAAAATTTGGAAGGAAATATAAAAGTAATAAATAAAAATCAAGGAATAAAAAGAAGAGCAAATAAAAATTTATCGATAGAAGATGATGAAGATAGCAGTTTAGATCCAAATTTTGGAAAAATTAAAAAATTAAAAAATGGAAATAATGAAGATATAAAAAATGTTGATAAACATGATATCTCTTTTGATAATGAAAAATATGAACAAGTAGAATATACAATGAATAATGAAATGAATTTTGAAAAATATTCTGACAATTTAATTGATGAATATGAAAATATTATGAATAATAAAAACAAAAGTGAAAAAAAAGTTGAGAAAGTTGGAAATAATAATAGTTACAATTATGACGAAAATGTCAAAAATACTCAGACAATAAAAGAAATACAAATAGAATATACGACAAAAAAAATAAATCAAAAGGAACATACTAAGATTTCATCTTATCATGTAAATAATTATAATGAAAATTGCACTGAATGTGATAATAATAATAATGAAATGAAAAAATCAAATAAACAAACAAGAAGACATAGCACTTGGAATAACTCGGAACATAATGAAGAACAAATAAATGTAGAGATAAATAAAAATAAAAATAGAAACAATCAATATATTAGTAATACTTTATGTAATAATAAGCAATGTTTATATGGAAGTTTAACACAAAATGAAGCAAACAAAAGCATGCTTGTTAACAAAGAAATAAATTTAGATCGAGAAAATTTTAATTATGTTTTGAACATGAAAAATATGAATAAAGAATTAAGAAGTAATAAAACAAACTCTAAAATCGAAATAAATCAAAATAATGGAGATTGTAATATAGAAAATTTTAATCGATTTGATGAAAATGAAAAAATAAACAAGAACGAAACATGTATAAGAAGCGAACAAAACTCACTTCAGAATGATGATATAAAAAAAAAAAAAAAAAAAAATGAATACGAATTAAATGATAATATGAATAAATTAAATAGTTCAAATAGTTATAATTGTACTGATATCAAAAGCCAAGATAATGATAAAATCGAAGAAATCGAATTTTACAATAATGATAACGTGTATACTATAGAAAAAAAAAAAATATTCCAATCTGACACTGATGCAAGCAACAAAATATTTGAAGGTAATAAAGTCCAAAAAGAAAATAATCAAAATGACAATGATATTTGTAATGATGATGAAAGTATAAATGATCTCAATGAAATTGGGCTTGAATCCATAAATAGTAAGAAAAAGGGAAGAAAACCAAAGACTACGATTTTAAAAAATGATAAAATAAATATGATTGAAAATAAACTTCCAAATAAAAATTTTGATGAAATTTTTATTTTAAACAAACAAGTTGAGGCAAACAAGGCTACTGATTCGAAGAGACGAACTAAAACTTCTAAAAGACACCAAGATTTAAATTTTAGGGTCGAGAAGATCGAGACTGGTGCATACAACGAGAATGGAGAAAAAGTTTCTGGCGTTTGGTATGTTTCCATTTTATTTTTTTACCCAATTTTTCATATTTTATTTTTTTACCCAATTTTTCACATTTTATTTTGTTGCCTATTTCCCATCCCCAGGTACGATACAAACCGGAGACTATGGCGTGTAATGTACATCGAAAATGATAAACGAAAAACTCGTGGTTTTTCTCCGAGAATCTATGGATTCAACACTGCAAGGGACATGGCCGTTCAACTCAAATATGAAATGAACAAGAAAAATAAAAAATAATAAAATAATAACCTTTTCAAAAACATTCCCCCATTTTCTGACTTTTCGATTCGAGGTAAAACACCTCTACCCGCGGGAAATCAATCACTTCCGTTATACTACAATATATTAACATATATATTATTATTTTCCTTTATTTTTTGAAACACCTTTTGTACAAAATTGTTCGTTTTCCGCGTACTCCGACGCATTGAGATGAATTATGTGAATAGTGAAGCAATGCATTCAGGCCGAAATTCGCATTCGTTTTTTTATTTTTATTTTACATTTTTTCATGTTTTGCCATTTATTTTATGTTTTATTCCATCATTTCGTGGTTATTCGTTGATTTGATTAATTTGATGTGTTAAAATTTTGTTCCTTATATCGTTTCATGTATTCATTCACTTATCTACTTATTATTCATATTATACAGATATAATGTTTTTGTTTCGTTACTATTATACATAAGTTGAACTTGCCCTTGTTATATAGGCATAATTTTTTTAATTATACAAACTTTAAAAATGTATAAAAAAATATGTTTAAACAATAAATTTAATGGTATATTACACAAATACGGAAAATTGTTTTTTCAAACAAAGTAAGATTTCACTCAAAAATGTAATTCGCAAATATGTAATACAAAACATGTAGTAAAACATGCACACTCATACTATTCATCACAAAAATTCTGCAAATTTCGAACATATTCAAAAAAATTAAAAGCGGAAAGATCGTTGAGAAATTGTTGAGAATAATAATAATTAGAAGCAAGGGCTGAAGCAAACAAAGATTTTAAATAAATATACGGAACCTTTTTAATAATTTGATCAAATGGTACAATCTTTAAAATAGTTATAGGTATTACTTCACTAAGTACACGTTTAAATAATTTGTAATCTTTACATAATGCATCTGATGCAAGTATATCTCTTTTTAACTCACTAATTTTTTTCGATAATATATTAGTAGCTTGGGATATTGGGGTTTTAGTTCGTCGTGTTTCTTTCCAAAGACATTCGAATTCCTGCTCACAATAATAAACAATTTTTTTATGAATTTCTTTAACATATTCTTTGTAAAATTCTGAAACTTCATCATCATTATCTTTTATATTATTATCATTATTTGATGGTTTGTTGTTCAATTCAATAGTAGTCTTTGCATCCTGTGAAGAACATATTTTTATTTGGTCTTTTTCTTCTAAAAGTAAATCACTATTTTCTGAACACATTAAATCAATAAATTGTTTATCACTTAATACAAGTCCAACCAATACTTCTAAACTACTTGAGATAACACCACCTTTATTTGTTGACGCATCTTTAAATAATATAACATTTTTATTTTCTAAAATTGATCGCGCTTCGTCAGAAATAAATACATTAGCCCCTTCAACAATATATTTATAAATGCATTCTCCATTTATTATAATGTTATTAACATTAAAAATATTTATCGAATGGGGTCTACCACCACAAGGATTAAATAATTCACAAGAATTTAAAGGATTTAGAAAAAAAGTGTTACGACATTCTAATCCACTTTTTATTACTTGATCAAAAACTTGTACATTATGATCTTCAATAGAAATTTTAAATCCTAATTCAGATAAATATTTTTCATTATATAATATACAAGATGTATTAATTTTATTAAATCTTAGTTTTGCTAATCTAGTTAACTCTTGTTTATTTAATCCATTTTTATCATATAATACACCAGACCCATCTATAATAGAAATAATTTTTGTTTTAGATTGAAATATAGCATTACTTCCTAAATCGCCATCAGGTCCACCAACTAAAGATCTACTAATATTTTCTTCGTTTATATTTAATTTTTCACACAATTTTTTAATATAAGTTTCTATACCGAGTGTTGTCATTCCATAATAATCATGTGGAACCCCTCCATTTTTTCGAAGTTTACCAGTTGAGAATGTTTTCCAATAAAAGTAGTTTCGTTTTTTTGCCATTATACAAGCCCAATCCATTAATTGATCTGATCCTGTATTCTCATCAGGTCCTAAAAATATTAAATCTTCTTGATTTATATTTTGGATATTTTTGGCATTTTTTTCATATAGTTCTTTTTCTATTTGTTTTAAAAATATCGAACTTTCATTTTCGACATGATTATTTGTTTCGCCATTTTTTGAATTAATTATTTTTTTCACTACATCTTCTGTAGTTCTATTAGCAAATGAAAATTCGATTTTTGATTGAAATTCTGATTTTAAAACTTCATTTTCATTCTTATTATCTTCTCTTTTATCAATATCACTGTTTCTCGTTCCACACGCATTATTAGATGTAAGATTCATTTTCTGAGCTTGATCGATATTTGAATTATCTGCATCTTCAATTGTGGCATTATTAATAAAATTAAAATCATCATCAATTATAGATGATTTAGTTCCAGTAGAATTGGAACCTTTATAAGATGATTCAACAAGTAAGTCTAAAATAGAATTAACATAAGAATAAAATGCAAGATTTTTAATATGTTTTGTATGTTTTGTTTTGCATACATCTATATCTAAAAGTATAATTCCTTTACTTCCACCTTCTGGAATATCTTTATTTTTAAAATTTTGAGTATATGATAAATTATATGCTTCATCAAATAAATTATTGTAATTATGCATATAAGAGTTAGTGTTATTTGATATAACGATTCTTATTCCTCCTCTTGAAACTGGAGTAAATCGAATATGAAATCCAACAAAATGTAATCCTAAAATCATAATAATTGAATATGGTTGTGCATCATATATTGAATCTTTTAATAATGAACCATCAAAAGATATAGCAAAACTAATTTTGTGTGAAAGGAAAAAATTTGTTTTTACTGCATATTTTTCAAACATATAAAAATATTGTAAAATGTTTTTATAATGATTATCTTCTATTTCATCTATTATATCTTTACTGTCTTTGTACTCATCGAAATTTAAAGTTTCATTATTTGTTCCATTACTAAAAAATCTTTGTTTTATTTTTGATTTATTATTTTTATTTAATTTCCTTTCAAAATTAAGAAATAGCAATTTTATTGTTCTTGGATTATTCATTGCACAGTTTAATATTTCATCCTTTGTATATTTAGAACTTTTTAATTTTTCTTTTATTATGTAAAAATCGTTCATTATTCCAGTCCCTAAATTACTAGATCCAGATCCTTTCAGATTTAGTGCATTTTCAACATTCTTATAACTAGAAAAAGAATTTGTTGAAAAAAATGCAATAAACTTAATAACTATAAATAAATATGCAGATTCTTCAGCAGTGAATACTCTTTTTACAGACAGCTGGATAAACTTAGGGTCGTTGAACAAACATAATGTTTTTAAAGATTCGACGATTTTATATATTCTATTTCTTAATGCCAAAGATCCCATTTTCTCTTGTTCTGCATCTAAAACTGCATTCACATTTAATATAATCAGTAAAACACCATTTTTTAATGGTTCAACATATTTTGAATATGAAAAACATCTATGCATGTTTAAACAATCACCTATCAAGGAAAATATCGTAGGTATAACATTACTTCTTTTTACTGCTATAGTTAAAGAAAATGTATTTTCTGATATTTCGCAGTAATGTGTTTGCAAATATTGACCTGTTAAATCCTGAATTACAGCTTTATTCAATTCATAATAAATTTCTTCCCATTTTGTTCCTTTTATATATTTATAAAAATTAACATCCATTAATTTTTCTAAATCAGTTTCATTTTCATTTAATATATCATCTTTATATGTTGGAGGTTCTAAGATATATGTTCTTAATGGCTCTTCATATGTATGTTCTTTGTCAAAAACAGAATGAACTGATCTAAAACTTTTTAACCTATAACACTCTTTTGACATGTCACTAAAATTAAAATATTTTTCTTCAATTTTTTTTTCCATTTTATAATTTAATCTTGTTTTATTGTCATTAGCAAATACACGTGTCATTATAAAAACAACGTTATTATGAGTTTCTTCAAATGTAGGAAAATATTTATCGCTAGAATATTGTTCATTAATTTTAGACGTTATTATACACACAACAACTTTACTTATTAATTCAGGGCTTGTTTCTTCAAAATGAAATCTATTAAATCCTAGTTTATTAAAATAAAAATCAATGCTATAATTTATTAAATGCTCAGAAAATAAATTGTAACTTTTCAATAACGCCCTTGTCTGTTCGTATTTTTCTTTCCATATTATACTATTATTTGAAAAGCCTTCTTGATTAAAGCACAATTCTCCTGAATATGCAGGTGATAATGTTACGGATGGACATTGAATTTCCATTGTGCAAAGCAAAATAAGTAGGAATTTATAAGGGCGGGGGAGTAATATATATGTAATGTGTGTGTGTATTCCTTTTGTATTATTTACGAACTATTTTTCAAATTTACCAGCGTAAAAAAAAACAAAAATATGAATACAAAACAAATATCTCTCAACAGTATGCACACATGGGAGCATATATTTATAAATATGTTTTTGAAAAAATAAATAGGGTTATATGGGTAAATAGATTAACGAATAAAACGCATATAAATATTCATACATATTATATGGGTAAATTCATGTGTACTTACATAAAAATTTTATTGCGAATTGAAAATTGCAACGTTATATGCAAGAAAAAAAAAAAATTATTACATAAAATAGGATAAGGTTTTCTCAATACTTTTATATTTTTTGTTTTAGTATATTAAATGGCTTTACCACTAAAATAGTATTGGCATAAAAAAATATATAATACTATAATATATATATATATATGTCATTTTGTTTGCATAATATATGTCTATGGGTAATAAAAACGAAAATTATATATTAGCAGGAAAGCATCTAATTATATTTTACAATATAATATGGGTTGTTAATTCAAAATCTTAAATTTATTGGTTTTATGAAATTTAGAGTTTATAATAATTTTGAATATTTGTGAAAAATTTATATTATTTTATGAATATTTTTTATTGTTATTAACAATTGTTTATTGTTATTAATATTTTTTTATTGTTTTACGAATATTTTTGAGATATATTTTTTATTATTTTGTGTGAAAATCTTTGGCCATTTTGTGAGCATTTTATTAGTTATGCTTGCATTAATTTTTTAAAACACAGCCATTTCATGCATACTGGGGTATTTAATTTCTACAATTTGGCTTATTTTATAAAACATTGTATTTTGATTACGTCATACACATAGTAGCGGAAAAAGGATCGTTTTATTTATTTTTTATGCAAAACAAAGCTCATTGTAATTAAGAAACATGGCAAAATAAAATAATATGCATAATATTTATAATGTTGAACAAAATATGGTATTTGTTATAGTGTACGGAGCTCCTTAGTTAACATGCTTTCTTCAATTTATTATAATGGAAAACTATAAATATATTTATATATATACCGTTTTAAGGTTTTAAGCATATAATAATATTTGGATATTGGCATACCCCTTTAATTTGGGGTTATATCAATCATTATAATAATACTATTATGTTATAAGCTATTAAAATATATATAATATATATTAAAAAATTATACTTTTAAATATTCTATAAACACTTATTGGGGTGCTAAGGGATACACAATATATTTTTTTTTTGTATGCTATCTATTTAAGGCCTACTTGGACACCCTTAATGCATACACAAATATAAACATTGTATACTCATATTTTGACATTCTTAATTCATCAGTATCTCAATTTTATAAACATTAATAAAATAAATATCTTTTATTTCCTCCCCTCTTCTTTTCAAATGCGTATATATTTAGTTCGTTTTTTATCAAATTAATTTTTTTTTATTTTATAATTTTTCACAACAATCAAAATAGTTAATGGTCAGAAAATAAAATAAAAAATACTTTATGAAATAGTATGTTTTGGATATATTATATCTACTTCGTTATATTATTGTTTTGTTTTCCATCAACTTTACACCTCTAAAGTGTGTTTATAAAAAGAATGAAAATTTGTCATTAACTTTATACAATTTAAAAGATAATTAAAGTTACAAATAGGAGTTTAAAGAAAAAAATATAAAACAAAATCGTAAAATTTATAAAAGGCTATACATATTTGTCAGTATATTGCATAACCACATTTACCTCCCCTGTGTTTTACCCCATTTTCCTTTACATGTCATTTGGTTGTTTTCACAGAATAAGAAAGTAATTGAACAAATATATATGAAAAATTAGGTGAAACACATAAAATTAGAAAGTTATGCTTTGTGAAAAAACTCAAGCATTTATTTATACTATATGAAACTCCAAAAATAACCCATAAAGGGAAAATATAGAAAGGAAAATAGAGGGACTAATATTATATAAAAATTTAAGAAAAATACAGATAACGACATTCTTAAAAATTGTATATATATATACATGTGTGTGTATGGTTATATGCACCTGGTTTTGAATCTATAATTTTCTTCGCTTTTTGTGAAAATTTTTCATGTTTTGAGTTTCATCAGTTATATTGAGATAATTATTATTAGTAGTAGTGGTAGTATTGTTGCTATTTTTAAACATATTCTTTTGAGACATGTTGGATTTCATATCACTAAGTACATTATTTATTAAATTATTTTTTGTTAAATTATATTTTATGATACTGTAGGTTGCTTGATTGCCCATTAAATTCATATTTGCATTCTTCTCATATTTATTATTCGAATTTTGTTGCTTATTTAATGTGTAATTGTTTTTTTCATGAGTTTTCCCACTCCCAACAACATTAACTTCATTGTTGTTTCCACTAGTACCCTCTCCAATATTGTTATTGTGAATATGTGATGGGTCGAGCATACGATCATTAGATATAAAAGTAGGAAACTGTTTATTTACATAGTTATAATGATTTTTCTCTTCAGCATTATTATTAATATCATTATTTTTATCTCCATTATACTTCTTTTCACGACCACATTCGCTACTTTCGCTACTTCTACCACTGCTACTGTGAGTAGTCTGGCTATTACTACTAATGTTACTGTATTTTGGATCTGAATCCATAGTCTTTTTTTTTTTTATTGGAACTTCTTTTTTTACATCATGCAATGCGTCACTTTTAAATGGATTTGTATGTGTATTTTTAAACGTGCTTGCATATCCTTTCAAATAATCACGTAACATATGTTTCATATAACTATCTTTCATATCATGATTGTCTATATCATTGTTATGCCTTCTTTCTTCAAGGCTAGAATTATAATTAAGATTTTTATTATATATATGCATATTTACTATACCATTGTGCTTGCTATCTCCATTATTGTATATATTACTTTTATGTCTCACACTATTGGAATCCCCTGCTTCAACATAACCATGCAAAAAATCTAAATAATTTGCTTGCTTTATTCTTGAATTGTATTCCCATTTTTTTTTTTTTTTTTTTTCCCCCATTTTTTTTTCATCATCATCACCCGAATTTGCTACTTGTGATTCTATTATTTTTTTTTTTTTTTTGGGAAAATCGATATAATTACTTTGAATGTTTTTATTTTTACGTAGTAACTTTAATAGTTGCTCTAATTCCATATTTTTTTTCTTGTTCATATTAATAAACTCTTTAAGCCTGGGCAATTCTTTATTTATCCCTATTTTATTTTTATTATTGTAATTTTTTATACAATTCGTTGGAGCACTGAAATTAGATCTATCTGATTTGGTACAATTTTCATCACTATTACTATCTTCTTCATCTTCTTCAGGTAATAATAACGAATAATGTCGTGTCAGTTTATTCCTTTCACGGTCATTGTCGTTGTATGCATGTCCCATCGCCATTCCGCGATTTTGAAATTCCAATTTTAAATTAGGATCATATTTATCTCCTATCAATTCGTATATATCCTTTTTCCTTTTCCTTTTTTTAAATTGATTTAAATTACTTTGAGCATCATCATCCGTATCACTTAAAGTGCCATTTTTGTTATATTTTTTGTAAATATTGTCTGTTAATTTTATTTGCTCCTCTAAATTTAAGTCCATCAATTGTAAATTACTATATTCTTTATAATTCAAATTATTAACGTTATAATAATTATTTTTGTTATTAGTAGGAGTTATAGGATACTTGCTGATGGTAGACATGCCTATGTTATCACTCATTTCGCCATTACTTTCGCTGTTTATTTGTTCATCCATTTGACTTATAGGCATAGGTCTAATTTTTAAATTTCTTTGTAGTGGTTCTTTTTTTTTAATTCTTTGTCTTTTTCTCATTCCCAAATAATCAAGAGGTAATAAATTGTGCTTTTGTATTATTTCCATATTTTGTGGCATACCCCCAATGATGTTATTATTACTATTATTATAAATTTCTACTTTTTTTTGCTCCGGTTTTAATAAAAGATTAGAGGAAAAACCTGAATGATCACCATTTAAATTTAAATCCATTATCGATTCCTCATTTTCATTTTTGCTATATACTTGTTCTTTTCGTTGTAACGAAGAATTTTTATTTATTTTTTTTTTTCTTAAGTTATATTTGGAATCTAAGATGTTGGGAGGACTTATTAAATTTTCATTAGTATTGATCGGATCAAGTTGGTTATAATATGTTGTATTATCGTTCCTTTCTTTCTGACCATTGAGCATGTTATTTCTATAATTAACATCGTATGCATTATGATCGAATTCATTGAAAGGATAATCATGAAGCTTATTACAAACATCATCTCTTATGTCAATCATCTCAGAAATATTTTTAGAATAGGGAATGGTTTTATAGTCGTAATTGAAATCATCGTAGTTATTTTCCTTCCATATATCATTTGCATATCCAGGGATATTCATATTTTTGCTAGTATACAATTTATCTTGCTTTTTTTTTTGAGTTTTTTTTTTTTCATTGTTATTTGTAGAAGTATCCATTGAAAAAATATTATCATACTTGTTTTCGTAACCCTTTTGATTTATGTCGATAGAATCGCTAGTCATTTGTTTATTTTTCATATTCAAAATCATGGAAAAAAAATTTTGTTTATCTTTTATATTAAGGTCATTAAAAAATTTAGAATTATTTAAATTTTTTAATTCATTCATTCTCATATAATAAATCATGTTGTCTAACATTTCTAACCCTTTTAATGATTTATCATTCATTGCTTTACTTTTTTTAGTGTTACCATGCACATATGGTTTAACTGTGGGATATATAGTTTGTGGTATTTCGCTTTTTACATTTTTTTTTTTTTTTTTTTTTTTATCATTTTGGCTAGCTTGCTCACTTTGCCCAATTGGACCATTTGCAAGGTTTTTTTCATTTTCTGAAAAATTCGGATTGAAGATATTTGATATATTTTCTTGAGAACAAATTCTTTCCTTACCTATAAATTTATTTTTATTTAGATTATTCTCTAAAATATAATTTTTCATATTTTTTATTTCGTCATTATCGCTTACTCGCATTTTTTGGTCATTTTGAATATCTGATGTGAGTTTTTCCATTTGCATATTTAATACATTTCCAAGTTTGTTATTTTTAATTAAATTGTCATAAATGATATGGGAATTAGTATAGTCTCCATTACGTTCATCATTATTGTTTTTGAAATATTCATTTGCCTTTGTTTTTGTTTCTTGTTTGATTCTGCAACTGGTTTTCCCCTTCGCGATATGAAAAAATTCATCAGAATTACGATTTTCAGTCCCATCTTCATGCCCTTTTTCTTTTCCCTTAATTATTCCCATGTTCATACCCACATTTTTAACATATGATGCTATTAACAGTTGATTAGATCGATTAATACCATTTGATTCGACTTCTCTTTGTTTAGACACATTTAAGTTTTCATTACCAATGACATGATCATTATATTTTATGTTACTTACATTTTCCTTTCCTTCCTTACTCATTTGTTTTTTTCTTTTTCTTTTTTCAAATTCGGTATTGCATTCATTTTGCTGCAAATTCCCACTAAGCCCTTGATAATAATTTTCTAACAATTTATTTTGAATTACTTGCTGATTTGTATTTTTCCACTTTGGATTTATACTATTGTTGCTGTTACTATTTCCATTATTATTATTACTATGCAAATTACCGTTGTTATTTTCAAAGTATATTTTATATAATAGTTCTAATTTTCTATAATCAACTACATCTTTTTTTTTTAAGTCAATAGCTCTTAATAATTGGCAAATTTTTTGTTTGTTCATCATAGTTCCTTTATTTTTTTCTACTTCTTTCCCATATAATGTTTTATACAAATTCCCATTAGGTTCTTCGTTACTTCCTGGATCAGAAACTGTGCTATCAGCTGCACTTCCACTTATTCCTCCTCCACCGCTTAAGCCATTAGCCCCATCATCGACCATGTTTTTTCTTTTATAAAATGAATTGAGTATTGCTTCTTTATAAGATAATGGTATATCGGGGAATTCGTTCAATGTATTTATTATGGTATTCATGTCGTTTTTTTTCTTGATATTTCGAGAGGATCTAGCAGCTATTTCGTTCAGACGCTTTTTATCTAAACATGTTTCCATTATGTTATTGTCGATTTGCTTCATGTGAGGGTCTGTAAAATGCTCTTCAGAATATTCTTGTGGCCGCATGGCGGCATTGTTATGCATATTAAGATTACTTGCCATATTGATATTTACACTGTCAAGCATTTTACCTGCATTCATCCCTTTTCTGTTTCTATAATTAATGTATTTACGAGAAGCTTCATATATTTTGTCATTCAACAAATATGATTGAGGTATTTCCTTTCCGCTATTAATAACACTATTTATTTTATTCATATCACTTTTATCAAATTGTTTCTCTCCCATTATAGTTTTTTCATAATCGCTAACTATATACTTATTTTGAGTTCCATTTATTAAATTGTTTGTTGAAGTTGTTTGTTTCCTTTGATTATATGGATCATTATTGCTTATTAAATTTGGTTTCATTTTTTTGATGTTGTTATAATAATTATATATTAATTTATAAATTATGTGCTCTTTGTTAAAATTTCCAGAGTTGCATTGATCATATTTATTAAAATATTCTTTTAATATATCCTTGTTGGAATCATTTTGATATGATGCGTAATTATTTTCCTGTCCAATATTATTTTTTCCATCCCCACCCCCAACATCATTTCTGTTGTGATTGATGCTAATTTTGGAGTCACTTCTTATTCGTCTTATCATTCGTATTCCATTTTGTTTATCTACAAAATTTACGTTTTTATTATTATATTCTATTTTTTCTGTTTGATTCAGTTTTATATTTTCGTCATTTCGAATGTTATCTCGTTTGTTATTACCATATTCATAATCATATATCACACCATTTTCTCTATCATTAAATTCTTTGCTTCTTTTAGTTTTGTTACCTTCTTTAAAATTTTTTCCAATTTTATAAATTTCGTGATCAGATGGATAATATGTATGGTCATTATAAATATGGTTTTCATGTCCCATACTATTTACATAATTCCCTATCGTATTCATTTGTTTATTTCTGTTATAATGATATACAAAATCTTCTTTTTTTTCATTTCGAAAATTGATATTATTATTTTGCTTATTTTCATAGTTATTAATATCCCCACTAATTTGATCATCTTTTATTATGTCTTTTCCTTTTTTTTTATATATATTTTTTAAAATAGATAAATTATCCTTACTGTGCAATATATTTTTATCATTTTTTAATTTTTGATAATAAGAAGAATCAAACCTTTGGATACCCCTATAATTACCTTCATAATAATTATCCATATAGTTATCAGTTTCATAGTTAAAATAATTATCATAGAAATCGCCATCATAATAACTATTATAATCCCTTCTCATTCCATAACGACCATTTAAATAATTATTATTTTTCCATATTCTAGAGTGTTTATCCTCTGAAGAATATCCAAAAAGTTTGTTATTATTAGAAGGTAAGGTACCTTTATTCAACATGTGGTTATAATCTTTCTTAACATCATTAATAAATGAATTATCATAATATTCTAACATATTATTTCCATAATATTGATATGGTGAACATATTCCAGCATAGTTATTATTTTGCTCTTTTATGTAACCCTCATTCGTGTTAACATAAATGTTGTTATTACTATTACCACTATTTTCATCGAATAAATAATAATTATTCATCAATTTCTCTTGATTTAATCTATATATATCTTTATTAAAATCACTATATCCTAACAATGTCTTGTCGACCTTTTTACCAGACCCGTTTTCATTTTGATAACTATTATACATCATATTATATTGTGTATTCATGGAAGGAAAAATGCCTTTATATTTTTTTAATATGTATTTTAGAAAATTATTATTTACATAATTTTCATTTTTTAATATCGACGATATATCACTATATAAATTACTACTACTGTTACTATTATTAGAATTATTCTTGTTTTGGTAGTATTTTAAAAATTTGCTTATATTGGCATGTATATTATCAGTTAGTTGCCCTATTTTTATAGTCCTAACATTGTTACTACTACTACTGCTAATAGTAGCTGTAGTGGTGCTAATACTGCTACTGCGATATCTTTTGAATTTCCTCTCATTTTTTAAGCATAATTTTGAAAAATTTTCTCCATAATAACTTTCGTTGTACATGTTCTGGTTCTCCCAATTGGTATAATCTGGAAAATTTTTGTCGTTCCCATAATATCTAGGTTTCAACGAATTTTTGTAATTTCTTTGCATAATACCATCATGAAATAAATTACATAAATTCTTTCCATTTTTGCTTTTTTGTGTTTTTTCAATTTGTCTAGAATATATTACATCATTAGAATAGTCTTCACCATCGTCAATGGTATCATCGCTCATTTGATCGCTATCTGTAATGCTCTTTTCATTTTCATATATTTTCTCATTTGATAATAATTGTTCTTTCCTTTTCTTTTCAGCGATATATCGTTCATATGGCTTTGAATTTTCTTTGGTTATATTCCAGTCTTTTCTACATGTATTTTCCATTCCATTGAAAGAATAAGATGCATTTTTATTAATGTGATACAATTGATACATTCGATTATCTTCATCCATACATTCTAATTCATTCATATAATGATTATAATTACCCATGTAATTTAATTCGTTGCCAATTGCATTAATATTTTTTGTATCTCTGATATTATTTCCATCACTAATATGATTGAATAGACATAATTTATTGAAATGATTAGCCGTTTCGCCTATATATTTAACTCCTTTAATTTGAATAATTCCTTTCATTTCTTTCATTTGTTTAATTTTTTGTAATTTTTTTTTTATATTTCTTCTTCTTTTTTTAATTTTAAGCATTCTTTCTTCATCGTCAAGCATGCTATCGCTATCATAATATTCTGGTCCATGCTCATAATAATTGTGATATATTCCATGCATGTACTGATGCTTATAGCAATATAAAGATTCATGTCTACTTGTTTTTCCTAAATTTGGCCATGATAAATAATTATTAGCGCATTTTAAATGAACAAAATTTTTACAATTATATATACTACATTTCATTGATGGAAAATTCATTAAACATACTGAGCATTTTTTTTGAAATAAATAATTAAACATTACGCTAATATTAAAATATCTATTTCCATATGCATGATTAAATATATAATTATTATAATATAAACAACCTTTATGGCATGTATATTTTAAATACTTGCCACTTATGTGTTTTAATCTTATTATTCCTATAAAATAGTTATTTATTGTTTGAAGTTGATTACAAAATATACATCGGATGTTATCATGCCAAATATCGTATTCATTATTTGTTAATCCTATAACTTCATCATCATATAAATACATGAACAAATTTGTATTTATATTCCTGATCACAATTTCTTTATAATTTACCATTTCTTCACAATCTAAAATTAATTGAAAAGGATCCACTTTTGATACTAATGATTTATCAGTTGGAGATGTTACAACTGATCCTATTGAAGGAATCGCTAAAGATGTAGAAGTCAAAGAAGTGTTTATAGATGGAATTAATAATTGAGTATTTATTGAATTAGTCATCTGTGATAAGTTTCCTTTGTTTTTCATTGAAACAGGCGCATTCTTCTGACACGGATCTGGATTAATTATCTTAGTATCGACAAAATTATCATCATCTATAAATTTTTTAAAATTATAATTATTTTCCTCTCTAGTATAAAAACATTTTGTCAATTTATCCATATATATCGTTTTGTTTACTTTTTCAATTATTCGATAAGCTTCCCTTTTACCACTTAGATAAGAATCTACTATTGAATTACAACCATTACTATGTGTATGCTCACCAGCAAAAAGTAATCTATTTACTGGAAAGGATATAATATCTTTATCTATTATTAAACTTTTTTTTTTTAAATATGAATTTGATCCTCTTGAAAATTTATTATTATCCCAATCATAAAAATATATTTTTTCGATTTTTATTTGAGGTAACATATTTTTTAAAAAATATGCACAATCATTGATAATTTTTTTTTTCTTCATGTCTTTTTTTTTTATTTTATTTACTTCTTTATTATATTTACTTTTAAAATATAACGCTATTATAGGTTCTGCACTATAAAAAATTATATGACTGTATTTGTTCATGCACATTTCATTAGTATAGCACATTTTATGCTCTTTATCATTATCATCTAACAAATGTTCCTGTTTTAAGTATTTTATTAAAGTACTTTCTTTTGGAAAATTTCTTTGATTATTCACCATATTTGTGCAATTATATCGGAATGTGGTTATATCATCTGTATCATTCGTTTTTTCCTTCACATTTTTGCATTGCATAGATTTGTTCCATTCTCGTAGTTCATTTTTTGTTTCATTATTATTATTTGTATTATCTGTGCTTATTAATTGTTCAAATGAATGCACATTTGATTCAGTTCCCTTGGGTTCTAGATTCTTCAAGCATGGAGATAAATTATCTTGTTCCTTTTCATTACTGTTGTTTTTACTGTTGTTAAATGAAAATAATTCATTTAAATTGTTTATACAATCTTCTGTTTTCGAAAATTTTAAATTATTCGGATTTTTTTTGTCACTTTCTTCTATCATTGATTGATCAGGTATTTTCTGATCATTAAGAAAAGAATTCGGTTCAAAAAAGTAGGGGACATTATCATTATCTTTGTCATTTTGCGAATATAATTCAGGAATATTAGGCTTTTCATTATCATCATTAGTAAATAAATTCACATTTGCATCGTTTCTTAATAAATTTTTTTCGATCGTATTTTTCGTAGTATATGTATTGCTATTTTTTCTGTCTTGGTTAAAGTATATAGTAATATTTTGATCACTTTTTACAACTCTTTTCTTAAGGGTAATAATAATTTTATTATTTGTCGAAACGCCCAATCTTTTTATACTATTGATTTTCCAATCAGGTAATTTTGGAATGAATTCTATTAATCCACTATGGTTACTTTTTTTCGATGTATTTTTCATGACATTTCCTTTTTTCTCTAATTTTTTCTCCGCTTTATTTTTATTGTTGTCCCTATTCTCCTTCTTGAGTTTTTTGCCCTCTGGCGCATTACAATCAATGGCGTTGGTACCAATGTCATTAACTTTTCCATTATATATTTGCTTCTTTATTTTGGAATGATTTGAAGAAAAAACAACCTTATTGTTTATATTTTCTTCCGTATTGTTATTCTTGTCACTATAATATTTATTATGATTATTATTGTTATTATCATTGAACAAATATTTCTTTGTATTGAAACACATTTTCTCTGTATTGATTTTATTACCCAATTTATCGCACCTATTTTCCTTTTCAAATGATTCTATTATATTATTTATTTCTACCATTTCCCCAGTATTATGATTACTATGTTTATTCCCTTTTTCATTTTTATTTTTGTAATTAAAATGTGTATTGCTTTCGGCACATTTTTGGTTTTTTAGGTATTCTTTGCTAGGCTTGTTTTCCATGGTATCATTTTTGTTTGCATTATCGATCATATTATTATTGAAAATGCAGTTATTTGATATGCTCACATTTTGGTTGCTTTTTGCGCTTATTGAACAGTTCGTATCGTTATTTTTATTATGATTAAATTCGTTGTCACTGGTGAATATATTTTCATCATTTTCATTATTTCCACTATACCCATTATTATTTGTGGATGATACATTTTTTCCCGGTGATGTATATAAACTAGCACTGATTGAGCTGAATAAATTATTAATACTTTTATTTTCGTTAGTCGTTACTTCGATATTTCTTATAAAGGCATCACTCATACTTTGCAAATTATTACTACTTTCATTTGTTTGATAATCTGCTCCTTTATTTATAGCAGTTTTTTCTGTTTCCGTATTAATAAATGGTATATTTTCATGATTTTCAGAAGTTTCTTTTTTCGGATTGGGTAAATCTTTACATTTTATTCTTCTACTTTTCATATTTGAAATATCATCGGCATCATGATAATCAGAAACTGAATCTTTGCTATTTTTCTTGGCATCATGGCATGAAGTTGTAGTGACAATTTCATGCTTCTTTTTTTTTTCATCCATTTCGTCTCCTTTTATATTGTTTTTAATCGAATTTTTTGGGTCATCTTCACCATAACCAGTATCATTCTTTTGATCTTTAATTTTCATATGTCTTTTTTTACAGTTGTCTAAATCCACTTTTTTACTATTGTCTTTCTTCTTGCTCTTGCACTCTTTTTTTTGTCCCCCTTCTTCATCATAAAATTTTATACTATCCTTCAAAACTCCTATTGGAACTGTAACAATACAATAGTCATATAATATGGTATCTACATAGTTTTCAAAACTTAACTTAATATGGTCGTTGTAAGAGTATATCTTATTGACAATTTTATTTTTTTTAATTTTAACATTTTTTTTTAATTTTTTAATTATTTTTGACAATTCAAATGTGCAACATATATTTTTAAAAATATCTAAATAATGCAAATTGTGGAATATATATTGTATCGATAATGAGTGTATCTTAATTCCACAAACAGATTCTATTAGTGACATATATAATTTTACATATATATATGTTTTAAAATACTTCTTTTGTTTTGTTTGGTGTTTTTGTTCTTTTATTTTATTAATTTCTGAATTTATAACTTCTCCAAAAGATGCATGTAAAAACTGTTTTTTTATAATTGGATCATTAAAATATTTAGTATTAGATATATGTTCATAAAAACTTCTCAATTTTTTTATGAGTTTAAAAAATTCATTTCTCATTTTGTACGTATATATTTTTTTATTATTATAATATATATAATGCTTGTATAAATGGCTATTTATATTATTATTATAAATATTTTTTTTTAAACAAAAGTTTATTAAGGGATTATTCCGATTGACATAAAAATCAACTTCACCTAAAAAGGACTTTTTATAACTTTTAGGGGAATATAAATATTTGCCGCCTAATCGATTTCGTGCTTCATATACAACTACATCTATATTATTATTCTGTAATATATATGCAGCTGATAAGCCAGATATTCCACCACCAATAATCACGACTTTCATTTTTTTATTAACATTCGTAATTGTATTTATGTGGTAAATTATATCATTTTTGCTCGGATTATCATTCTTATTTCCACGTGTTTTTTTAAGTAAAAGAATATTATATTCACTGTATGAAAAAATATTTTCATTCCTTTTTTCTGATATATCGATTTTATTATTTAGATTTAAACTACCCCTTTTTTCTTTAATTCGATGATATTTTTCTAAAGAATTTCTTCTACATTTCGGAAAACACCATTTTGGATGAATTTCGCCAATGTGTGCGTTTTTCTTTACCATTTTTGCTATATTAGTATCCTTCTCTATATGTTTATCCTTAGTGTCAATATTATTACCTCTCAGTTTAGTTTCTATTTCTTGCTCATTTCTTATCCTTTTTCTTATTTTTTCAGCAATTCTTTTCCTATTTTCGTACTCTTTCTTTCTTGTAAAATAGGTCATGTTCTGTCTCTCCATTCCTTCTTCTATTTTATCATTTGCTTTTGCATCAACATTGTTATTAATATCATCAGTGTATACTACCCTGTCATTATTTGGTATATTTTCTAGATAATTTAATCGATGCCTACCTTCATCTTCTGCTTCATCTTCCATATTTCCCTCGATTTCTTTCCATTTTTTTCTTCTTTTCCCTTTTTCGTATGAACATATTTTTTCGGATTTTTCCATATTATCTGTGTCACTACTACTACAAATAAAACTATTTGAATTATTTGGATAAAAACAGGACATTTCATCATAAAAAGAATTAAATATTATAGAATCATTTTCATATGATGCTGATGATGATTTTACTATTTTTTTTTTGCCATAATTGCCCTTTGAATTTTCGCTTTTTACGCTCGAGTACGCAGTACTATTTGATCTAACACTTGCAGATTTCCTTTTTTTTATTTTATCACTTCCTTCTTCACTGCTTTCACTCTCATTCCCCTTGTCATTATCACTATCCTTGTTGTTATCATTACCGTTGTTATTATTCTCATCGTTATTGTTTCCATCGTTATTATTCCCATTGTTGATATTCCCATTGTTGTTATTCCCATTGTTGTTATTTCCATCACCACTATTGTTGCTTCCATTATGGTTTCCCTCGTTGGTGTTGCCTATTTTATCATGATTAAATGCATTTCCATCGTTTCCTTCTTTATCATTATCATTATCATCATATTGTATGTTATTGATGTTTTTATTAATTTCATTATGATTGCCATCTCTTTGACGATTTCCATCATTCTGACGGAAACACACATTCCTTGTATCATTAAATTGCTGGAGAAGAGCGTTGAAATTGCTTTGGCCATGTTCATGCACACTGGAATTAGTTAAGTCTGCAACACTATTTCTTTTGATATAGTATATATTCTTACAGTTTTTATTACATAACAATTCTGAGTTTATTGTCGTATTTTTTATTTGCATACGTTTTTTAGCATTTATGTAGAATGCATATATAGCGTTTTTTTTTTCGCTCTTCTGGATATTATTATCCTTATTATTACCATTGTCCTTAAAGGCCTTTTGGGATTTTTTATTAATTTGACAAAACATATCTATATAATTTATTTTTTTATGTAAAATTTTAATATTCTTTCGGAAAATGTCGTTTTTTTGTTTTTTTATTATCCCATTTATCCTTGAATTACCTACATGTTTTAGTTTCCTTTTTGTAATGATTTTTATTCTATTCTTTTCTCGTTTTTTGGTTTTATATTTTTTTAAAATACTTTTATAATCCAAATTATTTAATAGATATATTTTTTTAAATAAAGCATTATTGGTTTGTTTAATTTTTGTAAAACAATTATTTTTGAGTTTTCCACTGTGAATAGACTCTAGTGCGCAATTTTTATATTTTTGCGATTTTATTTGTTTTATTTTTTCATTTATTAAATAAGTGAATTTTATTCTCTGATAATGTGGAAAGGATAAATATTTGGACGTTTTTTCGTTGAAAATATTATTCAAAATATATTTATTATTTTTTTTTTGTCTTCCACGAGGATGTTTTTCCATATTATTTAATGCCCAGGTTATTGGCATTATGGTTGTCTTTTTTAAAATATGGTTTATTTTATTATGTTTTATTTATTTTACTCTATATATTATGTTGTGTGTTTTATTTTTTTTTATTTTATATTATATTTTTTTTTCTAGCTATTTTTTTTAGTGTGGCTAGATATTTTTTTTAGCTTGCAACTAGTTATTTGTACAAAGAAATAAAAATAAGCTTATCTTAACAATAAAAAAAATTATTATGATAAAAATAAAAAACACTCTTTTAATGATAAAATTCAACACCTACATCCATATAATATATAATATAAATAGTATGCCAAAAAAAGGTTAGGACCTTTTCCCATTTCATAAATATACATTTTCAATAATAGGCATGTTGCACATATCTCATTTATTATGTTAAAGTAAATATCTTCACATTAAGGTATTTATATAATTACATAAAAAAAATTAAATGTGATAGTGAACAAATATCAATATTAATAACAATAAAAGCAAAAATACTAATAATACATCCTTTCTATGACATTAAAATTTATATATGTGTGTATTCAAATAAATAATATACATAAAAAACACAAAACAAATAATTCATATATTATACATTTTTTTATTAATATTATTCGATTTATTTTTGTTTGGCAAGCATAAAAAATACTATTGCATACGAACATATATATGCATATTTATACATATAGTTATATATACGCATGTAACCTTTTCGAGTTACATAAGCATTAATAATATATGATTATATTAAATTAACTGAGCATATACATAAATCCATTAGGGCATATGTTCAAATAATATATTTATAACTACACTAGAACAAATATTCGCATATGTAAACGAAATTATTACGTTCAAAGCAAAGAAAAAGGGTATATAGTTGTATATAATATATATGCATATATTTATATGCGTGCGCATGTGTGTGTGTATATATACGCTAACATATTTATATATAGACATGTACATACATTAATATATGAATATATAGACATGTACATACATTAACAAATTTGTATGTAGACATGTAAATACTTTAACAAATTTGTATGTAGACATGTAAATATATATATGAACACCGAAATGAACTTATGAATGGTGGTAAATGCAAACACATGGAATCCTCAATATAAGCATGTTCATAAAGAGGTATTAAGTTCATAGATAAGTATAAATATATATAATATGCATATCGAGAAAAAATTATGATGTCTACATAACATCATAAAATTAAACACAATAAACAACAGATATTTAATAAATATTAATAAGTATACAAATGTATAGAAATTTATAAAGGTAAAAAAAAACAAAAAAAACAAAAAATTTTGTATTTTAATATGCTCTATATTTGTTCTCTTTGTTCGTTTTTTGTTTTCTACATTAATTTCTCTTTTTTGTGTTATTTTTTTTTATTTTATAAATTTATATTTTATTATATATTTTTTAAAATATTATTTTACCTGTTTTTCGAATTTCGATTTATTATAAATAAAAATATGGTTAAATAGATTTAAAAAAAAAAAAAAAAAAAAAGTTGAAAAAGGCAATATATGTTTAAATTCATAAATGTTGAAAGGCAATAAAACAATTGTTTATAAAATAAGAGCGCATTCAGTTTCCGCCCATGTTACATTACAAATAAATATACATATGTATATTATAAATGTGATGAAAGTATTGCTTTGTTTCGATTTTATTTTAATTGGTTACGAAATTCACACCACATATTTCTTAATAATGACGAATAAACAAATGAAGTTTTTTTATTTTTTTTGTCTCGAATAAATAATATATAACGCGCTCATGCATAAATATTTATCTTAAACTAATAGATATTTTTATTTCTTTTCGTTTAGCATATGGATGTTGCTTTTTGAACTATGTGGCGTAAAAATGCATATATGCACGATAGTCTATATATATCCTATATGTATATAACATATGTGGTAATATGGGCTTATAATAATATTTTTTTACATGCACCTACATTTATTACTTTTTTTTTCTTTCTTAAAAATCGTATGTACATGTATATTTGTGCAAATATGATAATTCATACACGCCTATATATGTACATGTAAATATAGGGATTAAAAAAAAATTATAATATATAAAATATTCTTTCTCCTTAATATCACCATTTATTAATCATAAGAAAAAGTATAAAAATTTTGAAAAAATAGAGAAAATAATAAAATAAAGAAACTAAAAAGTTATGCATTATAACTTGGTATAATATTAAAGTGTAGAAAAAAAGTTGCAACGCTTATTCAAGTTTCAAATATAAATTTCAAAATAATTTATAGTAAATATATGGTGAAAAAATATATATATTTGAGATTTTACATATTCTTATGTTAACAATATATAATACTTTAACAGGCGCTAAAAACAATCTTCACACCTGAATATATACATATATGCGTGTATTCATGGAGACATTACATATATTATGAGGCACACCCTATAAAAGAAATGTTCTATTTTATGATAGAATCAACACGTGTGAAACAATTTTTTTGTAAATAGCTTAAATTATACCTATAAAATTACATTTTTTTGTTCTATATTTTGTAAGTATACAAATATAGTTACATAATTTTGTACATGTTTTGAATCTTTCATATGAATAAAATAAATATCAAAAAAAAGAGAGAATTAATAACATATATAGGCAACTTTTATACTATTAACCACATTTATATATACCATTATTTTTGATAAATGAGGAATTTTGTGCTTATGTCATTTAAATAAATATATATGATTTTGAAAAAATATATATTTTTTTTTTTTGCATATATATGGAAAATATTTTATTTTACATTCCATATTTGCTAACTCATGATGAGATAATATACATATTTATTTCACAAATTTAATAAAAAAAATGTAAAAAAAAAAAAATATAGTTACTTTAATTATGAATTATTTAGAAGCCCCTTATACATAAATATATATGACAAATATATTCAATTCTCCTCATAGATATATATTTTTTTATTTTGGAAAATTATACTATAATTGTTAAATGGTCATACGCCCATTATATGTATAGGAGAAAAATTACACAATGGTTTCCCATATGTATGCGCTGCTATTAACTTTAGAAAACACTTTGTAATCCCACAAAAATATAGAAATAAAATATGGAAAAAAAATAAAGCATAAGATAAATAATAAAATAAATAGGAATATATGGTAAAATTATATATTACAATTTTCGACATAAATTATTTTCTACAGAAATTAATTTTAACCTATTAATAAATATAGATATATGGTGTCGAATTCTCACTGGAAATAAAATTGTCATGGATTTGAAATATAGCATATTATTATATCCATACATGCTTATGCATATGTGTTATATTTTTATTCCTAGCCCTTATTATTTTTTTACAATAATAGTAAGAAATTAGCAGCATATACTATAAATATATACGCAAATATTATGTACCGAATGAAAAGTGCCGGCTTCAATATATATTTTTTTGATAGAAAATTAGAGAAATTGAAGAAAATAATAATATTTAAAAAAAAAAGTGATAAAGGAATTCTGGCAAATAATGTACCGATGCTAATTTTATTTTATTATTTTAAAAAAAGAAAACAAAAAATAATAAAAACTATAGTAAATTAATGGACCATATGTAAAATTACATTTAATTTATTATTATAATTTATAATAAAAGTTAAAAATATACACAATACTTTATAACACTTTTTATTTTCAAATAGTTAGAAATTAAATTAAAAAGTAAAAATAAAGAAATAAAATAGCAACATTTTAAAAAAATCCGCCATGTAAAATTATAGAAATACTCATAACTTCATAAAAAAAATAAGCAGTTTCTATAATTATATTTTAATAGTTTCGAAATTTTTGGAAACGTAAAATATGTTATATATAGGCATGTATATTATGAAGATAATTTTATATATATATACATGAATATATTGCTTAATTCACACTTATTGACTCACATATCAAGGGTTATTATGTAGATTTATTTATATACATAAGCATATTTTTGTGTATGGTATATTATAATTTTTTACAAATATATTTGAATTAATTTGTCAAGTGTTTAAATATTTAAGTAGGTTTTTTTAATATTTGAATTAAACCAAGAAAAATAAACGTTGATATAATATTAAAGATACAAATCGAAAAAAATATAGTTTATGAATTACTATGTATTTTTTAAAAATTTTAAAATGGGGCACTTCAATTATTCGAGAGTATTATAACAATTTAATATTATTTAATTTTGAGTATAACTCAAGTTAACTATTTTTTTTATAAATATTTGAAACACACTTTTGAATGAAGAGAAAAATCGAGTGATATATATAACCAATTTAGAGAACTTTTAAATCACATATTTATATTAATTCGTTTTGTGTAAAAAATATTTTTTTCGCAAAAGAAGTTGGAATGATGAAATAATTGAACTTTATATTTTTTCATAATTCAAAAATAATAAGGATTTTTTTTCCTTTTTATATTTATACAATTTATATATTTTTTTTAATTAATTCAATCTCTGAATTTGTTGGGAATATATATAAATTGTATGTGTATATTTTTATGAAATAATTGGCATTTTATTTGTAAGAGGATTTAACAGTTTGTGGCGAACAAAAAATATATGTAACATGCATATACATCCATTATTTGTAAAAAAAAATTAAATATTGAAAGTGTATATAAATCAAGATAAATATTTTCGTGAGTTTATACAACAAAAAAAATAAAATGAAAACAAGAAAATTGTGCATAAATGAATGTATTCCATATGTACAAAAATATGATTGGGGTGAAGGAAAGGAAGGAATGGTTTATGATGTTATGAAAAATATAGTAAGTGATAATTATGAAATAATTAAAAAGAATATAAATAATTTTGAATATTTAAAAGAATATGCTGAAGATATAGAAAAAGATAATAACAATAATAATAGTAATAATAATAATAATGATGAAATAGAGAAGAATGAGAATAAATTAAAAAAAGAGACAATTGATAACACACCTCGATATGCTGAACTATGGATTGGGAACCATGAAAATGGTCCCAACTTAATTCGCTACAAAAATGGCTTTGTAAAAATCGGAGAATTTATAGATATATATAAAAATAAAAAAATTAAAAATAATAAAATATCAAAATATTTTTATAGAAACCAAGAAGGAAAAAATAAGGAAGATAGTACCAATGATGACAATTCTAATTTAAATGGAAATAACTCAAACGTTAATAATAGTGTAAATAATGAATCGAATAGTGAAAATAAAAGAAATTCTATAGCTTCAGATATAGCTGGAAATAATAATAAAAGAGAAGATAATTTTAAGAGATATTCTGACGGAGATTGTAAAGATATATCATATAATAATACTAACGAATCATATAACAGTATTAGTAATAAGAATGGTCATTTATTAAAAGAAGGATTTCAAGAAAATAATGATTTATTTCCATATCTTTTTAAAATGCTTTCAATAAATAAACCACTTAGTATTCAAATTCATCCAAATGAGGCTCAAACATTATATTTGAATACTGTGAATCCAAATGTTTATAAAGATAAAATTTTTAAAACTGAAATGTGTGTATGTATTAATTCTATGAGTTTATTATGTGGATATATTAATATATTTAAAATCTCGTTTTTGATAAAAAATATAAAGGAGCTCTATGATTTTTTTATGAGGAAAGACAATAATAGCCCTGATGCATGTGATAATGAAAATGATATAAAAATGGACAAAAGAGAAAATAGTAATGAAAGTTATAAAAGGGATAATAAAAAAATATTATTAAATGAAGAGTCAGAAGGAAAATCGAAAAATCACGAACCAGATGAATATGCACGAAAAAAAAATAACAACAATAACAACGAAGATAGCAGCAGAGACTTATTTACTTTATTCGATTTATTTGATACGAATAAAAACGAACATATAGAAAAAGTTGTAAATTGTTTTTCTAGAATTTATAAATATATAATTAATTATTCTATAAAAAGATATAATGAAGCTAATTGTGATATTATATCTATAATTGATAATTATGCAGAGTGTATACAAAAATATGTTTTTTATGAAGATTTCTTTCGTAGTTTTTATAAAAATGAAAATTTGCCGAAAGATAATATAAATATAGGTAATATTATAAAAACCGAAAAGGAAAAGTTGATCGAATTTTTTAAACAAAATAAAAATATTCCTGATATGATCGACTCAGATGTAGAAAAATATATAAATAATATAGATGAAAGTGAAGCACAAAATGAAACTCCTGAAAGTAATGAAAATAACTCTACAATGAGTATAAATAACGAGAATTTCTTTACAAGTATGAAAAAAATAAAATCACTTTATGAACATTTTTACAAATATTTAACATATAGAATATTCTTAGCAGAAAACGAAGTGTTAAACAAATATATGATTTCTATTATTACAAAAAATCCAAAATATTCTTCCTATATAAAAATTAGAGAAAAATTAAAAAAAAATGTTGACGAATTATATATAGATGCTTGTAAAAAAAAAAATTCAGAAAACTTATCTAAAGAAGCAGAAAATTATATTATAAATAATATCTTTGAAATATTAACTAATGTTTCTAAATTTTATCCAAATGATAATGGAAGAATATTTGTTTTCATATTACAACTAATTAATTTAAAAGATGGTGATGTTATATATATCAAACCTGGAGTTATGCATTCATATATTTCAGGCAATTGCTTAGAATGTATGACCAATTCCGATTTAGTTATAAGAGGTGGCCTAACAAGTAAAGCAGTTGATAAAGTAAATTTTATAAAATATGTTAATTATAAAAATAACCATCCTGTAATTTTAGAAAAAGAATTTATTAATTATAATATTATATCATGTAGTTATAAAAACATGAAATATTTCAAAATTCTATTTGTTAAAATTAGACCAGGAGAAATTGTCAATTATATGTTTTCAGAAACATCTTTTACATCTTGTATTATCCTTTCCTCAAATACAAAAACACAATTAAAAGGAAGAAAAAAAGAAAAAAAAAAAGCAAGTATCAAATCAATAAAAAAAGGAACAATTTTTGTAATTGCCCCTAATATTATGGTTACTATGTCAAATCTATATGAAAATAAAGAAGATGGAGATAAAGATTTTGTTTTATATTGTGCTACAGCATAATTTACTATATATTATAAAACATATTAGTATAGAAGTATAGGGTAATTTTTTATTTTCTTGGGTTAACTATATTATATATACTGGGGATATTATCTGAAATCGTAAAATTTGTTTCAAATATTTAATAGCATATTTGCTTAATCATATACTTTTTTCAATTAACACTAGTGTGCTACTCTTTGTTATTTTAATTGTGTACAATACTTTCAACAATTTTCTTTTTTTCCTTTTAAATTTTATATCGTTTTGGAACGTACACATATATATATATACCAAGTTTCGCTATATGATGAATTTTAAATTTTTATAAAAAAACGTTTTATGGCTTATGTATTATTTATTTTATATCCATTTTTTTTGGGGGAATAGCATACTATTTCTTAGCACGATATATTGTTTCCTTTTTTCACCAGTCTGCATGGCAAAATACCTTTTTAATTTATTTTCAAGCATGTTCTTTTATCGGAGTAAAACAAATTAATTTTTTATTTTTAATTGTTTTATTCTTTACACAGAACAGACTAAGAGATAATACTGGTGACAATCCTAATCCCTGTTTATTTTTTATACCTTTGCTTATACTTTATGTTTTATTTCATTATTCTTTCGTTTTTAACCCTTTAAATGATTAATTATTTTAAAGATATATAAACCGCTTATAATTTTACGATAAAAATTGTGAAATAAAGGATAAAATGTGTGTAAAACACTTGTAAGTTGACAAAAAAAATAAATATAAAATACTAAATGTATGCAAAACGAATAACAAGTATTTAATTGGATAAATAATAATATACCATGTGCCGAATCCTGAAATTAATTCCTTTGATTTTTGTCATTGCAATTCATTAAAAATAACAAATTTAAATTTTCTATATGTTTTTCTGATTTCCAATTTATGACATCTTTCATGTATAGAAGCATCTTTTTCATTTGCTTTCTCCTATGAACAAATAAAAAAAATGAAAAAAAAAATAAAATGAAATAATGGTGTAAAACGTCGAAAAGCGTTAAAAATGCCAAACAGGTTAGAGGCTAGTCTAAAACAAAAACAACTCCTAATATTAACAAATGAACATGTCATTATTTGCATGGTGAAGTTTTTTTTCTCTCACTTTGTGCATATGTCTTTATGGTCAAACCAAGGAGATGCATTATTTGGATAAATCTGTGCATACGAATTTTTACTAGAATTTTGAGGGGAGCAATTGAAAGTATATTTAGCATCGGAGTATTTAGTTTGAATATATTTATTAAAAGGGTTGATTAAATCGGTCTCAATTAAATGTATGTTTAAACACAAATGTAAAATAAAATAAATAATATATATACCACAATCATAGGTGTTATTTTGTTTGGGTATTATATTTGGATATACAAATTTAAAAAATATTTTAGGTTCATTACTTTCATTCCCACTTCTATTATTATGATAGGTATGAGAGGAAGAATCGCTATTTCCTCCAGAATTAGATAAAATATTATTATTTTTTTTTTTTTTTCGTTTTTCTTTTTTTATATAATCTCGATGAAATAAATGTTCTATATATTTTTTTAATTTTTCTAAAATTGTATTTCCTTTAGTTGATGGGAATAATGAATCAAGATATATCATATATACCAACTTTTCCTCTTCTATATTATTTTCATTTTTCCATTCTTTAGAATTTTGTTCATTCGTATTGATGCTTAAATTTGTTTTTTTATTTTTACAATTTTCGCTACTATCACTTATAGAAATGTAACTCAATTCATGATCATTTCTATCGCTTAAATATCCTGAAATCATCTTTTTCCTTCCCAATTTTTTTTCATCATGTTTAGCAATACACTTTTCGAATAAATCAGTCAAATCTTTATGTTTTTTTCCAATTGTTTTAAATGAATGTTTTATAACATTGTTTTTGTTATACCCTTGTATACAATATTTCTGGTCATTTAAAAAATAAGAATCAAGAGATTTACTTCTATATTTAGAAAATATGTTTCTTTCCTTATTATATTGAGAATTTAAATTTATGTCGATGTTTATAATTCGATCAGAATCGTCTAAAGTGTTTCTAAAAACAGCAGAAGATATATTTTCCTGAACATTGTCTATGACATCTTTATCATAAATTTTTTTGGTATAAAGGGGATAATATTTTTTATATTTCTCTTCATTTTTAATAATATTAGATGAATATTCTGTATTTTTATCTTGATTTGAATCACTGAAAGGGAAATAAATCAGAACTAAAGACCAATGTTTGTTATTAATGTTTATTGGAACAAACACGTATTTATATTCATAAATTTTTTTATTTAATTTTTTAATCCATCTATTTGTATTAAGATATGCTTTTGATGTATCATCATATAATTCAATTTTCTTATAAAAAAATGTATTAAAAATATATATATCATTTTTTTTATCATTTTCAATTTTACACCCATCATTATTATTGTTTCTGTTCAGTATATAAAAATAAATATAGTTATTAAAAAAATCTATAATTGAATCATCTATATATTTAAATTTATTTAAACGAAATAGACTACAATCATCAATTTTATAATTATTTAATTGCCATACATTTTTTTTTTCTACCATTTTCTCATTTATATACCAATTTAATATTTTTATATCGATACTTTTTTCTGTTTCTAAGAATTCTAATTTCGTTTTTTCAATATTAGTATAATTTTTATATAATCCTATATACAACTTAAGATTTTCAAAATATTTTATACGTATACTATTCGTATATATTATTTTTATGATATCTAGAATATTATTTACTTTCTGTTTTAAAAAGAAGCTTTTCTCATTTTCGTCATGCTCGTCATTTTCATCATTTTCGCCATTTTCGTCATTTTCCATTATATTTGCTCTATTTCGATAATCCATGCTCCTGTTTATCACATCCACATTTGTTATCTGTTTCTCACTACAATTTTCCAAAATATTTTGTTCAGAATTATTAAATTGTATCAAATTGAATTGGTCTGGAATTATTTCTTCGATGGATTCATTGTTTTTATTATCATAAGAAGAATCAGTGCTATTGTTAGATCGGGTATTTGGATTATGTGCATCATTGCATTCTTTATATGTTATATGTTTTGTACTTTCTGAAATTGTTAAATCACTTTTTCCATTTTTTACTAAATTTTCAAAATTAAGACAAGTATTATTATTTTTATTATCACAATATAGTTGATCTTTTTCAATTTTTCTTTTTTTTGAAATTTTTTTTTCAAAGTTATTTGTTTCTAACACATTCATTTCCGAATAACAAACAGATTTACCATGATAATTATTTGGGCATTCTTCTAATTGATGTTTTATACTCATTTTTATATTTGTTTCTTTTTCAAGCCCAACAGAATTACTCTCAATGTTTTGTATTATGTTTGTTTTTTCGTAATCCGCCATTTCATTTTTATTAGTTTGCTCTTTCAAAATATAAATGTTATCATCATTATTATGATAATTTTGAATATAGCATGCATTGTCGAAATCTATTTTATTATCAGTATTATAAATATTGATGCCTTTCGTTTTGTTTATTCCATTTTCTTTATCTTCTAGCAGATGCTTATATGAAAAACTCGAGGTTATATTATTTGTGTATTGTTGTGTGTTATTCTTGAATGTAACAGTTGACTCATTTTCATTTTCTTTATCTTGTGTTTTATCAGGAAATTTTATATTACAACTATTTTCTGGGACATTTTTTTTTTTTTTTTTTTTTTTTTTTCGAAAAGGAGATTTTCTCTTATTTTGATAAGTCCAAATATTCGAAATATCATGATCATGTAACTCTTTTGACATTTTTTGTAGGCTTATTTTTTTAAACATTACATATTTTTGTATTAAAACTTCTTCTTCTTTTTTTAAATTTAAATTTAATAATAACCATTTTATTTTTAAATTATTTCTTTTAAGTGGCATAATATTATTTTTTTTATTGTTTTTTTTATATTTATCTTCCTCTTTTCCTCCATTTTCTTCTTTCACTTTACCATTCCCACCATTCTCTTTAGTTATAACTTCGGTGTCACTAAAAAATAAATTAGTGCTGCATATACTTATATCACTTTGATAATTTTCTAATATATTACATGGTAATGCTTCGCTTTTAATTTTTCCAAATATAGGTGAATATTTTTTTCTTTTTGATTTTTTTAAATGTTCCTTTTCTATATATTCATATTTTTCGTCTTTGAGAAATCCTGTTATTTCTTTTACAGAATTTTCCTCATTATCTATAAACAAAAGAAAACGAAATTTTCAAAATAATGTGATTATAAAAATGTATAACGATTTTGTCATATCACTCAAAAATATAAGTATACTACAGAAACGAATAAAATGGAAATAATTATAAAAAAAAAACGTGCACATACACACCTTGGTTAATTCTGAAGAAATGGTTCATAAATATGTGAGCCGGTTCATGGAAATTGAGATATAACAATTTTATTTCTTTATTATTTACATTAGTTTTGTCTTGTTTATTCTCTGATTTCAAATTTATACTATTTTTATGAATCATATCGTTTTTTTTCACATACAAAATATGGTCATTGTTATTTTGATAATCTAACTCTTCTGCTATTAAATTTTTGTTTTGTTTTTGTGAATCAATATTATATTCTACCACTTTTTGATTTTTATTAAGTTTTTTTTCTAATATACTCTTTAAACTATCTAAAATTTGAGTATCGGTATTTTCTAATTTTGAATATTCAACAGTGGATATATCATAACTGCAATTTACACTATCAAACAATTTCGTGATGCATATTTTTTTTTCCAAATTAATTAAGTTTTTTTTATTTTCCTTTTTTATTTCTATATTATTTAATGAAGAAATGTTATAATTTTTATTATTTTGTAGAGTGTTGCCTATTTTAATTTCCCCAACAATTTTGACACTCTCATTAGATTTTTGTGAATATAAAGGTATTTTATTAATAGTATAATTTTTGTTATCCGTATTTTTATTTTCTACATATTTTCTTTGAACTTGATATATATATACTTCATTATTTTTTGTGTTTAAGCATAAGTATAACTTAATTTTTTTTTTTTTATAAAAATGATATAAATATTTATTTTTTCCTGAATTATTATTTGTGCATGGATAAAAAGACAATATTTTGGAATTACCACAAATATAAGAAATAAGTTCTACAATTATAAAATCATCATTTTTTTCATATATGAATTCATTACTTTCATCCGAAGATAATATTTCGCACAATTCGTTATCACAAATGTTGGTCGTTTTGTTTTCTTCTTTTTCATTTGTAGTCATTTTATATGTGTTTTTTTTTTCAAAAGAATTCACCATATTTTTATTATTTATTTCACTTTTATATTTATATAATTTTTTTTTGTTTTTCATGCTTTCCATGATTTTTTTATTTATTATATATTTTTTTAAATATTTTTACTGTTTATATCACACACTTTTAAAACACAAATGGTGTTACAAATAAAGCACATGATACATATATCATTGTAACTGTTGAAAATATTATTATTTTATTTAACTTTATTCTTTAAAAAAATTATACAACCTTCCTATTGTTTGGATACTATTATTTAAACTTTTAAGGAGGATTAGATGTATCATTAGAATTTGCTACATAGTTTTTTTTTCAATTATATATTTGTAATCATGTGTTATATAATATATGGAATAAATTACAAAGTTATTCTAAAAATATAATAAAAAAAGAACAAACCAAATTATTATACTAATAATAATAGGCATACACAAAACAATTTAAGTACTTTCAAATGACATTTTATTCGTAGTATATCATTAAATAGCCTTATAAAAATGTAACAATTAGTGTTGTCTTAATATGTACAACACCCACATTAATTATATGTATATAATATATTTCAACGAAATTTGATAAAATAAATGGTGTGGTGATATATATATGTATATAATTAAATTAAAGTTAAAGAATAAATTTATACTATATATAAAATAATTGTCATATTGTAAAAAGTGGCATAAAATATTTGACTCTCTTAAATATGATTAAATTAAAGATATTTAATTCTATAACATGTATGTATGTATGCATGTATGTATGTATGTATGTATATATTTTTTATACAAGCATTTAATGTTTGCCGCAATCTATGAGAATATATATAGGCATATGCCAAATGCCTTTTAAAAATATAAAAACAAATATATATACATATATATGTGTAATTTTTATTTTTATTTAACGGGAAAAATAGTGTAATTAAAGACACCAAAATATGCTTAAAGCATATTGATTAAAAATTTGCGGCATATAAGTGTAATATATAAATATGTAAGCAAACGTGCATATAAATATGTGGGTAACTGGTATAATGAATATATATATATAACTGTATACACAAGTATATTATTAATATACTATATGTTTATATTTTTATTTAAGTATTTACACAGCGATCTAATATATAGCAAAATCAATTACTTTTTATTTGTTAAAATTACATTTTCCCTATTTTTAATTAATTAGTTTTAATTTGGTCATAATTAAAAAAAAAAAAAAGCAAAAAAAAATGAAATGTCTATCAAATTATTTGAAAAAAAAATCCACAGATAATGTAAAAATATACTACTGGTTTTTGAAATGAAAGTATTATAAGCTCATGAATTTATAGATACAAATATATTTACCCATAATGTAATAACACATTATAATAATATATATTTTTTAGCTTATTTGGTGCTTATACACATTTTTTTTTAATTCGCACTTGAAATAAACATAAAAATGTATTGCATTTTTTTCGCCAAATATAAGAACAAAAAAAGTAAATTATAGCATAAAGTGGAATTTTTTAAATAATCTCATAAACTTTAAATAAATTAATAAAAAATAAAGAATATGACAAAATAAATGAAATAAAAAAAAAGCAAACTAATGAGGCATACACCATTAGCTTTCAAAATGTCATATTATTATTCATAATATTTAACAAAATCAGTATATATACTAAAAAAAACAACTAAGAAAACAAACAAAAATCATGTTTATTTTAATCCCAAAGTATATTATCTTTAACATATATTTTTTAATAAAAGTATAAATTTTTTTATAATTTAATTAAATAATATTATTTTATATATTCATAATGAAATATACACATTCAAAAATATATTTGTATACGTTATATGCGTAAATAATAGTATATGCTTCCCACCTAAATTAAACAAAAATAATTAAAGTAATTATTTTTGAATTATAAAGCATTATAACTTTAGAAATATAGGAACATTAAGGAAGTTGGAATATTCAAAAGTTTTATGATAAATAAAGAAAAGATAAATGATAAAGGGAATAAAAAAAGTGCGAGCATACATACATATGTAAAGGAATAAACAGAAGCACTCAGAGAGAACAAATCACTATAACAAAGAATAATTATATAAAGAATTAAAAAATATAAAATAAACATTTCTTATTATTTTTTGAAGTATTAAAGTAATAATATAAATTTGTGCTGAAACCTATATTTTTTTGTTTCCTCCATGTTTACCTATGTTTTGAGTATTTATAGAATAGTACCATAAATAAAGCCTTATAAATTCATATGTGTGCAATATAATTCAAAAATCGAGATATAACATACGCTCTAATGTATATAATATATATATTTATGCGTGTGTATACATATAAGAACAAATATATTCATCAATACAAGTAAATATTTTCATACACACATTTACAAGTATGCATATTTTATAAATATTTTTTTTGTCAGGAAAATGGATATAAATTTAGAAGAGAGAGCATATACGTCGCCTATGATGCGCTATATATACAGGCATCATAATATGATAAATAAAAAAAATGGTGAAACAAAAAGTAATGATTTTATACCCTTCAGTATTAGATTAGGCAGTCTACCAATAAGCAATGCCAGTAATAATAAGTATATGTCGAATTTAAATTCTTTAAATATAATAAATATGTTACCATTATCTTTATTTTCAAGTTATAATAGTAACAACATGACTTCAACAGATATTTTGTTTTTACCCAAATTTTCAACCTTTTTATTTTTTACTATACCTATATTTGTCATGTTACCAAATTTAACCTTATATACAAAGCATTGGTTTTTCTTTGCCCCAAAATAAAATTATAAGAATTCACAATTTGCTCTCCGCATGCATGTGGATATACATATAAGATGAAACAGTGAACCTTTTCCCCCCCCTTTTTTTTCATGTTTTTAGTTTACTACATACTTAGAATTAAACTATTTTTCTTTTATTAAAATCTTCCTAATGCATTATATTAAGGTTTATTGCTAATCCAATATTCATATTATATTTTAATATGTTGTCCCAAATACGCATATACAAAATTAAAGTGTTAAGGGGCGTTTACCAAATCCATCTAATTTATTTAATTACAAAATATAACACTATGTTTTATATTCTACACAGTTTATTTGGTATATATATTGTCGTTTGAATAAATGAATGGAATGGCATTTTATAAGTCAATGGTTATGAAAATATACATTATATAAAATGGTATATTGATATGCAATTGGATGAAAATAATATATGCTTATTCATTTATGGAGTGAATAAAATATATTCCATAGAACAGCATTATTCTTTTTTTTCCCATCATTTATTTATGTAACTATAATTCGGAAAAATATATATAATAAAATAAATCACACCCTTTGAAAATCATGAAAAAAAAATATATATTTCATCATATATAAAATAAAATTGATAAATCATATAATTTTTTTTCATAAAAATAGTAAATTCCTTTTTATATTTATATTGAATATTTTTGAAGTATAAAAAATAAAATATATCATTATGTAAATTATGTCATGCATATATAACCATATGGCCAAAATTGAAATTTTATTTTGATGTTGCAAAAAAAAAAAAAATTAATTGCATACAAAATTTCGAAAAATACCAAAGAAATTTGCTAAATAATTTATACTTTTTTATTTAAAAATTAATGAAATTAGATGAAATGACAAAATAATATATTCCTGAGTATTAATTTATATTGTTCAAGAAGAAAACAAAACATAGAGTTATGTCGTTATTATAATCAGGAAATAAAAATTGCAACAAATATTTTTGGAATAATAATTTTGATTGCTTTTTTCCATTTTACGTATAGGATTGGAAAGAAAACTTATTTCATCCTTTAAAAAAAAATAGGGTAATAAAAAATAAATTTTTAACTTATAGTGAAATTGCTTTGATTTGTTAAGTTTGAATGGGATTAGAACTAATAGAAATGAAACAAACGAAACACCAAAATGATTAAATCGTTTATAAATAATGGAATAAAAATATATTCGCTGACCTCTGGAAAGCTAAGTCCAGATAGCTATGGTAATACAAATTTTGATGCGAAAAAAAAAAAAAAAAATTCAGTAAATGATAATGGTGATAATTCAATCGAAGTATTACATGATTTAGAGTTTTCACAAAAAAGTGATGATATAAAAATTAGTGATGATGGAAGATATTTATGTGTAAGTGGTATGTACCCCCCACAAGTTGGACTATATGATACTAGTGAATTATCAATAAAACATAGAAGGCATTTTGATGAAGAAGTATTAAATTTTGTATTTTTAACAAACAATTATGAAAAGCTAGCTTTTTTATGTAAAAATAGATATCTTGAATTTCATAATGCTGCTGGAAAATACCATAAAATGCGAATACCAAAAGAGGGAAGAAGTTTAATGTATAATAAGGAATCAACTAATTTATATATTAGTGCTTCCTATGAAGATATATATATATTAAATTTACAAAAGGGATGTTATGAAACTTCAATTAAAACCAAAAATGAACAAAATAATTTTATTTGTAAAAACATGCAATTACCTATATTTTGTACAGGAGGGTCTGATGGATATTTAGAAATATGGGACGAAAGAGAAAAAAAAAGTTTAAATTTTATAAATGTAAATGAATATGAAGAGTTAACAAGTAGCTGTTTTTCAGATAACGGATTAAAATTAGCAGTAGGATCAAGCAAAGGAATTGTAAAACTTTTTGATATAAGACATAGTAAACCTCTTTTAATTAAAGACCATTGTAACGATGTCCCGATTAAAAAAATTGAGTTTCTTAAAATTGATAATACTAAACCTTCATATATGGATACTACCGGATTTTATAGAAACACATATAATAATAATAATGATGATGATGGAATGTGCAATAGTGGAAATAGCTTTTCTTGTAATGAGTTAATAGCTTCATGTGATGAAAATTGTATAAAAATTTATTCAGAGGTTCAAAAAAATATATTATCATTACAAGTAATAAACTTTGATGATGGTAAAAAAAGAAATAATAAGAAAATAAAATTGTTAAATAATGAATGTGTAAATATAAATTCTTTTACTTTTTATAAAAATTCTGGATTATGTTTTATTCCATGTGATAACAAAAAGGTTTTTGTATACTTTATACCATATATTGGAATAGCACCAAAATGGTGTAATTTCCTTGATAATATAACTGAGGAATTAGAAGAAAAAGAAAAATATAAAAAGGATGATATATATGACATAAATAATAATAACAATTCCAATGATGCATTTGATGATTATGTATTTTTAACAAATCAACAAATCGAACAATTAAATATAAGTCATATGAAAGGAACAAAAAATTTAATTCCTTATTTACATGGATATTATATTCCTAGCAACATTTATGTAGACATTAAAAGTGTTATGCAAGAAAATGATTTAGATTCTTATAAAAATAATTTAATACAAAAGAAATTACAACAAAAACAACAAATGAGAATATCGGATAAATCAAATATATTAGTAGATAAAAATTATGTTGATAACTTATTAAATAAAGTGCAAAAGAGAATAGACAAAAAACAAAAAGCGATAGTAAATGCACAAGAATTATTACAAGATGACAGATTTAATAAATTATTTTATGATCCTGAATATATGGTTGAAACAGTGGATTTAGATAAATAAAAATAAATCAAATACAATTTTTATGATTTTCTTTTCAAAAAAATTTAGTGTATATTCTCTATATATTCATATTTTTGTTCCCACACTTGCATAGTTAATTTCAATATTATCTGCGTGGCACTCCTCTTTTTTGTAATCCCCACATGTTGTGTTTTTGTTGTTTCTATTAAGTTTAATTTGTTTAATTTCCCCTTTTTTTGTTCCATTTATTATATTGTTTTGCATCCATTTTTTATCTGTTTTCAAATTAAAACTTTCAAAAAATATGTATTTTTATAATTACTCATTAAGTCTATACTATAGTTAAATGGACTTATATACAAATGAGTTCATTATTTTTTAATCATATAATTTTATTTTTGGTGCTATTTAATAATACTCCTTTTAAGTAGGGAAAATAACATCATTACTTTCGTATAGTAAAATATATCCATATAAAATTGTTATTTTTGTTGTATAATATAAATTAAAAGAACAACAAAAAAAATAAACAAGTTAAGAAAGAAATGAATAATTACTATATTTCATGTCCATAAAAGAGGGATAAAAATATTATATTTTCAGTGTGTACCAATTTTATTTTATTAAAAATATATAATATTTTTTATAATTTTGTAAACATTTAAAATTATTTATAATATGAATATTGCCTCTTAGTAATTCGAAATAGTTGTATATATTTCTTACATTTTCATAGTAAGCATTATTTTTTTCATTTATTTCATTTTGGGTTTTTTTTACACGCCTATCCCTCTTATACTATTTTCTTTGGTTATTCAATTTAATCCTTTCAATCTAAATATATTTTCCACTGTTGTAATATATTTTTTTGAATAAATTTCTATCCACATTATGTGTTTTTATAACAGTAGTATAAATTGTAACAATTCAAAAAAAAAAAAATAATCAAAAAAAAACATAGAAAACGACACTTAGATGTTACACCATATCATTTAGTATAAAATTTGAGAAACAAAATAAAAAAAAATTTAAATAAATAAACGTCACAATATGTATATATATATCAAGATTTATTTATGGAAAATTTATAATATAATTTATTAGTGTGTGTTTTTTTTTTCATATAGTGATGTGTGTAGAATCTAAAAATTTACAATGTCAATTTTTTTCTAATTGAAGAATAAAATATATTTTTAAGTTGATTTAGTGTTTTTTCTTTTTTCTAAAATAATGAATCTGTGTAAATTATTTTATGTTATTTTTTTTTTGTTTTATTCCTTGTTCGATTTAGATAATTTATTTTCCTTTCATTTATTACTTTTTTTATATTTCTCTTTCTTTTTTCAGTGGTCAAAGTTATCAATTTGTTTAGATTGGATATCGTTCTAACATTTCTTAATTCATTTTTTTTATCAATAGTTTATTTATACTATATATTTACACAAATTTTTAGAGATTTATGAATAAAATATGAAAAGCACACATTTTTTTAGGAAAATATAACCATGTTGTAGTAAATGCATACAGTTTTCCTATTCTAAATATATTGTGAACTAAATAGTTTAGAGACATTGTCAATTGTTATTATAATGCATAACTATCTGATTATGTATGGTTCTCATACTTTAAAGAAATGCAATAAACTTGTAAATATACCAACTTGATATCAACGATCTTTTGAAAAAACACAAATGGCAAACTTTAAAAAAAAACACGAGTACAACTTTTAAACATACATGTAATACATATGTGTATCCACATGCATATATGTACTTCCTGCCATTTTCATATTCGAGATTTAACTAAAGAACTGCTATATTTTTTTATTAGGGAAAAGGTAAAATCAAATTATTAAAAAAAAAAAAAATTATGCAAAAGTGATTATGTAATATATGTGCATTTACTTTGTTTATGTAACACTATATGCATATATATGGGTAATAGAAAAAAATAAATTAAGACAACTATTATAAATATATTTTATAAAAATAAAATATTAAATTAACAATCAAAAAATATAAAAAAGAAGAAAAAAACAATAAAATGAATGTAAGACACTATAAAAAAAGTAATAATAACATAATAAAAGAAAAAAAGAAAAATAAAGAAAAGACCAAAGATAATGTAGCAAATCAAATTGAACACGTGAAGAGCCTCCCATATGAACGTACAGAAACTATAGCATATGATTCAAATAATGAAAATAATAAAATCCAAACAAATAAAAAAATATGGAATAATGAAGATGAAGATCCTTCTATTCATAGAACAAGTTATGGCTTAGAAAAAAAAACAACTTATAATGATGATATATGGAATTCATATGAAAGGCTGCCAACCACTCAATTTTTAAATAATAGCATTGAAGATAACAGTTTGAATAATAATATTGACTATGGTTCATATAATAAACACGATACTAATGTTTATAATACACAATTTTTTGATAAAAAAAAAAGTGAAATTTATTTAAATACAAATATCAATGACGATCAAACATTAACAAATGATGAAATAGAAAAGAGAACCATGCGTACATGCAATAATGTGAAAGCTACCCAAAATAATTTAAATTTAATAAATAAAAATAAAAATCCTATATTAACCAATAAAGAATCAAAATGTAATAAAATGCGCATTCGAACTGATCAAAATTATTATGAGAAAATACCCCTCAAAAATAAAAATGACCATATTAAAAAAATGAAAATCTTCAATGATTTGAATTCTTTAACCGAATCGATAAGTGACATACAAAATGAATCTGAATCCCGAAATGATGAATCTAATGAGCCAAATCTTAAGAAAATTATAAAACCATATGATAAACCAGTGGCAGAAGTAAATAAGCCAATATGTAATGGAGTAACGATATTTTTTAAAGGTGATAGACGATTTTTTAATTTTAATATACCACAGAATGAAATGATCGAAAAAAAAGATCTTGAAATTATGGAATTTATAAGTGAAGGAAGTTTTGGAGCTATTTACAAAGCTATGTGGAATAATCAAATAATTGCTTTAAAAAAATTTAACTCATCCATGACTTTAGAGGGAATGAGGTCGATAGCCAGGGAGATTAATGCCTACAGATCGATTTCACATAAATATATTGTTAAGTATTATGGTACGGTATTTATAAATACTATATATTCTTATTATCAATATATACTCTTGAAATGTAAATATTTTCTTTCCCTTAGACAAATATACGTTGTTCGAAATTACCTTTCTTATTCTGTCCGATATTTTAAATTAATTTTTTTTAATGTTTTTTCTCCTTTTATTTTTTATTTATAGGAGTCTGTATAGACAGCGATTTTATTGGAATAATTTTAGAATATTTTAGTAAAGGGAAAATATTTGATACTTTACACAAAGGAGAGTTTAATTTAACTTATGAATTGCGTCTAAGAATGTGTACTCAATTGGCAGAAGTAATGAATTATCTTCATGAGGATAAGAAATTGGTGCATCGTGATTTAAAAACTAGCAATATTTTGTTTGATGATGAGGTAATAAGAAATATATATATAAATGAATATATATTTTCGCATAAAACATTTATCTTTATTATCACTATATATTACTTCCATTTATCCCCCCTCACATTATTTTATTTTGTCAATAGTATAATATAAAGGTATGCGACTTTGGGAAAACTATGAAGTTATCAGATAACGGAACGGTTATATTAGAAGACAATGGAGGATCCATAGGATACATGGCTCCGGAATGTTTTATTGAAGGTACTAGCATAGTTCATATGTGTATGTATTTTTATATTTTATTTGTTTCTCTTAACAATTCAAAATAAGTTATGATTGCATTCGACATACACATATATATGTTTATATACCATTTTAACTCGTTTAATTCCATCTAATATATATATGAACATTTATATCAATGTGCCATACTTTAATTTGTATCTTAACCATATATGACCTTTTATATGTGCCCATGTTTCATAGGAAATACAATAACTGAAAAATCCGACATATGGGGCCTTTCTTGCTGTTTTATCGAAATATTTTTTAATCAAGTCCCATTTCAAAATATAAAAGAAAAAGAAGGTAAAAAATATTGAATTATTTTTTACATAATCTTTGCCGCAATATGTATGAATAATATGTGTAAAAATGCAGAACGTAATACGATATTTCGTTTTTCTTTTCGTAATTTTTTTCAGATATAGTTGTAGAAATTTTAGTAAATAAAAAAAAACCAAACATTCCAAAATGGTTCAACCCAGAGTTCACTGAAATAATCAAACGCAGTTTTAGCACTAACCCATCGAAACGACCATCATGCAAAGAGTATTTAAACTTGCTGCTAAAATACTCACCAAAAACTAATGCAGAACACCCTGAAATATCATAGAAAATTCGTATTTGTATTTCTACCAGCAAATAATTAAACGATTAATTTATCCATAAAGGAATATATATTTTTCTTATATATATTTAAATATAATTTTTTTAATTAACATTGTTTTGTCTAATTACAAATTTGTCTTATTAAAAATAAGGCGACTTAAAATTTACTCATTAAAATGCGCAATATATAGATCAATAAATTGCATAATTATAAGCACATTTTTTAATATATTTTCATTTTTTTTATTAAATTATCTTTAATTCGCATTAATGTTGTAACTAACTTTTTTAAATGCCAATTTATATATAAAAATAGGGCATTTTATAATTAAAACTTTTTTGTTTATTAACTATGGAAATATTAATATTTATAATTTAAAAAAAACACAAAAATATCAACAATAAATAAAATAAATTGGCTCGCGTAATACGCATATAAATATTTTAATTGTACAAAACCGAATAACAATAATATAACAATATGCGGATGAACATTAAAAATTTATAGAAAATTTTATAAATTCTTTTAAATCCCCGCATAATCATGTTACATAATTATATATGTTACTCCATTAATTATTTCAAAAGCTAATTATAAAATTGTGAAAACTATTCTTAAATACCAATATGGAAAACTTATATATAAAATGCGTATAACGGATATATTCATTCCATTTATTTTCCATAGAAAAAGCCTATATATGGGTATTAATATACAAGCAACGAACGGGATATATTATAATTTAAATGCACGCATACAGGGATAAATTAATATATTCATATATATATACCATTTAAGAGAGCAAGTTTGTTATAATGTGTTAAAAATTAATCATAACTATATATACTAACGTTTTTATCAATCGTGATTGCATTTATGATATTTAACATATATAAATTATAAAATATTTTGTAAAACCCTATAATATATAATCATTAGACAAACGATATTAAAAAAAACGATAGTAGACAGCTAAAATACAATGATATAAAAAAAAAAAATAAAACTAAAAATATAGCTACTTATATCTAGATTTTTATACTATAATTTCCTGATTGTTCATACGGAAAGTAAAAAAACATCTAGCTATTTTTATAATTATTTGTAATTAGCTACACTCTCTTAAATAATTAACAAAACAAATATATAAAAAATAATATATTTTTTAATTGATTGTCTTAATATATTTAATTTGTTTATTACTATTTTTATTATTTGAACTATATTTTATTTCGATATATTTTTCATGTAAATTTTTTTTGTTAGTATATTCTATATTAAAAACACTATATTAATTTTTTTTTATAATTTTATATATTATAAAAACATTTTTAATGATTATTTTAATTTTTGAATAAGATTGTACTTGTTTGCGTTTGTTTTCATTAATTTGTTTTTGTCTATATTTTTTATATACATGTAAACAATTTTAAGCTTGGATATATGCTTAATTATATGCACTCTATATTATATTTCCAATTCCTTTGATTTATTATTTTGTAAACTTTTATTTTATTTTATTTTATTATTTTTATAATAAGAGATATTTAAAGCTTTCCTCACCCACAAAAAATATATATAATAAAATAAAAATATATAATGAAGAGTGTTAAAGGAATAACATATATATTTTTTTCATTAGCCTTTATTAGCATTTGTATGTGTCAAAAGGTTAATGTTGTTTCACATAACGTTACCCCTAGAGTTGATTCAGATGAAAAACTTATTACTTGTGTAACTGAGTATATAATTAAAGGAGATTTGGGCATTGATGATGGGGGGTTTTGTGATAGTAGTATAAACTCATTACCTCCAACTGAATCATGTAATAATGGAGGATCAGAGAAACCTGAAGGACCAACGCCAGGGAATTACTGTGATAATTATTATGACATCACCTTAGTTGTAGAAAATTCAAGTTTTGTTCAAAAAGATTATTGGATGAAGGGAACAATCCCATTTTTAGAGTCAATGGCAAGAAATGCAAGAGTTAGTAAAGATAAAGCACATATGTCTATTATACTTTTCGCGGGAACACAAAATTTGATAGTTCCATTTACCGATGAAATAAGCCAAGATAAAGAGAAATTAATTGAAAAAATTAGAACACTTGATGACGCGGGAACAGATTCTAATACATTATATGTTTATGCTTTGGAATATGCATTCGAAAAAGTTATATTCGGAGAGGGTACAAGAAGTGATGCCCCGAAAATTGCAGTGCTATTTTATTATGGATTTGACTATGGAGCAAACAAAAGCTTAATACCCGATGTAGTTGAAGATTATAAACAAAGTAACATAAAACTGATAATTGTTGGTATTGGTCTAACTCTTAGGGAAAATGCGTTATTACTTGCTGATTGTAAAAGCGAAGGTGATTGTCAAAATGCCATATTCCAACCTTGGGATTTTGTAATACCTGCAGCAGAACAAGTAAAAGAAAAAATATGTAACAAAAATAATCCTTCTTCACTGACGTCTGAAAGAAAAACGACGATAAAAAATTAAAATTATTATAATGCCTTATTAGAAACCGAAACATATAAACATAGGGGCTTTATGGTTAGTTGTGAAATAATAAATGCTCAATTCAAATGGAAATTAACGTTATTTTATCATATCATTCTTGGGAATACATAGTCATAATCCCATTAAAATATTATCAGATGGACAATCAGCCAATAGTATATCTTTTTTCTTTTTTTTGTTTTTTTCTCGTTTTTAAAATTTTTTTTTGTGGAAATATTTTACCAAATTTTCATTTATTTTTGTTTTTAATTGACACTAACAATGCATAATATTATTAAGTATCTATTCCCATTAAATGATTAACCACTAATCACCATTTTTTATTTGTAATGTTATAAATAAGTATTTTAAAAATCGAAAAACATAAAAATAAGTACTTTAAATGCCCGAAAACTAAAAAACATGTTATATAATAAAAAAATGAGCTTATATAGATAATATATATTTCTGCATATATAGACATATGTATACACAGATTTATACTACACTTTTTGTTAAAATGGTTAAATGCGCTTGTAAAAAATGAAAAAGTATAATAAAAAGTTACTATATATATTAATATTATAAAAAATTATATTTAAGCAAAGGGGGTAAATGTACTCTTAGAAATACGAATTATAAACACAAAACTCAAATGCATTTTTTTAATACATCACGCCCTTAAAATATAGGGATGAATACGCAAAAATAATATTGGGAATTTTACTACAATAAAAAAAGAAAATATTACAAGTTACCGATTCTAGTAATTTAATTAAAAATTGACATATATGCACACATTTTTTGTTCTGGGTAGAGAGTACGATTCTCCTATATTCAATGCATAAAGAATATATTTGTAATATTATAAAAATTAATAAAAAATAATTAATATTTTATTATAATTAAAAAAAATATACAATGATATTATAGTGATGTATGTGAATAAAGGTTTATTTTTTTTTGTAAGTAGGGTAATGGTTGTGATGTGAATACTAAGTTAGGAAAGTAACGGTAACCAAATAATGTTCCCTAAAATTTAATTAAAAATAAATTTTTGAATTATGAAACCGCTAATTGCTTTCTGGGAATTTTTATTAAATTTTTTTTCATAAATATAAAAGAATAATGATTAAAAGAATACATGCTTATAAATGAGGGAATATTCATATAAGAATAAAAGTATTTTTAATATATTACATATAATGCAATTATATTATCCCTGTAGTTATGGAAAAATTATAAATTTTTGGTGAAAAAATATTTGGATTATATTTTGATAAACTTGGGGGTACTATATATAGTAAAATTAATATTATATTAAGGTATATATTTACACATTATCATATACCATTCGTACTTTTATTTAATACAGTTATATTGGTAGATACATGATATTATATGTAATAATTTTTTTTATTATATTTGTAATTAGAAAGATATGACCATAAATCCATAATAATATATATTTTACAAGTAGAAAATATTATATGTATATATACAGGAGAAAAAAGCATAATGTTATTATATTGACATAATAAAATTCAAAAAAAGTTGCTATAAAATTAGTAACTTATATTATTGCTATGCTTTGTCTTCTGATTTTATTGACTAAATTCTGTATTACTACACAACTATATTAAATATATAAAATTTTGAAATTTTTTTTTTTAAAAAGTTAGACTTTTTTATAATAAAAGCTTTGGCATTACTAAATGATCAGTACTACCATCTAAAATTGATTAAAAATATATGGTTTTATTTTAATCGTGCTTTACTTTGTGCTTTCATTGTTTGATTTCTTTTTTTACATAAAGTAATTTAATAAATATCATGATAATAGGATCATAGTTGTAGTTTCACATATAGTATATATAATACAGTTGTATTATAAAAAATATTTATTAAATCTAACTTTTTAATAATATATAAAAATTTATTATATGATCATAAAATTGTTAACATTTTATTAAGAGCAAATAATTTATAAGTGTAAAAAAGGTAATTATAAAAATTTTTATTATTAAGAAAAATAACAAAATAATAATAAATTTTTTATTTGTTATATTTTTTTTATTTTGTTATTTTATCAGAAATATATTCTATATTGAAAGAAGAAGCTTCGACTATATTTCTATATATTATTTGATACTTTATTTTTTTTTATTTCTAAGGTTTTATTATCTCGTTATAAATTATTATTTTATTGTAGGAAGCATAGGCTTAAAATATTACATTTTATATTATGAAAATAATATTTTTTTTATATAAAAAAGAAATAATTAGTACTTTGGTTTATTATTATTAGAACCGCATATTTGCAATATATGTATGATCAATATTTCATACTTAAAAAATAGAGATAAAGTCGTAATATTATAATATTTTTAAATATTTTTGTATTGCCCCCAAAATAAATATAATACATATATTTTTATTATTATTTTTTAGAAAAAATATAAAAAATGTATCTAAGGCTTGAAAAATAGATCAGAAAAATTGCAAATAAATAAATAAATATATAATGTTTTTATTTTTCGAATTAATAACATGTATTTTTTAATAATATATACATTTTAATAATATATTTATGCTACGTATCTTAGAATCATTAATTTAATATTAATGTTTTTTGGAAAATTACATCTTCTATTTATGTTTTAGTTTTTATGTAATAATAAAAATTTTAATGATATGGATTCAGGTAAATTGCCTATTATAATTCTTCCATCTTCGGGTCCATCCGTTTCACTTATTAACAAAAATGTCAATGATAGAAAGTTAAAAAAAGGAAATAGAAGGGGCTATAGAAAAAATAGTTTTGAAAGATTCAACTTGGCTTCTGCATTTTATAAAGTTATTTTAGCTTTTGGAATCATTATTGTTGTATTTCTAGATGTATGAAAAAAATAAAAAATTTATTTTCCATCCTATTATTTTTACTCAAAATTATAATATGCTTATCTTCCTTTTAGATATATATATATATTCATCTCATATAATACCTTCATTATTTCATTTTTTTTTTTTTCTTATTATAGAATGATAGTATATACTCTAACTCTGGATTTTCTAGAATCACAAAAGAAGGTAGAAATTTAAGCGAAGCAATTGTTCCTGATGAAACTCCAAGTACTGGATTTGTGGAAACTGGGGTATCAGAAAATGATGAAAATCATGGTGAAAAAAACGATAATGATTCAACACATGCTACTAGCTTTGAAGATTCTAACAAATCAGAAAGTAGTCATACATATTTAGATACCACTAAAGAGAAAGAAAATGAAGAAAATAATGACTCTAAGGGCAATGTTGCTCAGAATTTTCAAAAAAGTAACATTTCTAGTAATCAAGTTGAATGCACTGATGATGTTAAACTTACTGAAACAGACAATTATGATAAGGAATATGAACAAAATGGTGATGAGCATTATTATGCTGAAAAAAAATACAAGCAGGAATCTTATGATCAAAATATTTTACATAATCCCGATATTCAGCATGCATTAAGCATGATCCCCTCTGATTCTATAATAAAATCATTTTTGCATACTTCTTTAACAATATCACCTGAAGATGATGAAATAGATAATCCTTATAGAGAGAAAACACAACATGATATAGATTCAATGCATTTTACCCAATGGGTTGATTATATGAAATATGCAGTTCAAGAAGTAGATCAAGATCATGAACAAGGAACATCTAAACAATTGCCTGATACTGAACCTTTAAAACCTGAACAAAAATATTATATTGAGCCTTCAAAACCTGAACAAGAAGAAAATATTGAGCCTTTAAAACCTGAACAAGAAGAAAATGTTGATCCTTTAAAACCTGAACAAGAAGAAAATATTAAGCCTTTAAAACCTGAACAAAAAGAAAATATTAAGCCTTTAAAACCTGAACAAGAAGAAAATATTAAGCCTTTAAAACCTGAACAAGAAGAAAATGTTGATCCTTTAAAACCTGAACAAGAAGAAAATGTTGATCCTTTAAAACCTGAACAAGAAGAAAATATTAAGCCTTTAAAACCTGAACAAAAAGAAAATATTAAGCCTTTAAAACCTGAACAAGAAGAAAATATTAAGCCTTTAAAACCTGAACAAGAAGAAAATGTTGATCCTTTAAAACCTGAACAAGAAGAAAATGTTGATCCTTTAAAACCTGAACAAGAAGAAAATGTTGATCCTTTAAAACCTGAACAAGAAGAAAATGTTGATCCTTTAAAACCTGAACAAGAAGAAAATATTAAGCCTTTAAAACCTGAACAAAAAGAAAATATTAAGCCTTTAAAACCTGAACAAGAAGAAAATGTTGATCCTTTAAAACCTGAACAAGAAGAAAATGTTGATCCTTTAAAACCTGAACAAGAAGAAAATATTAAGCCTTTAAAACCTGAACAAAAAGAAAATATTAAGCCTTTAAAACCTGAACAAGAAGAAAATGTTGATCCTTTAAAACCTGAACAAGACGAAAATATTAAGCCTTTAAAACCTGAACAAGAAGAAAATATTAAGCCTTTAAAACCTGAACAAGAAGAAAATATTAAGCCTTTAAAACCTGAACAAGAAGTTGAGTATGCACCATTAAATAATAAATTTATTATGGAATCTAAAAATAATCAAAAAAAACAATTAGGACATTTCGATTCAAGTTATGACTATAATCTAGATATAATCGATGAAACTGAAATGAATTTGTTGTTTGAAGATTCCAAATCATATAGTGATATCCAAAAAACAACTAATAATGGTTCACATTATAGCGAAAAAGAACCTCTAAGTATGCGGGACGAGCCTAGTGGTTTATATAAAAATAAAACAAGTGGTAATTCAAAAGGTTCCAATCCCAATGTTCGTGGTAATGAAGAAGTGAGTATGGGAATATGGGATGGTTTGAAACCTTCTTCAATGAGCAGAAGTCAAGGAATGACCATAAATCAATATCCATCAACAAGTGGAACCCAAGGAATAACCATAAATCAATATCCATCAACAAGTGGAACCCAAGGAATGACCAGAAATCAATATCCATCAACAAGTGGAACCCAAGGAATGACCAGAAATCAATATCCATCAACAAGTGGAACCCAAGGAATGACCAGAAATCAATATCCATCAACAAGTGGAACCCAAGGAATGACCAGAAATCAATATCCATCAACAAGTGGAACCCAAGGAATGACCAGAAATCAATATCCATCAACAAGTGGAACCCAAGGAATGACCAGAAATCAATTAATTGGAGAGATGTATAATATTGATGAGCGTAAAATAGAAGAACCAATGTGGTTAGGTTTGAAAAGCTCATATAAACCTACTCCAAGAAAACCATATGCATCAAACTTTTCTGATATGGAAACATTCCCACGAGAAAATTATTCAAGAAATAAACATGAGGCATTTGATAGATTCGATTCACACAATATGCCAAGAGGTCATAGTACTAAATACCCTACACGCACATCTTCAGAATTTCATAATCCAATGAATAGATATAATTCTAGGGGCACTTCAAACTCAGGAAGTATATTAAATTCAATGAAAAGTTTACGAGGAAATGATTCTCATAGACTAGATAATGGACAAAATTATATGAGTGAACCAATATCTACAACATCCATGGGAAACCATAAATTATATTTTGGAAGTAAAAATACTCAAGAAACTATAAGTACATCATTCAAATCTAAATCAAATGATTATAAGGGTCTTGATCAACAGAATAAAGCTAGTAATTATAATTCAGATACAGATGCAGTTATAGATAGTAAAGAAGTAAGTGAAACTAATTTTAGTCCAAGAAAGTCACCAGATGCTCAAATCAAAGAAATGAATGATCATATAAATGAAAAAATTGACATGTTAGATGAAAATGCAACTCCAGATGTATTTCGTAATATTTGGACAATTTTCATTTCTGCTGAAACTAAAAAATTGATGATGACTCAAGAATATGTATTACAATATTCTATATATCTACAAAAACGAAATAAATTATATCCAGAAATGCGCACGGCGGCATGGTGGAAAGTACATTATTCTATGATTAATAAATTTATAAAGCGTGAAAAAGAAGAGGTTTCTGAATTAAAAGAATTATTAAAATCATCTACTAATACATATTCTAATTTCGTCACGTTTATTAGAAATAAAATGGAGTCTTGGAAAGAATTCCAGAAAGAAATTAAAGATACATGGTTGGCAACTTTAACATACAAAATTAATAAATACAGTTCTCAAGACAATTATTAAAAGTTGCTGTTGAAATAAATTGAGAATAAATCCTACTTTAATACCACTGCTTAATATACTTCGCTTTATATACAGTAATATATAATTACAATTATTTGAACACATGCAGCTATCCCTTTTTTTTTGGAAAAATATTTTTGCTTTCAGCCACATAAAGGCTTATTTAAAAGAGCCAAGGTTTTTTTTTGCTTCTAATATAAATAAAAATACTACAAAATAAATGAACAAAATTGATGATTATTATAAGTGTTTATCTTTCCCATGTAAGATTTAGAAGTTATTATTATGTGAGTAAAGAGACTTACAAATGTTTGTACAATAATTTTTGTTTAATTCAAATATTTTTATTATTTTACGTAGGCTATAAATTTATATTTTTATGAGAAATATATGTATTTCTCTAAAATGTTTTATTTCAAAAAAGAAAATTATTTGCACTGTTGCAATTTCTTATGATAATGCATAAATTTTGATATTATTCCTATTTGTTAATTTGAATTAACCGATATTTATGTAAACATAGCTTACTTAAAATATCTGATAATATGTTATATATATAGTATATCTATAGAAATGTCATGATTTTGTACACCTATTATAATTATTACATATATAGAACAAAATTAATTTTTTTTATTCTCCGTTTGAAACAATGTCTTAGTATTAACAACTTTGTATGCAAAATTTGGATAAAGAATATATATAATATTATATATACAATGTGTTTGAAATATTTTGAATATAGCGTATGCTTAAGGTGAAAATGTGACATTCGCCGTTATTCTTAGTATTATCATATTTATAAAAATATGTATACATACCGAATTGACATAAAAAAACTAAAACTCACAAAGCGTTATTTCACTTTTCCCCTAATATATATTGAACAAAAAAAAAATAAATGTTAAGTCAAAATTAAAAAAAAAAAAAATATACATGCATATAGTCAGCATACGTTGAATGAAAATTAATTGAAAAATGGGGAGAAACCCTTTTATGTATAATAGGCTGCATTTTTGTCGATTTAACGATTTTTAAAATATTCCATAAAATTTTGTTCATTCCCTTGCTTACTGTTAAAGGGGCAAATTAGTATTTAATATAATATCATTAAAAACAAATAAAATGTTATTGCAATTTTGAACATTAAAAAAAAAAACAAATATGCATATATTCTCAAATAATTTGTTTTCTTTTTGTCCTTTTTTTTATTTGAATACCAAAAAATAAAGCAGTAAACAATAATTTGCATGAATTTTATATTAATGAAAAATAGCATAAAAAAAAAAAAAATACAGCCAAAAAAACAGCCAAACAAAATTATGAAAATTTGTTCAACTTTTTAAAATATTTTAATACATTAATTTTTTATGATAATTGAAAGTTCTTATAAAGTTTGTATAGAACGTTATCGAATGGTGAATTGGGCTCATTTTACATAATCCGTATAGCAAAGATAGTAATAACGTAATATTAAAAAATGCACACATAAATAGGTATATATATATATATATATGTAGTAGTACATTTCTTAGTGTTTTTTCTTACAAACTTGTAAAATACAATTGTAAATATGGAGACCAATGCGAATGAAAGTAATGAAGAAAATGGGGATACAATAAATGGTCCAATGGAAAATATTGAGAATAGAAATAATGATTATACTTTAAATGAAAATACTGAAGAAAAAAAAAAAAAAAAAAAAACTGAAAAGCTATATAAATCAATTGAATTACACTATTTAGTAAATGCATTACCATATATTGATTCGTATGATAATGAATTGGGGCAAAATGCTAAAAAGTTAATCGAAGAAGAAATGCATATAATGAAAGAAACAAATCAAGTAAAACAATATTTAGAAAATTTCCCGATTCCTGATTTATTATATTTAAATAATAAAAATTCAATTATACAGAACGAATTAAAACGATGTGAACAAAATAATAAAATGACCCTACTAAATTTTGATCACTATAATATTGAAAATAATTCAACAAGTAATATAAATAATAATAGTACTGTTAATCAAGCTAAAAAAACATTTGAAAATCATCAGCTAGTTTTAGAAAATTTACATAATGCTTTAATTAATATAGAACTTATGAATAAATACAAAGAAGTTATATGGAGTGAACATATGAAAACATTTACTCAAGTTGATATTAATTTACAAAATTCAATTAAATCATTAAAAGAAAATATTGATAATATAAATAAAAAAAGAAAACTACACCACTTAAGTTATGTTAACGATTTAACAACTCTACAAAATGAACGAAAGGATTTCAAAAGAAAAAATTCGCTAGTTCTCAAAGAAATTAAAAAGTTAATATCAGAAAATATGTTAATGAAGTACAAGCAAAATTTAATATAGCTATTATTTTTTGTCAAACAAACTTTTCTTCCCTTTAAATAGTAGACGGAAAAAATTAATTCGATTATCCATCTATTTCACCCCTATATATTTAATTGTCTTCTCAAATCGTTTTACTTTATTTTTTTTTGTGTATAATCAATGCACATTCCGCATAATAATGTTATTAACATTTTTCATCTTTTTGATTGTTTTCTTCCAGTGGTTAAGGAAATTAACAGAAGAAAAAGGGAACTTATTTGTTTAGTGAAAATTAAAAAAAAAATGTACAATAATATATAAAAATATATAATAATTTTTTAATAGTTAATTTTAGTCCGTTTAAAAAGTGATGTATAAAATAATAAGTTTTACTTTTTTTTTCGAATGAAATAAAATTAGCGCACGTAACAAAGTAAAATATAAATGAGTTTTATATAATATGCATATTTATTTAGAACCACGAATATATACATATATAAATGTATTAATATTGAAAATTGTACATATATATTATGTACAAGCCCATTTTACCATAAGGACTATATATTTTGAAATTTCTAATATACGCACAAATACACAAACATATATATTGATATACATTATATATATTTGTTTTTCCATTTCTTCATTCTTTTGTTTCAAAAAATATCGTTCGAATTAGGTTCTTTTAATTCAAAAATTTATAAACAATATATATTCTTTGTAATTAGTAATATTATTATATTAATAGAATGTTATACCGGTTGGGGCTTAAATAAATATCTACATATATTATACAGAACACATTTTTTTTGTTATTTATTGTTCTTTATCTTTTTTCATTTTTCTTTTATTTCTTAAAATTTGTGCTTTTAATCTTTTAGCTTCTAATTGATCAGCTATAGTTTTCTTTTTCAATATTTCAGCTTTTTCTCTTTGTATAGCTTCAATTAAAGTTCTTTTGTTTTTAAATTGGTTACCTTTGCATCTTAAATAAAATGAGTGATATAAATGTCTATCTATTTTTTTTGAATCTCTAAATCTTTTTAATAATCTTCTTAATACACGTTGGCGTTTAATCCATAATGTTTTTGTATTTGTTCTAGCATTTTTTGTACCTCTTCTTTTACCTATTCCCATATGTCGTCCCTTTCTTTTGGCTAATTTATATAATCGAACTCTTGCTCTACTATATACCTTAGGTGGTTTTTTTAGGATTAATCCTTCTTTGTATAATTTTCTTATGCTAAATCCTGTAAAAAAAAAAAAAAAAATTATATGCATATGCACATGGAAAACATATTATACAACTTAAAATTTGTACCATCAAAGTATTATTAAAATTTTATATGTAATGAGAGTTTTTTTTTTCTTTTTCTATCTTACTTGAATTAGCTAGCGATATTTCGTTAATTTCATTTGGGTCCATCCATATTTTATTTTTTCCGCATTTTAAAACGGAAGCTGCTAATCTTTTTTGCAACTTAAGCGACTAAAGGAAAAAAAAATGTATATATATATATATAATCGAAATAATTATGACATGTTTGCTTATTCTACAATATGAGATCTATTTATGTATTTAATTGTTTCTTTATAAAAAAAGAGAGATGATTAAAAATTAATAGAATAGAATAAGAGTGTATAGGGGAGTAAGCACAAAATGCTTGAAACACAAAAGTTGAGATCTATATATATATATCATGGAAATATTTAATATTATATATCATAGAATAAATATTTGAATCTCCTTATTTCTGGAAATTCGTTGCAAATTTTTACATTACTTTCATTTTTAAAACATGTAAAATACATATATATTTATATAAAAATGTAACTATTTTTGTATTTTTTTGTTATTACCATTTTAAAGATATATATTTTTGTATTAATGCTTTTCTCTGTGTTTTAATAATTTTATTAAATTATTATTTTAATTAAAAGAATAACTTTTTTTCTTTCTATTTTTATTTTTCTTTACATAATTTTTTTAATTAATTTTCAAAGTTATTTAAAAAAATTCCAAAACTGGAAAAAAATTATTAAATACCCATTTATTGCATATAATAATAATAATGTATATGGATATATATTAATTATTATTCTTACTATAAAACATACTTACGATGCTGACTACGCTATATTTTATATATATATATAATAATTATGTATGGAAAACTTAATAAAATTAAAAAACAATAATAAATAGAAGAATAAAATAAATTAATGGGTATAAAAAGCACCTAAAACAGTATACGGATTTGTATGCATATAATATTTCCCCTTAATATATAATTGTTTTTTTTATAAGTTCTTAAAAATATAATTTGTTATGCCCTATACAATTTTGGCCTTATAAAATAAATAGCATATATATATTATTTATATATATACTGATAAAATGTAAGTATATATTTAATGCCTATTTTTATATGTAAATTAAAAATATTTATATTGCCAAAAAAATATCGGTTAATAAGTAAATACACTATATATTAATTAATTAATTAAAGTACATGACAAACTTAACAATTTTATTTTTATATAGTAGTAATTTTCAACATGACATGCAATTAATTATAAATACGTATGCATTAATTTTACTTATCTATAAACTTAGTAGCATACAGTTATGCTTATGATGAATATAATTTAAAGGTCTTAAATAAATTTTGCCTTTTTTTTTTTACTTGGTGTTTATTTGATTTTTTCTTCATTTTTTTAATTCATTTTACATTCCCGCGTTAAATATTTAAATAATATTTGATTAATTATAAATATAGCACCTGGGGACTTAAACACCCCCCTGGCTCCCTTTGTAGTTTTTTGGAATGAACAACATTTTAAAATGGACTAAAACAATACTACAATGAAAAATAGTATATTTTTTTTTTTTTATTATATTTATAATTAATAAAGTCGGAAAAAATAACAATAAAAAATAATGGGAAAAATAGGAAAATAAAAAATATTCAAATGAAAAATTCAAAAATAAAAGAAATAAGAGCAGCATATGCTGCCTATAATTAACATATAAAAATTTGTAGTTTTATTATGCGAGTTATCAATTAATTCGTTTTTAATTTTCTCAAATGTGTGCATATATAATGTTCGACCTATAAATATGTATATATATATATATATATGTAGCTATTTTCTATATTATGAACACATTAAAAAAAGGGCAAGAATAATATACCCTTTTTAATTTGTATACAACCTTATATATATACTTCGATACAACAACTCTAATTTATTGCCTTCATCATATTATGCATATATAATAAAAAAAAAAAGTTAAAATGATATATTTATTTTTTTTTAAACTCTACGAAGAAATAAATTATAAATGAAAAAAGAAAAGACCTTTTATTTGCATATAAAAAATATATTAAATATATGTTTGTTTTTCTTTTGTCTATATAAAGGGCTCTTTTTGTTATAAGTATATATATATGGCCACAAATTGGAATAAAACCATTTATAACAAATGCATATACATATACTTGATCAATAATCGATCAACTATTTAGTATTTTAAAAAAAAAACTGAATTATAAGACCAGTTCTACATATATGTGTCTTCTATATGTATAAATCAGTGTAATTATGTAAAAAGATTTTTTAAAATTTGATCTAAAAATATCTCGGTATTAGTAGAATAAGTATAACTAATTTGATTAAAATGCATAAACATATAAACTTCTATCATAATTAATAAAAAAAAAACATAATTTCTAATATAAATATAACCATATATTTCTATGTGTTTATTATGAATTAAAATAGAAAAATCATAACCCTTTTCCACTTTATTTTTAAAGACAATAGGATTTAGATAATTATGTAATTCACCATTTGCAGTATTAGTAATTTTAATTTCTTTGGTATTAATATTATGATATGTTTTAAAATAATTGGTTGAATTATTTGTAAATATATTTGTTTTCATTATTTTTTGATATTTTTGCATTGCGTCTTTGCAAAAATAATAAAATTTTTGATTTCCAGAAATTACTTTATATTTAACAGAAATTCTAATTGAATTAAATGTTTTTTCAAATAAAAATTTTATTATTTTACTTTTTTTTTTTAAAATAATAATTTTTTTTTTTTTTTTTATAAATTTAAAATTTTTTTGAAAACTATTCCTATTTTTTATTTTATCTATTATTTCGACATAAGGCATTTCAACATAATTAGACATCCCTTTATAAAATATATTTGATTTTATGTTACCCAACATATTTTCAATGTAATCTTTTATTTTTCCCCAAAAACTTAATTCATTTTTTGTTAAATTTGACATAAATATTTGTAATAAGCATACATTTGAAAATTTTGTACATAATATATTTTCCCTATCGCCATTATTATTATAAAAATTATGCATATCTTTTTTTTGTTTTAAGCAACATCGACATATATATTTTTCAAATTTTTTTTCCTTATTTTTTTTTTCATTATCCCCTGAAATAACAAATTTTTTTTTTTCAAACTTAATAAAATTATCATTTTTATTAAATTCTAAATTATTTGGAAGACTGTTACTTTTCTCTATTTTCGTTTTAAATAATTCTTCTTCATTATTTATTTCCATATGTTCATCTTCAAATTCAATTATTTGATTAGCTTTTTCATAAAAATAATTATAATCACTATCGTTCGTTACTTCAGATACATCGAAATATACATCACTTAATAACTCGTTTGAATTTTCGAAACATATTTTTTTTTTTTTATTTTTAAATATACTAAAAAATTCAAAGAATGTTTCATTTGGTTTATCATGTGTGCATATATCAACATTAGTTAAAATATTATGGATATATCTTTTCATATAAAAAAAATAATTATGTTTTAACAAAAATTTGAATTTTTTTTCATAAAATATATCCATTTTTTTGTCATCAAAATCTGAATTTTCCTTAGTCTTTTCTTGAAAATTTTCCGTGATAATACTAGTTTGCTCTGTTTTTATATTTTCCAAATTATCATGATTAATGAAAATTTTTTTATCTTGAAAAAAATAATATAAGTTTAATTTATTGTCTTCATGTTGTTCATTATCCTTTTCGCTATTTTTAGTTTTTTTTTTCTCTTTATTATATTTTATACTTAAAATAAAATTAAATAAAAATATATTTTTTTCAATTAATAACCCATTTAAATTATTGAAATTGTTTTTTTTGCAAAAGGAATATCCTTCTTTGCAATCATACAACAAATCAAATGATGAATTATTTTTTTTACTCTTTTTATTTTTAACACAATTAAATATCTTTTCATTTCCTTCACTATATCTTTTCATTCTCGAAATAATATTTTTTTTTGTGGGGGTGGGAATATATATATATATATATGTGTGTGTAATGATTATAATATGAACACAATATTTTGCTTATATCAATATAGCATACATTTATAAAACATAGACAAATTATGAGAATTAGATCTACCACACATATTTATGTATTTCAGGATATTACTAATTCAATAAATATTTATAATATATATGACAATATATAGAAATGTGCACATATTATATTTTTCAAACTATTAGCATATACTACATTTTTTTCCTACAAAATATATGTCTGTGGGTATAGGGGGTGAATACGTGCATGTATCATGGATTCTGTAAATTATCATGTTTTGTTTCTATATGTCTCTGCAATAAATATCACATGATTTCATTTGTTTTGGGATAGAAAAAGCATAAGATAAAATTGGAAAATATCAATGATGCAAACTTATATATAGAAATGCATATGGGTATGCATATATATATATATATGTTGTTGTTTAGCGTAATGGAATAAAACAAAAATAACAATATAGGATATGTTAATAAAAATCGTCTACAAATATGCATACATAGATCTGTTTACAATAATATGATGTTTTTTGTTCTTAGGAAAAAATGAATTAAAAATATGCAGCATTTTTTATATATATAAACAGTGTGTTAAACATTCATGATATTTGGTGCAACTTAATTTTAGAAACTTTATATATTATAAGATGCAAATATAAAATATTTTTTATATTTATATTACCATATTTTTAGTTTTATTTTTTTTTAATTGTAAATATGTAGAAATGATATATATTCTATGTATTTAATTATTGCATAAATTGGCACTAAAATGAGTTAAATCTGTTATTTTCTAAAAAAAATAATTTTTCTTTCTTTTCCACTCTTTCTTTTAACATTTTATTTATAAAACAGAGATAAAGAATGTAAAATAACATCAACTACATTTAGTATATCTGCAATATATTGCCATTTTTATTTTATATATTTTTTTATGCATACTACATTTTAAAATGTATTATTTTATGCACACATATAATAAAAAACATGATTTTTATATTTCTCTATTTTTTGAATGCTGATTATAAATTTTTACAAAATTAGGAAAGTAAAATCAAACATAATGTCTATATAATTTTTTTTCTACAAAAGACAACTTTGTTAAATAATTTCGTCGTTATTTATTTATTTATTTATTATTTTTTTTTTTATAGCAGCATATATTTTAAAAATTAATAAAATCGAAAATAACACATTATATAGATATTAATGTATGGGCCTATAAGATGGCTACATGAATAGTTTATTTATTTTTTAATTTATATACATTGATTTTTAATATATTACTGATATTATTAATATATGATTATATTTTTAATATGTTTTAGCATATATTCTTCAAAACAATTATTATTTGTATTTACATTTTATGTTTTGTATATATAGTTTAAATTTACACACATTTTGAACACAGTAAAATTATACCTTAAAATGACAAGCATTAAATTGGATAAAAAAAAAGACGAATGTGAAAAAAAATACTATGATAATAATCGATGTGTGTTAAATGAAATAAAGTTGGAAAACAAATTTTCAAATATCAAAGACATTGAATTTAAATCGAACAAAAATAATAAGAAAGAAACATTTATAAATAAAAAAAGGAAGAATGAAAATATATTAACTCAAAGAATTGTTCAAATAAAAAAAGAGAATACACATGTTTTAAATAATTCTGATATAGTATGCAATATATTATCATTTTTAACATTTGCTGAAAGGTGGAAATATAAAATAATAAGTATGTCTTTTTATAATGCATTTAATACAAAATATGGATGGAATAGTGTTGATTTTCGTTTTTTTAATATAGATTTATTAAATATGAATTTTTTGGATAAATATAAAAAACTTCTTTTTAACACAAATGGATTATTTTTATCAGTTCATGAAAATGAGAATGTAGAAGAAATAATTAATTTTTCTATAAATAATTTTAAAAATATTAAAGATCTTAGATTATATTTTCGAAAAAAAAATACAAATTATATATATGAAGGTATACACCCAACTGTTGCAAATTTATTAAACAATAAATTTTTAAATGAAAAAAAAAAAAAAAAAAAAAAAAACGAAAAATACACTTTTAATAATACTTGTTATGCGCCTAATCAATTAGAAGATATATTGAAATTTACAGAAAATGAAACAGAATCTTATCATACATATAATTCTAATAATAATGAATCAGAAATAGACAATAAACAATTTCATGAATATAATAATATTAATTATTATTTTAGCACATTTCCATATTATTCTATTGATTATGATCCCGACTTTTCTGAATCATTTTTCACTAATTGTAATACATTTCATCTTTCACGATCCAAAAATTCCCCAAAAAATTCTGAGAATAATAATATAAAAAATGATACAATACAAAAATATATGAATATTTTAAAAAAAAATAATGTGTGTAAAAATTTAGAAATGAAAATCGATTTTCATAATTTAGAAAGATTAGTATTGGATGTGGAAATTAAAGGAAATGATCTTTTATGTTTTGTTGGAAAATTCAAAAATTTAAAAGATATAATAATTAGTAAATTATTATATTCTGATAATTTAAATAGATCTCAAATTGTAACAATATTTACTTGTTTTGTTGATAAAATTAAACAAAATAATATTCGAATTATACAACTTGGCTTATATTTTAGACATGAACACAAAAAAACAAATTATTTAAATAACGAAACATTTAGAAAACTTTTAAATGAACATACTAATTCTTTTTATGATATTAATAATGAAGAAGGGGATGAATTAATATCTATTTTGTATAAAAAACATTCAGAATCATTATATTGTTTGTGGAGTAATGATTTATTTATATCCTATGAAATGTATGAGAGTATCAAAAAATTTAGGTATATTTAGAAAAATTTCAAAAATTTTTATTTTTCCTATCCAATTTTATTAACATATTCATTTTATTTCTCACTTTTTTTTATTTTTAGAAATTTAAAGATATGGACTCTTCCAGGATGGAGTGCCTTGTCTTTTGCCAAACTATAAAATTATAATAATATATTTTTTTAATTTTTTATAAAAAAATAAAAAGGATTGTATAATTATTTTCATGCTTGTATTTGTTTTATTCCACAACTATACATTTTCTGATTTCCTATTTGATTTACTTTTTTGTGTAATGATAAAATGCTTTATAATATTTTAAATCAATTCCGATAATTTATCATATTACATTTATCTAATATATTGATATTCTAGTATTTGAACTAGTTTCAATATTATTAAGAAATGTACATGCACAAATATATGTGTATATATTTATTTCCCTTTTTTTTTTTTTTTACATTGTCTATAATTTGGTTTTTCCAAGAACAAAATACTTTTGTGATATTTCGTCCTTAATTTGAGTAAATTTATCAAGTTTGATGCATTTTACATGATTCCTATATCTATTATTTTTTTTTCTTGTATTGTATTTCTTAGTTTTTAATATTTTTTAGTATTTATTCAGTGTTAATATATTTATTATTTTTTGTTCTTAAAAATGGACATGCTTACGCCCCAATAATTTGTATTAATAAACATGTGACATCAAACAAATTTAAAAACATATCAATCAATTAAAAATAAAGTAATCACATTAATTTAAAACAAAAAAATATATTCACAGGAAGCAAATAATTGCAGACAGAATAAAAAAATAAACATACGCATATTTAACAAATCGCTATGTTTTATGTGATAAGAAAAAAAATGAATTAGTTGAAACTTAATTAAAAATTAATAAAAAATAAATCCTTAAAAAATATGGAAAATTAGCTAGCTCCTCAAAAAAAAAATACAAAATTTCTGACATGTTCATAAAAAGTGAGGCCATTCGCACATCTATAAATAAATATACATATTTCTCTGGATGATCTCATTTCTATTCACTGTGATCTTTTTTTTTTTTTTTCTTGACAAAGTTATCATTGTAATATTGGCAATAATCTGTAAGTGTACATTTTCCACACAATGGTTTTTTTCCTTTGCAAATTACTTGCCCAAAGCCAACTAATAAATGATTTAGTTCTGACCATAGTTCTTTATCCACAAAACTTTTTAATTTTATTTGTGTATCCAATTCATTTTTCGTATAAACCCAATTTAAACGATTAGATATTCTATGCACGTGTATATCAACAGCTATACCTTCATGTTTATTTAAAGCTGTTTGTAAAATAAGTTGTGAAACTTTTTCCCCAATACCTGGTAGTTTTATTAATTCTTCATAATTATGTGGTATATCCGAGTTATATTTTTCTTTTAAAATTTGGCAAATTTTAATAATTTGTTTTGATTTAACGTTATAAAATCCTACTCCAAATATCAATTTTTTTAATTCTTCTTCAGGGGTCTTTAATATGTTTTCAACATTTAGTCCATGTTTTTTTAATCTATCCATTACCATAGCTGTTACCTCATCTTTTGTTCGAGATGATAATAAACACGAAATTAAAGTTTGAAATCTAAAAATTTTTAAATCATCAGTTTGTTCGCTTAGCATATGACATCCATATTTATCAACTGGAGCATTTATATTTTTTCTCATTTCTTTTATTTTATTGTATGTTAGCATGAATATTTTTTTTTTCGTTTTTATATCATTTTCATTTTTTAAGTTTTTAATTATTTCATCATTTTTTTCACTTTTTATTGCTTTCCTTTTTGTTCTACCATATTTTGATGGGTTATTTTGGTTGATTTTATGAATGGAATTCAATTCATTTGCTTCATTTATTTTATGTGTTATTTCCTCTTCTTCTATATTGGCATATTTCTCTTTTTTAATTACATTGTTCACAAAATATGTTTTACATTGATGATTTAGTATATCATTGTCATTTTTTACAATGTTTTTTTTTATATTATTATGTTGGCTATTTGATGAGTGTTCATATTTTATTTGTATCTTCTTTACTCTATTTGGGGTGAAGTATTTTGACGATTTGTCCATTCCAAGAAAATATAAGTTAATGATGATAATGTTTTTAAGATTTTTGTGAAATTTCATAAAATATTGCAAATCGGATAAAATAAAAATTAAATAATATATCTTTGTGTAATATTCCAAAGAATATTCGAATTTTTCCAAATATTTCACATTATTCAGGCGTTCTAAAAGTTCTTAATATTCCAGAAAATTATATTTTTTGGCAATTATATATAACTTAAAAATATGCTTGATCTCATTTGCACACAACTTGGGAATATTTTGATTTTGCAAAATAAAAAAAAGTTCCAAAAAATATACATATATATGTATAGTAATCCAAAGCAAGCATACTACTCGCTCAACATTATTCAATTTATTATGTATATTTATTTCCTTCTATAACTGTTCGTTTCTATCTATATGTAATAATATCATTTATATTTATATTCTATATTGAATAATATAATTCCATTTTATTATGACATGTGCAGGTAAAAATTATAAATAAATATGTATATATTTTAAATAATGTGATAGCACGAATGATATAACTTTTAATTTTTAGTTCAATGCATATTAATTACGTTAATTTCCACTTTTTTATTATTTTCTGCATATTATATTTTAAGGAATGTTTCTTAGTACAGACTTGAAAATGTTATTATACAGAACCAAACAATTATATATATATATAATCATATGCTCATTACTATAATATGTTCATAAATGTATATTATTGAAATACATAGCATGTGAATATTTCAATTTTTATAATGTTATGGAAAATTTACTATAACTTTGGAATTTTGTTATTTTATACTTTCTATTATTTTTATTTATTTTCTGTGTTTACAACGTATTTTAAGTGCAATAAATATAATGATTTTCATGTTGATTTTTTTTTTCGTTCCCTTTTCATTTTTTCCCTCAACTGTTATTAAAGAAGAATTATGCATTATTAATTTCCCATATATATTTTCTTTTTATTTTTACATTTATTTTATATTTTTTTTATTATATTTCTTTTATCTTTAATTTTATGTTTTTTTCTCTTTCCCCTTTTCCCAATGCAATATTATATTTAAATTTTATGGTAATTAATACTTTTTATTATTTGATTATTAAAAACAAAATAACAATTAAGGGGAAACTTATCATCATGCTATTTAAAAAGCATAAAAAAATAATTAAAATCATTTTATGTATTATTTTTTTTCTTCTTTTCCTTCTCAAATTTTTTATATCCTTTAATAAAAATGAATGGAGAAAATGCATAAAGCAATTTTGTTCAAAGATGAAACTGAAAAGGCTATTGTCCATTTTATTGTATATCTTATAGGTAAAAAAAAAAACAGAAATAAAAATGAAAATTGTATACAAAAAAGACAATACAAAAATATAAAACATACATTATAACCACATTTTAACATTTTATAGGCATATTACTGATATTATGTATTTATTATAATTATATAATTTTAAAATATTACTTTTATTCCTTATTTTGGGCATTTATTGTTTCTATTCCATTACACCATATTAAAGTGAAATTGTCAGAATTCTTTAAAGAACAAATTATAAAAAAAAAAAATAAAACAAAGACATTGAGCTCAAGGAATACATATTATTGGGAATCCACTCTAAATGATAATGATAAAAAATTTAAAAAAATAAATATAAACTTAAGCAATGCGAAGAATACTACTAATTGGGGTGATATATTTTTTTCAAAGGAAAATGATAAACAACATATAGACACATTATATGATAGTGATAGTTATGAAATTAAAGAAATAAACAAATATGACAATTTAAGTGATAAAAATACATTAAACAATGGCATAAAAAAAGATTCAATTTCTCAATATGAAGAACAAGGGAAAAAAAACAAATTAATTAGTAGAATAAAACATTTTTTTTATAATATCACAAATAATATAAGAAAAGAGTTAGATATATATCATTATGTATTTTTTTTGATTATTAAACCTATATGGAAAGAAAAAAAAAATGATAATATTAATAGTAGTTTTGAAAATTATGAAAATAGGAATGGTAGTGAAATATATTTTTTAATTTTACACAGACTTACATTTTTTTATATTTTAAAAAGAATACTTCAGAAATATAAAGAATTTTTATTTTCAATTGCCTTTTTTATTATCATCTTTTTTATTATTTATAAAATTATAAAAAACATATGGCTTAAGTATTTTTATAATATATATAAAAGACAGTATGATAAATTCGCTAATAAATTATCTCTGAATTACACATATATATACAAACATTATATGAATAGTATATTGACAATATTGATCATAATATTTTCAATATTCATGTTTTCTTCGATATCATGCTTTTTTGTTTTCAATTTATATCGAGAATCTGTGTTTATAATCAATTCAATTAATAATTATATATCTTCAAATTTTAAGAGTGTAAGAAAAAAAAAAAAAATAACTAGCCAATTTACACACAATTGTTGAAATGAAATGTTTTTAAAAACAAAACATGTATAGTTTCCTTCTTTTATTAATTAATAATATGTATGTTTTTTCCTTTTTTAGTCATCCATAATTCAAACCTTTAGAGAATTTTATAAAAAACGTGGAAAAAATGATATCGAAAGTTTGTACGAACTAGCCAATATCACCAAATTACCATTTTTAAATAACAGCACAATATCTGTTATATCTTCACATTTAAAAAGAGCTATAGAGATATATGAAAATGTTTATTCTTATAATTTTATCAAACATAAGGGGATAACATTAAAGAGCTCTTGTTTGCTACTTATTCTCGAAAGGTTTATTAACATCAGGGAAAACAATCTTTTAAGTTTTAAGAAATATGTAATTTTTTTAAAAGAAAATATTAAAAAAAAAATATATGAACGTGACAGTACATATTTGTATTTAAAAAAATGTTTAATTAATGAACAAAAAAATAATAACTTTTTTTATAAATTCAAAAAATTGATTCAAGGTTTATCTAAAATACTATTTTTTTCAAATAATAATAAAATCTCACATAATGAAATAGAACATCAATCAAAAAATGCCCAATTGGGTGATGAAAATTATAGTGGGCATAGTATTTTTAAGACTGTTTTTGAAAGTGTAATGGTTGAAGAAAATATAAACGTTCAGAAAAAATTAGAAAGGGAAATAAACATTTCAGAAGAAAAAACATTTTTAGAGCAATCAAATGAACTGAATAAAGACGCAAAAATAAAAGAAGAAAATACAACAAATGAAATATTAGAAAAAGAAAGTAAAGAAATTCCTGTGGAAATTGATACAAAAAAAAGTAGCATATATTTAGAAGAAAGTGTAGATAAAACTACACACACAAATAAGCGTGATAAAATAAATATGGATAAGGATGAAAATGATTTAAATAATAATAGGAGTATTCAAACTGTAACAAAAAAATATGATTATGAGTCAAACAAGGAAAACAACTTTAAGTTTAAAGATTTTATAAATTATATAAATAATATATTTTTTTCGTTAAAAAAAATAGAAGATATTGGAAAATTAACAAAATATATTATATTTAATAATAGCTATGGTTTATTAAAAATTATGATATTTTTTGTACTGATTTTTTTAAATTTTTTTATGTTTACTTTTGATGCAATTATCCAAGCAATGATATTTTTTACAGCTTTATATTATTTAATATTATCAAAAAAATCAGTATTAAATTATTTAAAAGATTTATTATTAGTAGTTGACCCATCAAGTATTTTTTTTTATAATATAACAAAAAGTTTAAAAGCTATAATTATATGTACATTAAAAAGAATATATTTTTATACAATGTATATATGGTTAATATTTTCATTTTTCCAGTTTCCAATTATTTATGTTCCGACTTTAATGTGTATGATTTTATCCCTTATCCCAATTATATCGCCAGAAATACTTATATTAATAATAGTTTTACATTTATGGATTATACAAAAGCAAAAAATTATATCTATTATATTATTTATTGTCAATTTTTTTATTTATTTATATTTCACTACTACTATATATACTGAAATACCATACATACATGCATGGCTTGTTTCATTATCTCTATTTCTTTCAATTACAACTTTTGGATCAAAGGGTGTTATATTAGGGCCATTCATTGCGTCTATTCCTCTTATTTTACATCAAATTGCAATAAACCAAAATAATGCAGCAAATATTCGAAATATTCGAAGCAAAGAAATGAAAAAACAAAAATTGAAACAAAAACAAATACGAAAGCTCAAAGAAAAATATAAACAAAAAAAAAACCAACAAAGCACTGTTAATAACAAAATGGATAAAAGAGGAAACTATTACGAAACTAAAAAAAATTATAAAATTCCTTCAGAAATATTTAAAATTTCAAACAAATTTTCTCAAAATTATCGACGTCAATATAAAAGTAATGTGCCTATCAAAGCGCGAATAGATAAAGGATTAAGCATTGATAATTCTTTATTATTTAGAAATGGAAGTAAAAATAACCATTTTATGAAATTTAACTATGGTAATAAAGTTTTCCATAGAGAAGCATTAGAAGAATACAAAGATAGTATTGTATCTTTATTTGTAGATAATAAAAAAAAAAGACCGAAAAAAGCATTTTTGTGGAAAAATAAATTACATAAATTGTATAAAATTATTGAAATAAATAATAATGCATATAATAATTTTTTACAAGGAAATACAGAACAAAATCTATGCAAAAAAATAAACTCAAATTCTATACATAAAAAAAAAAGTGTTATACACAAAAGTTATGAACATTGTTCATACGAAAATATAGTCAACAATGATGATGAAAATAATAAGTTAGCTCTTTACATTTACAAACGTGATAAACAAAAAAAAAAAACAAAAAATAATAAGAATAATAAAAAAGAGACAAAAAATAATCTTCATTTAGTATCAAAAAAAATTAATAAACATAAAATAATCACGAAAAATTCTTTGCAAAAAACAAAAGATTTAGTAAATATTTATAGCAAGTTTCAAAATAATTTACAGCATTTTTTTTCTTACATAACAAATGATACATGATATTTTTTCATGTATTTATGTGATTGTGGAAATCAAATAGGAGAAAAATATTATAGCAACTATTTATTTTATATGTATTTTTTTTATATTATATATTTCGCTTTTTTTAGTCAAAATTTACGTAATTTATAATTTGCTTTCTTATTTCGTACAACATCAAGAATTGAATTAGTAAATAAAACGTCGATTGCGTTTTTATTATTTTGCCATATCTAAATTATTATGTATATGTGTTTTTCATTTTGATGATATGATTGCAATTTTTTTGATTTACTTTCTAATTTGTTTTTGTTTTAATATTGATAATTTTTTTCATTAAAAAGAACAAAAAAAAAAAAAAAAAAAAATATTGAAATGCCGCTATTTTTAAATTTCCACTTTTTTACTAGCATAATTTACCATTATGCCGTATAATATATACTTTCGATTTTTGGCTTTTGCATAAAAATAAATATTTCATACATACATATATATGCATAGTATATATATAAATTTATTATCGCCATATTTTTTGCAATTTTACTATTTTAAACTTTCTCATTTCCAATTAACTGCATTTTTTTGTTTCTCTTTTTATTTTTCTTATAAACAATTAAATGGCAATGTTGCTCATTTTTAGCAGCAAAGTGAGACATAACAGAAAAGAAGTTTTAAAAAAAAAAAAAAATTAAATATAATCAAGGGGAAGGAAGTTCAAAAGAAAGATACAGAACAATATGAAGGGAAAACAAAAAAAAAATGACGAAATTGACAATTCCCTGTTTACTGTTTCTCGTTATATTCCTGATGGCGAATTTAATGAAAATGATTTTACAAAAGTGGTAGAAAAGAAAAAAGAAGAAAATGAAGTCGAATATGCAAAAAAAAAAGAAAAGGAAAAGGAAGAAAATGTTAATAAAACTACCAAAAACAATTTTACAAATGTAAATAATTTAGATATGATTGATGAACAAACATGGTTTAATAATTTAATAAAAAAGACTGATCAACAAAATCCTAGTGAAAATTCATATGAATCAGAATATGATGAAAATATTATTATAAACTCAGATAATATTTTTAAAAATATATATCCTTTTTTTAAAACAGAAGAAGACCCTAATTATTTTATTGAGAAAAAGGAGTTGCACAAATTTATAAAGCAAAACCGGTTAAATTGAAATACACACATATATGTGTTCATGTTTTTGTATTCACAATTTCGCTATGCTCGGAAATGAGTAGAGTATTTTCTTCTGTTTCCTTATTTTTATTTATTTTATTTTTGTATAAAATATATGAAAAAATGGCATTTGTGCATTCATATTCATGTAAATATGTATATTAAAATTTTTTTTAAAATATAAAAAATGTATATGCAACATTTGCATTGTTAATAATAAAATAGCTTTAAATTCGCTTAACAATAAAATTGTCTATAACCCTGTTACTATAACATTTAGCCACACTATCTTATGACATGTACATGTGCATGTGGATATATGAATAGAGTGAGAAAGAGAATGAAAGGATTATTATGAGTCCGAAGATTGAAATAAATCATCAGGCCCAAACATAATATTCAATCCGTTATCCACATATATTGTTTGACCAGTAACTGCACTACTTTCTTTTGATAAAAGAAATGAAGCAACAGATCCAACATCAGTAGATAGTAATTTTTTTTTTAAGGGTGCATATTTTTCTGAATAATCAATTGCATAATCAATAAATGAGTAATTTTGTTTATCAGTTTCACCTGAACTGTTCATATTATTTTTTTGATTATTATTAAATTTATTAATAGCAGTAGCTGCTCGAGATTTAAGTGGTCCTGCACTAATAGTATTAATTCTTATGTTATATTTTCTACCTAAATAATAAGCTAACACTCTTGTATCAGATTCTAATGCAGCTTTTGCACTTGACATACCACCACCATATCCAGGTACAACTTTTTGGCTAGCTTGATATGTTAATGAAACAACACTTCCTCCTGAATTCATAAATTTACAAAAATGTTTACATAAAGATATTAAAGAATAAGAACTTTTACTAATAGCATCTAAATATCCATCTCGACTTGTGTCTAATAAACTTTTTTGTACTTCTCTTCCATTAGCTAATGAATGCACAAGCATTGATATTTTTCCATATTTATTATAAATTAAATTAGCTACTTCTTCAATACTATAATTTTTTAAATTATTATATCTCTTATTATTTTTTGTATCTTCATCTATATCATCATAATTATCAAATCCAGCATCAAGTGGTAAAACATCGAGTATTTGCATTCGTTTGGAATTATCATTATTAATTATCATATCTTTGTCGAATTTTCCAGATTCTAAATTTTTTATAAATATGTTATAAACAGGGGGCCATACTCCAAAAATTACTTTTACATTTCTTTTACTAAGCTCTTTGGCTATACCCCAACCATACCCATTTGAATCTCCTACCCCTGCAATAAAACAAATTTCATTTTCATTTTCATTTTTATTTTTTATATTATCGATTTTATCATTTTGATTGCTTTCAACATTTATTCTTAAATTATTTTCATTTTTCTTTTTTCTTAAAATTTTATTTTTCCAATAATTTTCTTTATTCATTCGTAAGGACGAGAATGTTTTTTTCTCATATCCATTGTTAGTGAAACATGTTATCTTCAAATAGTTAAATATTAAGATAGTTAAGAAAACTATTAGCTTTTTATACATTTTTTAAATGAATATATTCAATAAAAATTCTATTAACAATAATATTGTTTACTATTTTCGAGTTTAACAAAAATGTGTTGTAATAATAAAAAAAGTATAACATATCTTGCAGAACAAAATGCAATACAACTATAAAAAATTAGGAAAATTCAAAAAAAAAAATATTTTTATGAAAAAAATGTATATTTTTGCAGTTTGGTAATTATGTGTATTTATAGAAAATATATATATGTATACATGTGTGTTACGAACATTTATTTTTTCTTTTTTTTCCTTATCTTTTGGATATACCCATGATCTCACATTATTTCCACTAATTACCGAATATTATATTATTTATGCAAAATAAAAATGCGAATCAATAACCATTTCTTTATATTATTCAAATGAAATATGTTCTACAATCAAATATGAAGCTACTACAATGATTTATGTTTCCATCATGATTTTTTATCGCAATTATTTTTAGATAAATCTCCATTTTATTTTGTTATATGTTTATAATTTTTTTTATATTTTAATTTAACCATTTAGTAATTGTAAGCATTATACACATTAATATATGGACATCACATGTTGGTCTCTACAAATTATTATTTGACGAATATAAATATATATAAGGAAATATTCAAAATATTAACATAAAAAATTATTAATATTTTTTGCATTAACCTATAATAAAACATGCAGCATATGCAAAAAACTTAACTGGAAAAAAGGAAATAAAAGAAAAAATGTTGTGATATATATACATATGTATAAACAAAAATAATGTAACAATCTGAAGTATATACACATATTTATTTTATTTACAATAATATGAAAGCGAAAAATATATACTTATTATTTTATTATACATAATTGCACTAATAAAAATTGACGCACATTGTTATTTTATTTGTTTTAAATATATCAGGGTATGTTAAATTTTTAAAAAACATATTTTATTTGGCTTTTATATGACAATGATAAATTTCGTGTATGTCTTTTGTTCTAATTATCATTAGTATATACACAAAATGTAAGTATATATTTTGTCTTATTAATATAATAATAAAAAAAATAATATAAAAATAATAATACACCACCTTATTTGTATTTTTCTTCTGAACAGTACAGAAATAAAAAAAAAATATGGAAGCTAAAAAAAAAAAAATTATAAACAAAGGCATTTGCGCTCCTACAAATAAAATATCAAATATTTTGTTAAAGACAAAATATGGCGAAAAATATCCAAAGACCTTATCAGAGGAGTATGCCCAAAATTTAAATTTACAAGGCCCCCAAAATAATTTAGAGCATAACCAAGCTTATGATAATGCTATAGATTTAAAAGTAGGTGTTTAATAATTTATTTCACATTATTTTATAAATATAAAATACATATATTTTTTTTTATTATTTGTAATAATATCTTTTATATACTAATTATATTTATATATTGGTTTATCCCTTCCAAGTTAAAAACACTTATCAAGCATTTATATAATCTAAAATCCAAATTGGAACATGAAAAAAAAATACAAAAAGGAAACAAAAAAAATATTTTACTCAATGAAATAAATATCCAAAAGGACGAACAAATAAATATTAACAGTCATAAAAAAAAGCGTCCCATAAAAAATGATGGTCTAAAAATCGCTGGGAATGTTACTCCAAATAATAAATTATATGAACAGTACATAAAGTAAAAACAATTGAAATAACTTAAAACTAAAGCCTGCATAGTTATGCACAAATCCACATATATATATATATATATATATTATGAATGCGCTATATCATAAATATGTTTTTTCACAATTTTCCAATTTCAGTGGGGAATCAGTTAAAAATGTAATTCCGCAAGTAATTATAAAAAAAAATTAATAAATAAGCTCCATAAAATATATATACATATATAAAACATGTGTGTATAAACCTAATGTATGTTTATATTTTTCGACTTAATACTCATTTATGTATCTTAACTCTGTTGTAGCTAATAAAGGCAATCGAAATTTATAAAAACAAAAATATAGAAGAACAAAGAAGTAAAACATGTATTATTGAAAAATATGAAAATATGTTAAGGAATATTAAAAAAAGACACATAAAAGAGATCAATGAAATAAAAAATTATATACTTATGGATGTTGATTTTTTAATACAGTAAGAAAAAAAAAAAATTATATTTGGCTATTTTTTTTATTATGGCTAGTTGTATTGAAACAAATCACATAATACAAATAATTTTTTTTCACATTTCTCTATTTTAATAGAAAATACAGAAATGTATCATTTGAATTGTTACAAATTAGTAAAGATAAGGAAAATGAAAAAGTTCGTGAAAAAAATAAAATTACTGAAATATGTGTTAATGCGTGTAAAAGATTCGAGGAGGATGTAAATAAAAAAGCCAAGGTTAAAATTTTAATTTTTTGAAAAGCACAGATATAAATATGTGAAATATAGAAATACATAATTGTAGAATACTAAAAATTACATTGTAGCTAATGTAATATTTCTTTGTCTGAATTTTTAGGACTTTGTTGAAATACACACATCCCAAATCAGCAAATCAATAAACAATATTAATAAGGAGAATGATAATTTACAAAAAAAAATGTAACTTTGATATATTTAAATATTTAGTATATATATAGGCATAGTAATATTAATTTATGTATTTGTTTTTTTTTTAAATGGTATGCAAATATTAATGCAAATATACTACGCTCTTTCATATTTTTAGAATTTCCTTGAAAAAAAAAAATGAAGAGGAGATAAATATAAATCAAAAAAAAAACCTTGAAATATTTCAAAATCAAATAAATGATGAACGTGAAATTAATGAAGAACTTAGAAATCAAATTTTGTTCGAAAAGATCCAACAAAATGATTTTATGAAAAATTTATATTCTAGTGTAAAAATAAAAAATAAATAAAATATTATATAATAAACTAAATAAATAATACTAAAAAAATTATATATTTAATTATACTTAATATATTATAGATTAAGAGTGACTGTTATTTATTCCAATTGTGAAAATTTTGCATTTTTTTCACGATATATAAATATGTTCATTTTTTTATTTGCTCAATTTGTTGTTCCTAATTTAGGTTGATTCTCAAATAAAAAACTATGAAGAAAATATTATAAAAATATTTCATGATATACTACTTGAATATAATATTAATATTGACATTTCTACATTGTCTGAAAATATAAATAAAGCCATGGATGTGCGTTACAAAAATGGAAACGCAAACAATTACATTATCACCGAGGTAAAAATTATTTATTCATTAGGTTTTCTGATATGCTTTTTGAAATGAAAATTGTTATTTTGTTTTACACTTCAATAAATAAATTAGCACGATTTTTTTTTTTTTTTCCCAGGAACATGACCAGACAAATGGAAAATATTCCTTCGCCCCGTCATAATAATAACTTAAAAGGGAAAATAACACATTATGTTATTGTTTGTTTTGTTAATTAAAAAAAATGAAATTGGTTATAGCTTTTTTCGAATTTTTCACATATGGAACATTATAAAAAAGACTAAACATGATAATATATATATATATGTGTGTAATTTTATTTTGTTAATTTGAATATCAGTTATAAATAGGAATTTTCACAAGCCATTGTCATCTCATATATTGTCTATATTGTCATTGAAATATTTATTATATTAATTTATTTTTATTTTATGATAATTATTTGCCTTATTACGTATATATTTTTTTATTGTCTATTACCCATGGCTATTTGATAATATTGTCAAATGCAATAAGACTAGAATATGTGTAATAGTTCTATTGTTTGATATAATATTGTTTTCAAATTTAATAAACTTTTTGTTTTAAGTTTTTCTTCGTGAATATATTGGCAAAAAATTTGCAAAAATTAAAAAAAATAAAGAATATAAGATTAAAATAAATATGGCTAAAACAAGAGGATATAATAAAGACTGAAATAAAATGTTAAATATTCCTAAAGTAATATTACAAAATAAAAATATTGTTAAAGTATTAGAATTAATTTTATCTAAAATATTTATATTTATTTGTTCTGTTATTATTTGCTCTATGATATAACTCAAACTAGCCATAAACATACTAATAGATGATATTATAAATATGTAGTTAGCATTACATAAAACTCGAACACTATATTTTTCATACTTGTTTAGCGTCCAATGTAATATATAAAAAATAAAAGCAAAAAAAAATAGTTTTATATTTAAGTATATACTATAATACTTGTCTTTTGAAAATCTTAAATCGTTGCAAATTTTATTATTAAAGACCGATTTTTCATGCAAATTTTCTTTATTTTTTTTTTCAATTTCACAATTTTTTACAATATTTTGCATCGCTTTTTTTTCTTGTTCTTCACTATAATCAACAATAAATATGTTCCAAAACGAATAAGAAAATGTATACAAATTAATTGATCCTATAAGATTAAATATTCCTTCTTTATTTGCTTCGAAAAATGTGTTTCTCTCCTCTTTTAATAATATATAACTATGTATATCAAATATGTGTATAAATAACTCATATATAGCAATTGAAATACAGCTAAAAATAAAAATTCGTTTTTTTTTGTTTTTTAATATATTAAATATTATATTTGTTATAATTAGTAAAAAAAATAAGGTTAAGAAAAAATTCCAGTGTATTCCATATTCTGTTATGCTATAGTTATAATTAAAAAATGTTATAGCGAAAAATCGACCAATCCCCAAAATAAACAAAGTAAAATATTTTATGATAAATTTAAGAATATCATTATTTTTTTGTATGTATTTAACTGCCCTTTCATTTGTTATATTATCTTCATCATATTGTTTACTCCCACTATTTATATCTACTTTTTTATCTTTTTTTTTGTAGCTATATGCGCTGGTCGTTATACATGCGCCTATTCCTAAATCCATCAAAGTGTTTCCATAGTAAGCTGATTTTTTAAAATGTTTTGGAAAAAAAAAAAAATCAACAGCAAATATACACAAACATGTAATACACATGTTTATAACTCGTGTATGTATTAAACAGTTGTATGTATTATCTGATTTTCGCTTATTTTCCATAAAATCAACTTTTGAAGGGTGTACTTTATCATCTGCTTTTAACTTATTTTTATTTTTCCATTTGTGTGTAAATGCATAAAATAGGAAATAAAAAAATATATACAGTGATATCACATTAGTTATGGTAAAATAAAAAAATAAAAATAAGTATATAATTGAAGGTATTAATATTATGAACAATGTCATGATAATTTCCCATTTTCTTAATATAGGGAAAATTATAAATAAACTTTTTTCTATATATATACATAATGAAAAAAATAATAATAATAAATATATATAATAAGTATTTAATACAATATCATTACTATGATTTACCATATTTTTTATTTTGTTATATTCAATTGTATTTAATTTATATACACAACTATCATTTTTTAATAAATTTAAATAGTTACTAACTTTATTTGATTCATTAATTCGTATTTTCTCAATTTCTTTAGTTTTTACAATTTCATATAAAAAATATATTTCTTTTTCATTAATATTTATACCCTTAAATTTATATCTATCATCATTATTATTTTTAGAAATGTCTACTATATTTAACTCTCCTTTTCCTTTTTTTTCAAAATATGATTTATATTTTTGAGATAATTGAAAAAATATTTGAGAAACTTCATGTAAATGCTTGTCATTATACAATGCTTCTATTTCATTATTCATATTTTTATTATAATATGTAAATAAATAGTTATTGTTGTTTGCATTTTTATTTATTTCATGCATGTAAAACACTGGATCTAATATATGTGTTACATTCAAAGGGCAACTAAAAAGATAACTAATTAAATTAATTTTTTTCATTGTCTCTCTTATTTTGCTTAATCATCTCGCTGTATTTTGTCCTTTAGACCACGACGATACAGAACTATAGGTTTTATATTTTGCTATTCAAAACGATTTTGTTTTTACAAGCATGCTCTATTATCACATTTAAAATGGTAATGAGTTTCACAGAATGTGTATATCTTCAAAAATAAAAAATGAAAAATGAAAAATAAAAAATGAAAAATGAAAAATAAAAAATGAAAAATAAAAAATGTACGAACAACGAGATATGGAACTTAAAACTAAATGAAAGCTCCAAAAACGGTGTAAAAATAAAATAAATAGTAACCAAACAAATACTTGTGTGCAAACTAGTTAAAAAACAAATTTTATGAAAAAAAATGATTTTATTAAAAACAAAATGGAACTTTTATTCATCTTGGGTACACTAAGTAAATGTGAATATTTTTGTAATTATATTTCGGAAATGATAATAAACAAATAAAGCAAGCGAAATAAAGAAATAAAATAAAAAAAATAAAAAATTTTCGTATAATTTTCGTATAATTTTCATACAATTTTCGCTATTTCCCCATCCCTATATTTTATAAACTTTATATATAGGTGCATTCATTCTTATATGCTCATTTTGACTATTCGTATATTTTTTTTTTATTTATTTGAAAAAGCAACGGCCAAGAAAAACGAAGGTGGCATTGAATTCAACGGGAAAAGATATAAGGGGATATAATCGAATCGCTATAAAAAATAAAATAGCAAAAAAAAATGTAGCAAAGTATTATAGTATACACACGAGTGCATCTCAAAATCCATAAGTCATAAATAAAAAAATGTAGTATTTTACAATGTAACAGTTTACTGATGTAATTATAAAATGAAATATCGTTTTTTTAATACCTTATACACTTTTCGCACTTTTACTGTTTTTGCATCTTGCTTATAAACTATAAGTGTGAACTAAAAAAGAAAGGGAAAAAATGTGACAAGGTAATTATATATTATTATTATAAAATATATGCAAATACGCAGTAATTAGACGATTTTAACTCCTTGATTTTCTTATTTGTACTTACCTCTTCTTTGTTTACATTTGCTTGAATAGTATAGTTGCACAAATATTTCTGGAAAAAAAAATGCAAAAATATTTTAACATCCACATGCACATACAGTTTTAAAAAAATAAAAAATTTTAATTTAATCTACCAAATGCGCCTTGTTTATTTTGTGATGATGTTTGTCAGTTCCCGTAAAAAATAAAGTCTAAAAAAAAAAAGTTGGGATATAATTTCAAAATTGAGAATAAGAGGATTGTAATTTTTTTGTTTTCAATTTGATCATTCGCATTTATTAAAATTGTGATTCTAGTTTTTATTTTACATTTTCAAAAGAAAAGGATTTGAAAAATATCGAGGCTCGGTCTTTTTGTATATCCATAATTATTCCTACAAAAAAAGGAATTATAGTTTTATTATAAATATTATTCAAGTTTTATATACACATGCAATATACCTATAATTATTACTATGAGATAATATTTGTACCTCGATTATATCCAGGGGTTTCGTGTTTTTGTAAGTACAAACAAAGAAATGCCTAGACAAAAAGATGAAAAAAAATGGAAAACGCGAACAATATATCTAAAACGCTTTTCAAAAACTCATACAATTTCTATGAAATATTATTATAAACCATCAAACAGATATACACATGCATTGAATAATGAATTAATTAAATTTTTTTTACAATTTCGCAATCCATTTGTGCTTTCTTTGACCTTGCCTTACATTTGTTACAATTTTCACAAATGTTTTCAATTATACCCTAAGAAATAATAAAAAAAAAATTATAATAAAATAAGTGACCCAATATAAACAAGGGAGAATAAGCAATTCAACAAATGGTACAAAAATAAAAAAATTCATAAAAATTCATATTATTATGCAAACTCACCACATTAGGTGTTTCGACAATACTCAGAATTTCCTGACTTGTACATAATTTTTCTTTTAATTGATTTTCATCATTAATAATTCTTTTAATAATACGATGGACAAGAATATCTGGATATCTTCTAATAGGAGATGTAAAATGAGTATATAAAAGAAAAGACAAAGCATAATGGTATGTACTCATATCATTATCTTTTATATATTTATATGTATGATATTCGGCTCGAACCATTTTTTTTTTAACAAATGCACAAACAGTTTCAAAAATACTTGTTTTTTCTTTATTTTTTTTAAAATTATTTTTTTTTTCATCTAAAAATTGTAATATATGTGCTAAACTATTAACTTTAAAATATATTCCATGTTTTTTTAATAATTCAATTATATCAGAAACATTAAGAGAATCACTTGAATTATGGGACCGAAAAATAGATACATCTCGATACTTACTAAAATATTGACGTATTGCTACTAATTTATTAGCACTTAACATTAATTCTTCAATCATATAATTTGCAAATGTATTTTTTTTTTTTACTATTCCTAATGGACTACAAGAATTTGATAATACAAAATTTATTTTATCATTATTAAATAACAATGATCCATTTTTTCTTCTAATACTTCGTGCACCTTTAGTTATTTTATACATATCATATAACATTTTTGTAATATTAATTATCTCTTTTTGTGATAATTTATGTTTTTTATTGTTTAGATTTTTGAATATTTTTATAATTCCTTCTATTCCTTTTCTTACTTGTTCATTTTCTAAAACTTTTTCATTTATTCTATTTCGGTCTGATTTTCTCATGACGATACCCCCATTTTTTTTCTTGACATTTGTTTCTTCTTCAAAGTTAAAACTCGAGCTATACATTTCCTTTCCTTTATTTTCGATGATAATATCGCTTTCAAAAGGTGTTTCTAAATCCTTTTGTTTATTATTATTATTATTATTATTATTATTATTATTATTATTATTATTATTAGTAGTAGTAGTAGTAGTAGTAGTAGTAGTAGTAGTAGTAGTATTATGATTCTTGTCAATTATCATATTTGTAATTGAGGAAGGAGAAAAGGGTAAATCTTTTTCGCTATCTGAATCTACATCTACAACACTTTGATTCTTTTTTTTGGAATAAAAATGGAGATTTAAAAACCTTTTATAAAGGCTATTACTTTTTTTCTCATTATTATTGGTATCTTTTTTTTTCGTTGTTTGTTTTTCATTATTATCACAGTTTGTAGATGTTTTATCCAAATAATTTTTTTTTTTTTCATTAAAATCGAACAAATTAATATCATCATTACTACTACTATTTTTAATAAATTCCTCATTATGCTCATTTTTTACAAGTCTATTATCATTTTCCATTTTAGAAAAATTACTTACAATACTACCAACTTTTCTAACTTCTACGGGATCTTGAGAAATTTTATCAGATTGTTCACGATTTGTATTTCTCGAAAAAAATGCATCTTTTTCGTCTTTTTTCAATTTATTTATTATTTTTTTTAATTGCACATAACCACTAACAATTGAATGAACTTCTTCATAAGTAAATTTTACTTTGCTTTCTATTACAGTTTCTTTAATAAAAAAAGTGTTGTGGTCGATTTTTCCAGAATTATCCATATAAAAAAATACTGATAAACATAAACGATTGTTTATAGGATCTAAACTACATAAATTTTCACTCAATATTCTTGATAACATTGGAAAGCATGTATGTGTTAAATATATCGTCATGGCTCTGTTACGAGCATCTATATCAAGGGATGTGCTTTCTTTAACAAAGAATGATACATCAGTTATATGCACACCTACTTCATATAAATTATATTTTCTCCATTTTTCAGAATTCATACTTTTAATTATATCATCTATTGTTATATATTTTTTACATTTTGCACAATAATTGTCAGTATCTTTATATAATTCTGATCCAATATCTTTATTTCGATTTTGTTTGAAAATGTAGGCATATTTATTTTTTCCTTTTCCTTTTTTACTATCATTATTATTCCCATCGTTATTTGAGATATTAGATAAACATTCAATGTTTTTACTATGCATAGATGTGTTATAAAATTTCAAACCTTTCCCAACTGTATTTACTTTTCCTATTTCAAAATTTTCTTCATTCATTCCGATATCATTAATACTACTTTGGCTAGTATCATCATTCCATCGACTTGTTGCATTGGAAAAAAATTCATTATTTGAGATTTTCTTAACACCAATAATTTGAGTGCTAATTTTATTCGTATTCCAATCTTTATTTACAGTATTATTTAAATAAGAAAAATCATTATTTCCATCTTTAACAAACAAATTAAAATCATTTTTTTTATCAAAAAATTCACCATTTTCACTTTCGTTACTATTATTTCCCTGATTAGACGAAATGTCCAAAAATGATTTTTCAAATTTTTCTTTGTAAATATTTTTTTCTTTATTATTATATTTCTTCAATTTTTGAATATTAAAATTGTCATCCATATTATTTAAATTTTTATTTTTTTCTTCTTGTATAGTAATAGATTTGTTTTTTTTAGTAAACTGACTGTACTCATCGAGATTTTCTTCATTATTACTGTTGCTTCTAGAATTGTTATTAAGGTTTTTTATGTTTCTAACTTGTTTGAAATCATTATTCATCATTGTTTTATCAAATTTGTTGGTATTAAAATTAACAAATTTCTTATTTGTTTTACAATTATCATATATGATTGTTTCTATATCAGTATTGGATGCTATACCCGTATTATTTTGGATTTTTTTTTTTTCTGTTTTCTTTAGTTTTTTTTTCTTATGAGAATCTTCTCCATTTTTTCTTTTTAACATTTTTTCATTTTTTATACTAGCATAATAATCTTCATCATTAGTAAAGCCTTTTCTCTCTATGACCATTTTTTTATATTTTTCAATTTGTTGTTTTCTTGTTAAATTTTTCTCTATTCCTTCTATTTGCCTGGTTACTTTATCATCTACATAGTTGTCTATTTCGAATACCTTTTGATTCTCATTAGCATTTGTTATTTTTTCTTTCATAAAATTTTCATGTTTAATATTTTCAATTTCTTTAATATATTCATTTTGTTTTAATTTCGAAAAAAATTCTTTATCGTTGTTTACAAAAAGGGATAAATTTTGTTCTAAAAGTGTTTCATCAATTTCTCCATTATGGCACATTAAATTATGCATAATTTTAATATAATAATTTGAATTCATAATAATTTTTTTGTTAATTTTACAAATATTAATAGCATCATCTAAATCTTTAGCTGTTTCTGGATCAATGGTAAATACACATTCTTGTCTTAGATCCATTCTTTTTTTTAATTCGTCTGTTATTATATTTATATAATTATCTTTATTTTTTAAATCTTTTAAATACTGATCCTCTAATGCATCTTTTAAATTAAAATTTAAACTATGATTTAATAATATTGCATTTTGCATATTATGGAAAATATCATTTTGCCCTAAAATTTCAATAATTTTTCCTTCTGGAAATTTTTCAGTAGGACTCCATTGAAAAATTTTTATATATATCAATTGATTACTTATATCATCAATATTATATTTTTTCATAAATTCCTTAATATGGTTATTTCGAACTTGAATTAATGGAATGTTTTTTTTAAATGGAATAGCCACATTATATTTTCTATCTTTTACTTTATCTCGAAATATGCATACATATTGTATAGTTGATCCATAGTGTTCTTCAATATATACAACTTTTCCAGTAATTTTATTAGATTTAACTATATCTTTATTATCATTTATATTTTTTAATTTTACAACAACAGCATCTCCATCAATTGCTCTGTTCAAATCTTCTTTTGATTCTATGTGAATTTTTTCTTCTTCGTGAATGATATACCCGTATTCTAATTTTCGAATGTTTATTATGCCCTGCACGATGTTAAAAAAAAGGAAATAGTATAAATGTAATGAAAAATTACAAAAAAAATATCAAGTTTAACAAAATTGTAAAATTTGTGTGATTGACACCTTAGAATAAAATATATGGCTCACAAAAAAAAAATAAACTTAAAAACACATACCCGAATATATTTCTTGCTGATGATACCCTTGATAGCTTTTTCTTGAGTTATATACTCATCATATATACACATTTTCCTATTCAACAATTTCTTTTTCTCTTCATTTGATCCAATGTCAATAAAATTGTAGTCACTATTTTTTAGTTTGTCTTTAGAATTTTTTTTTTTTTTTTTTTTCTTTTTTAATAATGCATCGCTTTGAGTATTATCTACTTTTTTTTTAATGGTTTCTTCTTTTTCTTTATCGGTTCCTTTTTTTTCTTTAGCGGTTTCTTCTTTTTTCTTTTCCTTTTTCTTTTCTTTTTTCATTTGTTCCCTTTTAAGTCTTTTTTTTTCTTCACGTGATTCTTTTTTCTTCTTTTTTATATCATCTTTTCTTTTCCTTTTCCGTTCCTTTTTCTTTTTTTTCCCTTTTTCTTTCTTCTTTTTATATTTTTTTTCGATAATAACATCTTTTCTTTTTTCATTTTCATTCTCATTTATTACTTCAACTTTGGTAATATTTTGATCCATGTGTATACTTTTAACTACATTTGAAAATTGCTCGTTCATATCATAAATCGCATCATATATATTATAATTGTAAACTACGCTATCACCACTTTCTGTTGAGCTTCCACTTATTTTGTCATTTTCGTCATTTAAAATATATTCATTATTATTATAAACATGTTTTTCCTTTGTTTCTTTGGATTCTTTTTTATTTTTTGTTTTATTTTTACTTTTTTTTTCTTTTCCCTTTTCCTTTTCTATCTCTATATTTTTTTTCAAACTTAAATCTTCATCCTGATTAACTTTATCATATTTCATTTCGCTAATCTTAACACTCGCCGCAGTAGTATTATCACTACTTACTTTGTTAGTAAATAATATTGGTTCTAATTTTTTGCTATCATTAAACATTTCTAATGTTTGACTTATTTCTAAGTTTGTTTTTTCTTTTGCTAAATTTATTATTTCATTTGTAAGTTGGCTACATAAATCGGCTTTGTTATAATTTTCATAATAATTGTATAAATTTCCTTTTTTATCTTTTTTTATACTTTCATCAGAGTTGGGTTTGTTACAATTATCAGAATTCGTTTTTTTTCCTTTTACATTTTTATTGCAATGGTTCATATATTCTTGAAAATAATTTTTTTTTTTTTTTTTATCATTTTCATTTTTAAATAATAAGTCGTTATCTTCACTTTTGCTCAATTCGATATCTTCTCTTTTAATACTGTCATCTAAACTATGCATAGTTTCTGTTTTCATATAAAAATTTAAGCTATCTAAAATGCCACCTCCCTTTTTATTTCCCATTTGATTTTTATATAATTCGATCTTTGTATCATGCTCTATTAAATTATTAGTTTCTAATAATTTCTTAGAATCATCATTTTTCTTTTTTTTTTGGAAGTTAATTTGACCATCCTGTAAGCATAATAATTCATTAGGAGTTATAGATTTTTTGTTTGAATCATTATTAAGAATTTCCACGTCTTTTATTTCTTTATTTCCCTTCTTTGATTTTTTTTTCTTTTTCTTTTTTATTATATCTTTTAACTCGTTAAATTCAACCAAATCAGGTTGGGATACAGATATATTTATTCCCGATACATTATTATCAACTCCTTGATCTTTTAATTTTCTATTATCATTATTTAATGTATATATAGATTTATCATTTTGTTTTACACTAAACTTTTTATCAGTCATCATTATAAAAAGTTTTTCAAATTCTATGTTTATAGTATTTAAAATAATATTTAATTTCCCTTTATCATTTTCATTCATATTTTTTTCAAAATCAGTATTAGAATTTATTAATTTAATAAATTTATATGCATTTTCTTTAAATTTTTCTAATTCACTTTTTCCTTTTACATTGGAAATTTCTTCTGTAAAATTGGGAATTAAAAGCTTTTCGATTTTGCGATTTGTATCCTTATTTTCATTTCCTATTAATATATTGGTTTGAGAAAAATTATTATATTCATTCATTTCCTTTTTGTCATTCATCATAATATTACTATTATTCCCATCTTTAATATTTTTAGAGGTATGATTTTTATTTATTTTCAACGATTTTGTCTTTTCTTCTAATTGAGTATTATTTTGATATGTTGAAATTCCTTCAATCGAATTTTGGGACCAAACATGACTATCTTCTGTTTTATACATTTCATTTGAAATGCCTTCTAAATTTTTGTGAATATTATTTTTATCTAGACTTACGGATTTCAACATGTTTATATTTACATTCGAATTTTCATTAAATTGCAACAATAACTTAATATTACTTCCAATTGATTCAATAGATTTTTTTAAGCTACTAATTTCTAAATCTCTCTTCTTAAATTTATTATCTATAATTTTCAAAATTTCTAAACTACTATAATTATTTTTTATTTCCGCTTTTTCATCGAGTGGTGAATTTCTTATATTTGAACATATATTTGTTTTTTCTTTCTTAGTATTCAATGTTTTTAGATTATATAAAATAGTATCTTCATTCTCATTTTTGTTTTCTTTGAATTCGTATGTTTCGTCTTCTTTTGTGTTTTCTTTGGTATTATTTATAAAGCTAATGGTATCTTTATTTTCATCTCCTTTGTCTTTTTTTATTTTTTTTTTATTTTTTTTGCCTTTATTATCCTCTTTCTTCATTACATTTTCATCATCAGAAGATTGATTCATATATTTGTACAAAATTTGCTTAACAAATACATCCATAGTTTTATATTTTTTATAAGCATTTGTATTTTCATCATTTTTCTTTAGCAAATATGTACATAATACTTCTATACATCTTAGGTATTCAAATTGAGTTATTTCAAACTCTTTATGAAAATTTTCTTTATTAAAATCTTCAGGTAATATTTTACATATTTGCACTAAAGCGTTTTCAATGGTTTTTATTTTTTGTCGAGAAAAAACATAATCCCTGAATGATTCAACCTTTTTATTAGTAATAATAGTGCTTTCTAAATTGTTAATATCAACATTTTTAACTAGAAATGATTCTACAGTAAGAATGTTTATTTTTTTTTTTGCTTTTCTTATAATATATCTTATCATACTTGAACTGACAAAATTTACAAATCCATTTTCAAAATATTTCCTTATAATATTCTTAATTTTATTTTTTGTTATGATAATGTTCAAAATTTTAACGAGAACTTCTGTTTCCTCATTTTCTTTGTGTTTCTTATCATTTCCGTGTTTTATAATTTCACCTTTTTCATTTTCTTCGTATGTTTCATAACTTTCTGCACTTTCATCGCTGCTTTTTGTTTCATCTTTTACAAAAGGTAGTAATTTAGCTTTTTTTTTTTTTTTTTTTTTTTTTTTTTTTATCTCATATTCATTATGTAAAAGTTTTGAATCATTGTGTATCTCTTCATCGAGGGGACTATTTTTTCGCTTTACTTTAGTACTTTTTTTCAAGTCTGGCTGATGTAATTTTTCGTCCATTGTTTGCTCAGATTCGTCATTATCATGATTTCCAAGACCTTTTCCTCCATTTTGTAAAATTAATTCCTTCGCATTCTTAAAATCGTTAGAAATATCATTATTGATAACTGAACACAATTGCTTATCTTTTTTTAGGGTGTTTCCTTTTTCTTCCAAAAAACCTTCTGGTGATAGCTTTTCATCTTGAATTTTCTTTAAAATTTGTTTTTCTTTCGCGTAAATTTTAGCGATTTTATATTTAAAAGAGCCATAAGAAAATTCTTTAACACCCTTTTGGTTTTTTAACTTTTTATGTAACATACCTTTTTTTTTTGATTTCATACTATATAATCATTATGTTTCTTTAACTTATAAGATAAAAAAACAAAATGAAAATGAGCGAAAATAAATAAACAAAAAAATAGTAAAACAAAAACAATTGAATGGTTGATTTATTTTTATTTTCTGTTTTTTATAAAGTATCTACTTTGTGTTATGTATGTATTACTTTTTTATGATATTATTATTATTTTTTATTTAAAAAAAATTATTATTATTTTATTAATATTTTTTTATTTAAAAAATTTCAATATTGATTTTATTATTATTTTTATTATAATATATTTTTTTGTATTTCCGGTGTACAAATTACAGTTCATATGCTCACAACTTTCATATTCTCATATTTTTCAGTATTTCACATAGCTAACTATTATTATTTTTGTATTATAGTAAAATATTTTTAATATGACATTGAAAAATACAGCGAGTTCTGTATAACTTGATTTGGCAACCCTCATAATAATATTTAATTATTTTGGTACTTTGTTATTTGTGTGTCCCCCTTATTTTATTATATATATATGTTTTTTTTTTTTTTGTATTTTGGCTGTTTATGCTTAAAAATATACAATATGTATAATATTTTATGTCGGTTCAGACAATTTCACAAAGTATTTGGGGGCATACAAATATTGTTAATAAATTTATATAAGAATACAAGAATAAATATTTTGAACGGCAAGATGCGGACAAACAATAGCTATATACGTTCATACATATTTATCCATAAAAAAAAATATATAGCTATATTATATTAAATGAAATTATAACGGGTTTTTAATATTCACAATAATAATCATACATTTTTTTAAGCAATATATTCATAAAAAAAATGTTATATAATTTATATTGTATATATTTTTTTTCATTTTTCTTTTCTTAAACAATGTTATAAAAAGTGTAAACATAATTTATCTGTAGAAAAAATTATTAACCTTACTATCAAACTATTCTTATCCCTTTTTTTTTTATCTCCCTCTTTATAGACATTTATATATTTTTTTTTTCACTAAAATATTCTCCTATATACACTACTCCTATAATCCATATTACATGTATGCCCTTCAATATTTATTAAATATAAAAAATAATTAACAAGCTGTATTTTATGAAATTTAATTCATTACAAAATAAAAGAAAGGTATATCTCTATATGCGAGAAAAAAATAGTAAACCTTAAGAAAAAATATATTATTTTTTTTTTTATGAAAAATATTCCTACATTTTAAATATAAATAATTGAAGGTGCCTGGAAATATGTAGTTTGTGGATCTTCATATACAAAAAAAAATTCAACAAATAATTAATTATACGAATAATGCTATTTATACAATTTCGTAAAAAAATAAAAAAAACAAAATGATACTGCATTTGTTTGCGAGGTGAAAAGTGGAATATTTCAAAGAATTATCAATATTTTATAATGTGGATATGTGTAACGATAATAATTTTTTTTCTATATTTCTACTTTTTTTGTGTAAATAAAAATACTACAAGTCATAACTATAGTTGTATGCTATGTAGTTTACACTTTTGATATTTCTCTAAAATAATATATCTTAGCATCCTTAATTAATTTTCAAAGGCGTATATAATATATTTATATGATTTCCTCATTGCATTCAAGGCATTTTTTTAAAAATTAAACGCGCTAAGTACCCGATTTATTTTACTTAAAATATTATAATTTTTAAATAGGCTTCGTATATACTTAAAAAAGAATTGTGTAATATTAAGCACACTCGTTATATTACCAATCAGGTATATATACATATATTTGTGTGCATATATATTTTATTTTAGTTCTTAAAATGTATAAGATTTTAAGTATGAAATACACATTTTATTAATACTTCACTAATTTATTTTTTTCTCTTTTTTTTCGTAATTTGTGTTTAGTATAATTGATAATTCATTTATATTTTTATTATTCATTTTTTCTTTTTTTTTTTAATAAATTTGCTCACTTTATGAATGTTTTTTTTAATTTTCTTTAATTCATAAAATATTTCATGAATATTATACTATGTTATGTCTATTTCCCAATTTTACTGATTTTGCAACCTTGCTAAAGCAAGCACACTTATTAGCTATTAATATTTTTATTATATTTTTTAAAGAAAAATTAAAATTTTAATTAAAAAACAAATTTAATACTATGAGAGAAATATGACTTATTTTTCAACTATATTAAAATTAAGAATTTTTGCACATAGTATATAATCTTAGATCATATATATTCGTGCATATTTTCATACATAGTGCATCCTTAAGTCACATATTACGAGCATATGTTTTATTTACACACACGATATAAAAGGTGCTAATTTTCCAAAATGGAAAATATGAGAATACACATTTCAAAACTTGTTTTTGTATTAATATGTAATTTATAAATTAAAATATTACTTATACAAACTATTGAAATGTCAATTCATAATTATGCATATTATATGTTATTAATAAATTATTATATATGGGAAAAAAATGTTTTAAGGACCGTTTTTTCTCCTTTCAACATTTTTTTTCGTCTAATATTTTCCTTTTTTCCTTTTATTTTTCTCATTTTATTTTTTGTCAAAAACCCTTAAGTATTTGTATTATTTTCTTACTCATTTTTTTGTTTACATTTGAATATCATTTTTTATTGACCTTATCACTTTTTTTAATTTCGTTTTCTTCTTGGATTTTAATTTCATTTATTTACGAATTAATACATATGTTTTATTAGTTATATCTCTGTTTGATCTTAGAATATATTTTATCCATTTATATTGCATATGTACATATAAATATGTATACCCTATTATCACAATTTTGTTCATAAATGTATTGTTGGTGTAAGCTTAAATATGTTCTGTGCATGCATAAATGGCAATACTATCATGTTCTTTTTCCATCCACATTTTTATGGATACACAACGAATAATATAAGTCACATACTAATGTGAAATAGCTAATTTCTTCTGACATTTTTTTGCATTAAGTGGATAGAGAAAGTTATGCACATATAAAAGTTGTATATCATTGATTATATATATGTATACATATATTATTTTTTATTCTTTCTTTTTCACTTTTTATTTATTTATTATTTGCTAATTTTATCAATTTAATATTTTCCGTCATTTTTTTATCATATTACACTATTATAAATCTGCTGTGATTCAAATTTGAGCTTGCCCTTCAAAATACAAACCATTCTTTTTTTTTAAGCTTAAATAAAGAAACGCAAATCAATAAAAAAAAAAAAAAAGAAGCAAATATCCATTTCATTATATATTAGTATCATGGGTACTATATGCATGTATGGAATTTGTACAATATTGTTTGATATACATGAAAAATATACATTTAATTTTAGAATGATAAAATGATTGTATATATCCATAAGACATGTAGTAACATATATATTTAAATTTGACTAATTATATAGAATAATATAAAAATAAAAATTGTGTATATATAAGTATTTGTATAGATGCAAACGCTTCATATTTCTATAAAATTTATTCCACATTTGTATACAAAATGTATGGAATCACACTTACTAAATGTAAAATATATTTTAACAATATATATTCGACAGTATCATTAGAGGAAAAATTAGGAGGGGGAACATATGGTGATGTATATAAAGGGAAAGTAGTAAAATATAATAATAATAATAGTGATCTATATCAAAATACAAATTATTTACCATATGATTATTATACTGACGAATTTATTTTTTTTCGAAAAAATATATATGCAATTAAATTTTTTAAAGATGATTTAAGGACAATAAATGAAGAAGGTATTAGTTGTACAACATTAAGAGAATTAAGTTGTTTAAAAAATATAGGACGGCATCCAAATATTTTAAGATTAATAGATGTAACAATTGATAGACAAAAAGGTATTAGTGAATATATTAATAGACAAATATTACAACATTATACATCGAATTATCATCATCAAGTTAAAATAGATATGGTTCCATTATCACTCGATCAGAAGTTTATATTTGCTGCTTATGAATATTGTGATGGAGGGGATTTAAAAAAATTAATTCAAAAAACTAAAATTAGTGAAAATCAAGCCGGTTTATGTTTAAAAGAAGCAAAATGGTTATCCTTTCAATTACTAAATGGATTAGCTTATTTACATAATAATAAAATGTGCCATCGCGATTTAAAACCTGAAAATGTTATGCTACAATATACACATAATAATAAATATTTATTAAAAATTGGTGATCTTGGGTTATGTAGGGAGCTTAAAAATGATGGCGATATGACGCCCACTGTTTGCACTATTTACTATAGGCCATTGGAAGTTCTTCTCTCGAAATTTGACAGATCCAAAACGCGATCCGGAAAAAACGGGGTAAACAAAAGTGGAAGTGGAAGTGGAAGTGCCAAAAATGGAAGTGTCAAAAATGGAAGTGTCAAAAATGGAAGTGTCAAAAATGGAAGTGTCAAAAATGGAAGTGTCAAAAATGGAAGTGTCAAAAATGGAAGTGTCAAAAATGGAAGTGTCAAAAATGGAAGTATCAAAAATGGAAGTATCAAAAATGGAAGTATCAAAAATGGAAGTATCAAAAATGGAAGTGGGCGATGTAGCGAAGGGAGACGGAGTGATGATGCATATATGGGGGATGAAGCATTTGAAAAGGATTACGAAAGTTTTAATGATAGAGATTTTCAATATGGATTAAATGTAGATATATGGTCAGCAGCTTGTATAATTTGCGAATTAATAATAGGTAAGCCATTATTTCGAGGGGTAACCGAATTCGATTTAATTATCAGAATAGTAAATTCTTTGGGAAAGCCCAATAATGACGAATTAGAATATTTTAGCGATTCTCGTTTTTATCCTTTTAAAGATGATTTTTTTAATATTAAAATAAAGAATCGAAAAGATGCATTAAACGTAATAACAAATGGTAAAATAGATGAATTGGGAATCGATTTATTAGTTAAAATGTTAAAATATAATCCTAATGATAGAATAACAGCAGCAGATGCTTTATCACACCCTTGGTTTGCTGATATCAGATTTGATAATTTAGATGGTATAGGGGTATATAATTGGTATGTACATTGTTTAAAATATTATATAGGAATTAAAACATTTAGAGAAATAGAACAAAGAAAAAAAAACCTACTTACAACAACAATGATTTCTCATTTTTTATGTAAATCTAATGATAAATATGCTAAAGTTATTTTTAAATTAATTAATGATACATTTAAAAATTTGGGTGGGTATAAAAAAAGCGGAAGACGATCTTTTGCTATTTTTGCTGACAAATATGCAAATGAACATAAAAATACCAATGGGTTTATTAAAAGAGCTAGTATAAAAGTATTAAATGATATGAAAGAAAAAAATGTAATGGAAACTAATGAAGAAGTTTCATTTTATGACGACAGTACTACTTATTATACTTCTCCAACAAAGTCAGTTAAAAAAATAAATAAATTTAAAAGATCAAGTTTTCATACAATTATTCCTGATCAATCATATGAATTAATTAAAGGAATAAGAGTTAAGCGTAATTTATCAATACCCGATTTTTCAAGTCCAAATAATAAAAAATATTGTAGAAATCAAGCATGTTCAGTTACAACTACAAATCGAGTATATACTCAAAATATTCGTTCATTCAAAGAATTTACATAATTATAATAATGTAAAAATATGGGGGTTAAGGAAATAAAAATCGTGTATTTTCAAATTTAATATAATTTTTCCTTATTTTAATATTTTCCATTCTATATATTGAAACATAAACAAAATCATATTTTAATTCGCTTGCATTTTAATATATAAATAGTTATTTTATTTACACAATCATGTTTAGAAATAAAAATTAGCTTATCAAAATACCTTGTGTTTGCAAAAGGTGCATACTTATTTTTTTGTCAATTTTTTTGATATAATATTAAATGGAAAAGAAAAAAAAAAAAAATTATTCCCATTTATATAGACATATAGTAATACATATATGCATTTCCATTTTGAGAATCTTTTATTTGATAATGCATTTTTAACTTTTTTACTTTTTGCAAATTTTTTTTATTTATGATCTTTATCATTTTTCTGCTAAAACGTTAGCCATTTTTTTTTGTGTCTCGATTATAGCGATTTATATAATTTTTTTTTGAAAAATTTGCTAAAATTTATATGCCACGAAAACAATTTGGGAAATGGAAGTTTCATTATAAAGTGACTCTCATTTTCTGTTTTTAACAAATTTAATAATGATAAAAACAAAATAAACACATTAAAAATAGTGCACATATGCTTCATTAATGTTCACTTTTTGCTTATTTCTTGTTCATTAATTAGCTAAATTGAATTTGGCATGATGGGCATTTTGTGTTATGAGATGTTAAAAACCATCTATAAAAGGAAAACAAAATAATAAAAGATAAATGAATATTTGATCAAGAAAAATGAATAAATAAAAAAGAAATATGAAGGAAAGAAACTTACTTATGAAGGCAGTGACTGTGATAAGATGTGTTGCATTTTGAGCATACTTTATCACAAGTCTTTTTATCATATAATATCATGAAACAGATATTACACTGCGATTTGTTTTGGAAATAACTATTCATAAGGCTATCAAACTTTATAAATATTTCATTTATGTTTCCTATCCTGGCATATTTGTACATGCTCTTTATGGAGTTATGTATAGGGGCTCGTTTGTCTGATGGGGGGAAAGGTGGAAATTTATTTTGTTATTTTTTATTTTATTTTTTTTTTTATTTATTTATTTTTTTTAACATACCGAGGGATTCAATCTTGTCATTTATAATTAAAACAGAGAATGGATAGTTTGGCATGAAGTTTAGAGAAAGTTTGGCAGTGACACCTTCGATGTTTTGAGAATCATCATCTTCTGTTATCTTAAATTTAAAAGTAAGGGTTTTGTGAAATTTATCATAATAATATGTTGTGCTAATATAATTTTTTGAAATATTTTCTAATTCATTTATTTGATTGTTTATAATTAAATTTGATAAATATAGTTCATTAATATTTTTTATTTCTAATAATTTATTTTCATTTATTGCCATTATAGATTCAGTTGGATAAACTGCAATTAATTGAAGTAAAAGATTTATAGTAAGTAAAAATATATACATTTTTTTTTCATTTTTTTTGATGAGTTTTAAATCGTATTTTGTATCCGAATCACTATACATACAACTTCTTTTATCAATGCTCTCGAACTTTTCTAAAAAATTATAAATATCAACACCATGTTCTTCTAAATATATCAAAAAGTTTTTGTATAATTCAGAATCATATATAAAATATTCAGAAGAAAGACATATATTTACTAAAAATAATAGTATGCTCAAATAATTCCTTTTTAACAAAAATTTATATAAATCTAAAATGCTCTTATCTAGGTTTATCATTAAAAAGGGGTTTTTAATTCCACTTTTTAATAAAAATAGTGGGTTAGTCTTTTTCCCTTTTTTACCAAAATTGCCCGTGTTGCCACTTTGCGAAATCTGACCATTTTTCGAGATTTGCGAACTTTGCGCATGCTCAATTTCTCTTTTTTCAACATCATCGACAAACCTACTATGAGTTTGATTGATATTGAGTTCATCATTTGGAGAATGTGCTACAGATATTTCATTTTTTTTTAAAGGATTAACAATTTTGTGAGTTGTTTTTTCAATTTTTGAAAATTTTCCACTATTTACATAATTGTGTTCACTAAAGAAATCACTTTCAGTTTTATGAATATATAATTGTGTTCCAAATATTATATTTTCGATTTTTGTGGACAACAGATTGCCATTCTTTTCGCTTTCGTTGTTGTCGCTTTCGTTGTTGTCGCTTTCGTTGTTGTCGCTTTCGTTATTATGATTTATTTTTTTTATAATTAATTCTTCATATTTCTCCATATTAGAGTCGAAAAAAGAATACAAAAATTCATTTTGACAATTTCTGTCTATACACAAATATGCATTCAAAATTTCAAAATTTTTTGGATTATTCTTCTTAATTTGATGTAACTCTTTTACCAATATAGTATTTAATAATATTATACTTAGAATTCTATTAATAAATATTGTGTTTTTTTTATATTTATCTATATTTAAGACTAATATATATAAATAGTATGTATTTAGATATATATCAAATATTTTTCCTTTAATTATTTGTAGCATTTGATTAGTTATATCATTTTCAATTATTTTATCAAAAAACAATAATGATTTATTATTTTTATTAAAAATGTTTTTATAATTATCAATATCTAAATATAAAGATAGGAAATTAATTTTTTTAGTCCCATTTAAATATTGTGGGAAATTTTTAAACAACTCTTTTAAAGTTTTTATACTTATCAATTTTAATTTTTTATGAGCAAATGAATTTCTACATTGATTTATAGACAATATAAAATAAACAAGTTTTATTAAATTTTTTATAATATTTTCATCTTGAATTATTTCATATTTTTCCTTTTTCGTAATTAAAAATATTACAAATTTTAGAAAATGTAACCCCATTTTATTTTGACCAAAAATAGTATCTGTCAATTTTGTTGAAATATCATTTTCTTTTATTTTTTTCATTTTTCCTAATTTATTTGTCTTAAATTTTTTATCACCTTTTAGTTTATTTCCTAACACACTGTCTAAACTTTTTATTTTTTTTTTGTAAAAATAAATTTGTTTATTCCATATTTTTTTGTAATGTTCATTTAAAAAATAAAGATAATTATTTAGACAACTTTTTATCATTATTTTGTTTGTTTCAAAAAAGCTATTGTTATTTGTTTCGTTTGTTTCTTGAGCATTTTCACATAAATTTTCTAATTTTGAATTCTGAATTTCTGAAAAATTCATGTCTTTTTCTTCATCTTTACTAATAATTAAATATGTAGCATAAAAATATATATCATAATTTTTTAGAGATAAATATTTTATATTTTTAGTAAAATTTTTAATAAGTTGAAAATTAAATAAGTTATAATTGTTAACATATTTACTAATATATACCAAATGAAATATTAAATTCAAACTTCCGATTTCATTCTTTTCACATAATTTTAAACTAAAATTTTTATTTATATAAGTATGCAATTTTTCTGGAATAATTTTTTTTATTTTATTTATTTGATCATTGTAAAATTCCACATTATTTATCTCATTTTGTTTGCTATTTTTATTTTTGCTTATTTCTTTTGGTTCTATACAATAGTTGTATTTGTTTATATAATTTATTACACAATGTTTAAATAAAAATATTTTAATTTTTAATTGGTATAAATTATTTACTTTAAAATTTATTAATTCGTTTGAAAATGTTTCTAAAAACGTATCATTTGTTTGATCTATTATATGTTCTGTCTTTCCTTTAAGTTTTTTCAATAAAAATTTACATATATTTAAAATTTTATAATTCTTAACAATTTTCATATTATAAATAATATCTGAAATTGTTATATCTTGAGTGTTTACATTTTTAATGTATTTTTTTTTTCCTTTTTTTTTTTTAATATAATAATAATATATTATAAAAAAAAACTCAAATTTACTACATTTATTTATTTTATCTTTTTCTAACTCTTCTTTTAAAGATAATAAGAAAAAAACAAATTCTTCACGTTCAATATTTTGATAAATAAAATGATAAAATATGTCTAAACTTGTCATATTTTCTACAATGTCCATATTTGAATAATTAGAACATTCCTTTATTTCTTCATTATACAATAAAAAAGTAATGTTTTTTATATCATATATAGTTAATGATTCTATATTATTATATATTTTGTACAACTCTATAAATCGATTAATATATATATTGCTTAAGACATCGCTTCGTTGCATTTCCAAGTGGATTCGCATTTCCTCATTTTCGCCATATTTCTCAAATTTGAAACATTCGCATGTTGCTATCCCATTATTTACGTATCCAATTAAATAGCAAATTTGAGAATCATTGGTTACTTTTTTATGATTTAAAATAATATTGTAGTTGTTTGTGCAATTATCAGAACAATCATCACTATAATATGTAGAAGACAACTGTAAATCGTATATATTTGATAAATCTGAATGTTCATATGTTTTGTCACTATTTATTTCAGAATCAGTTATTTCAGTATTAGAAAAGTTAACTATATTATTATGTTCACAATTTGTTGAAAAGAATTTAAAAATATTTTTCATCACAATTAGACAAGAATAAATAGATTCTTTTTTAAAATGTGAAAATAAATTTCTACAATATATTTCAACATCTTTTTGATTTATTTTTAAATAAATATTTAAAAGAAAGTATAAATATAAATCATTTAATTTATTATAATCAGGTTCATTTTCTATAAGTCCGAAATTGTCTACTCCATATTTGAAAATATTAAATTTTGTTTTCTCAAAAATTTTAAAAAAAAATTCAATAAAATTATCTTCACAAAATATATTATTTTTTATAATTCTATTTTTATATATATATAATATATTATTGTAAAAATTATTTCCAAATAAAATATTATTTTTTGAAAAGTCAATATATAATGCTGTATAAAAAGATCTAATTATATTGCTGTCAATATTTATATGGTTTTCTAAATTTGATGGAATAGAAATATATTCATCATAAATTGATAAAACAGTTTTTTCAATATTAAGAAATTTTTTATTCTTACTTTTCATAAAATTTATTAATTCTACACACACTTTTAATTTCATTTCTAAATTTTCCTTATTCGATGGGGAATCTACTAATATCTACATTAAATAATAAAATAAAATAATACAAATATAAATATATATGATTAAGAAAATATGAAAAACAAAACAAACATAAACAATTTAATTTATCACCTTTATAAAGTCAGATGCCAATATATAATGATCTTTAATATTTTCTTCATAAAATAAATATATAAAATTTAAACAAATTCGAATAAGAGAAAAATATATGTTTTTTTCAATATTTTCAGAAAGTATTATATTTTCAAAATTTTTTAATATTTTGATCAAACTTGTAAAATATTCATTTTTACCATTAATATTATTACAAATAAATTGTAGAATAAAAAAATGATTTTCTAAATTTGGAATTATTTCATAATATTTTAGTTTAATCAAATTGAAAATAGAATCAAACACATTTTTAAATGTATTTATGAAACGTTCTTGAGTATTGTTTGATTTTTTTATTTCAATATGTTTATTATTATTTGCAAATGTTAAATCTTTTAATTTTAAAAATAATTTTAAAATAAAACTAATACCATCATTATATATATAACCTTTTTCATCATTTCTAGTCTTTTCTTTTTTATTTTCTAATAATATTTCATTCTCTAAAAATTCATTATTTTTTATTTCAAATAATTTAGAAATATAAAAATCTAACATATCAAGAATATCAATTAATAAAACATCATATAAACTTTTAAATGAACTTATAAAATGTGTGAATACATCTATAAAATCATTTTCTTCGATAATTTCTTTTTCTATATTTTTTCTTAAGTCTTTTAGTTTTGTTTTTTTTTTATTATCATTATTTTTGTTTTTTTCTGTTTTCTTTAAATGTTTTATATCAAAACAATAGTAACTATTTTCAAGTATATCATATATACACATGTTTTTAAAGCAGTAACTATAATTTGAAAATCCTTTTTGTATTAAAACTATTTCAAGTGGAAAAATAAATATATTTTTTCTTAAGACATTACAACATTCAAATATTTCTAACTCTCTTTTTGTAGATTTGCATTCGTTTTGTTCTCTATCGGGTTCTACATTATGTTCCACAGTCTGGTCATGTATATTTGTCAACGTTTGCGATTTTTTTTGTAAAAATGGATTAAAAATATCACATAAATAGAGGAAGATGTCGTAATATATTATCAATGACGATTTTTTTTTATTTAGTAATAAAAAATAAAAAAGAAAAAAAAAGAAAAAAAAATTTTGTTGGATATATTCTTTTTGAAATATATAAATAAATAAAGGGATGTTAAAATTAAATATATCATTTTGGTATACTCTATTTTGTTTAACTAATGATAAATAGCTTCTCAAAAAATGTGTATTTATCATTTTATTATTTTCAGAATAAAAATACATTAACAAAATGTGATTAATATTTTTTAAAATATATTCTTCTTTATCACTTAATATACAGCATATATAATTGTAAATACTTAAATTTGATTCGTTATCATCTAGATCAAAATAATTTATTTTGTTTTGTTTTAATATATATATTATATTATATACTGATAAATATATTATTTTTCTTAATTTTAAATTGTGTTTAGTATTTTTGTAAACATTATTTAAAAGTCTAAAAAATGTTTGAAACATATTATGAAAATATGAAAATTCATTTTTTATTTTGTCTTTTAATACACTATTCATTTTTTTAGTAAATTCATTAGTATTATCATTATCAACTATTTTCTCAAATTCAATATTATTTTTAATATTCTTTACAAGTATATAAATAAAAGATGGAAAAAAACATAAAACATTAAACAAATAAACAGTACTATCATAATCTTCATTATTTGTTGTATTATTTAAATTGCATGTTACAGCTTCCTCTAAATCATTTTTTATATATTTTAAACAATTATATAAATTAGTAATATTTACATTTAAAGATTTTATATTTTGATATAATTTATTTTCTTTTTGCATTCTTATTTTATTTACATTTTTTTCTTTTCTTTTTTTTTCTTCAATATTTTTTTTATCTGCCTCTATTAATTCTTCATTTACTAATTCTTTCTTTGGAAATATTAGAGTAAGTATTTCTTTTGATATATATTTAACCTATAAAAAAAAAAAAAAAAAAAAGTTATAGGACTTTAGTTGTGTCTCTATATAATATGTAACCCTAAGTTTATCAAACATAAATATAAAATATATTGATTTACATTTTTATTGTAATCAAAAGTTGAAACAAACAAAGGAGGAAACAATGTTTGTAAATGTCTTTTTATTCTCTTATTTATTCTTTTAATAAATAGTTGGAGGCAAACATTTAAACCTACAAAAAATTAAAAAAATACACATTATATACATATATATATAATTGATATTATATCACATTGCATGAATATAAAAACTTTATTTATAAGTACACAATATATAGTCAAAAAAAAAAAAAAAAAAAAAAAATATATGATTACTTTCTCTGATATTGCAATTTGGATGAAATATTAATTTTTTGTAAATATTCACAAAACTTGGGAATACATTGTTAAGTTCATCGTCACTGCATTGATTTAAATGATTAAGCAAATCCTATATATTTATAAATAAAAATAAATGGTCATATATTTTATCATTTTGAAACTTGTTAAAAATTAAAGAACAAATTTATAAATATTGCCAATAAAAATATACGATAACTATTTCAAAACTTTAGCTAATTTGTGAACATACATTTAAACCTTTCAATTTAGTTTGAAGGTTTTTTTTTTGAAGTTTGCTAATACAATTAGTGACTATGTGAAAATGTTGGGACTCTAAATTTGTAATTTCATTTTGGCTTGTGTCTAAAAAAATGTTAGTTAATAGAGCTTCCTTACTTACTGAAAATGGGAAATAATCATAGAAGTTGGAATAGAAATGAAAAACAAGAATAAAACAAACAATGAAAACATATATATAATTATAAACATTCTTAAGCTTTATATATTTTTGTAAGTATACTATAACTTCCTTTGGGCACATATTCATCCTTTAATTTTACTACTTTTTTTTTTTTCATAGTGTCATATCTATTGGGTGTGTTAAAAAGTTTAATAGAGCATACATATATAGATATAAATAAGCGTATTAGTTAATGAATAAGTACATATGCACAAATATATAAGCATTACATAAACGTTTATAAACATTTATAAATATATATATAAACGTTATATATATTCAGGGGAATAATTTTTTATTTTTTGATATATAATTTTTTCCATTAAAATGTTGTTATACTTTTAACCATTTATTGAAAATTTAATAGTTAAGAAATCACAATATTGTACATATATATTTATTCATATACATTATTTAACGACGTTTTCCCCGATATGCTTTTTTTTTATTCCATACATGATGTTTATAAAAAAAAATATGCATAACATCTATTCTTATATTATTTAATAAAATAAATTTCTTAAATTAGTTTTTCATCCTTTGGCTATATTTATTTAGTTTTATAAAATTTGGCAAATATAATTTATCCATTTTATTATGCAAATTATCCATATTATATACTACATGCATATTTGTCATTTTTTTTTTATTATTCTTAATTTCTCATAAAATAAGAATGAGAGAATTTCGGAGATATAATAATGGTTTGTTTTATTGCAAAAATTAAGAGATTAAAAATTATAAATTTATTTCATGTACATATAATATTGGGATTTCTCTATACATTCGTATATATACAATTTTTTTATGTTTAATTTTTCCAGACGATCGTCAACATAGAAAACATAATAGATCGCATGGTAAATATGACCGTTCCAATGTATAAAATAAAATAACAAAAAACCTGATTGCAATTTATTTATATATCCATATATTTGAGGATCCTTTGAGAAACCTCTAACCATTGCATATATATGAATATTTCGTTTAATCTATTTTTTGTTCGCTTCCGCTATTATTTTTTATGTTTCTACTTTCATATAGAATATTGGATATAAAACGAATAACCACTACAGCCGAATAAATAAACAAAATGGGAAAAATAAACATAGAGTAAATACAAATACAAGGAAATAAATGAGCATGTATATATATACATGCACGATTAATAAATAAATAAATAAAAATAATATAAATAATAACCCCATAATATGCATATCTTCATTACCCCTTCGAAAGAATCGCGATAACATGAGGAACGATATGGAACGAACTTCACATGCCCGAGTTAAAATATCCAATTTGGAATATACAATTACCAAAGATGATTTAATGGTATAAAATAAATGTTTACACATGTAATATATATATGTGTTATGAGTGATAATAATGTGGTTATTGTCTAATATATTTTTTACAAAACTAAGCTTATAATTTTTTTTTTTTAATTTCAATTTTGTTTTGTAGGAATTGTTTACTAATGTATGCAAAGTTGTAAACGCATGGATAAACTATGATCATACGGATAGATCGGATGTAATTTTTTTTTTTTAATTTATTACAGCTAGTTCACCAAAAAAAAAAAATAATATAATGTGTATGTGCATATGCATATGCATATGAATTTATTCGCTTTCTTGTGTGCAAATATTTATTTTGAATATTCTTATTTATAGGGAACAGCAGTTTGTATTTTTGAAAGTATAGAAGATGCTCAAAAAGCGATTGATAAATATGATGGTAAGATGAAGATAAAAATTGTGAAACACTTTTATTTTCACATTGTTTTGATATACTATAAAATATATGTACTCAAATTAATTCGGAAATACAGTGCATATATTGGTGAAAATATTCTGACTGTTCATAATTTTTTTTATCACGCCCTTAATAGGTTCCGAGATTGAAGGGCAATCCATTAAAATGGAAATACTACACAAATCGAATTATAGTTACAAAAAAAGATATAAAAATAAATGCCCTTGGTGATTTTTTTTTGTATGGTTTGAATGCAAATGTATAATTTTTTTTTATTTTTAAATTATTGTTTCGAACAATGTGTCTAAATACCTAATAATTTGCTCATATTTTATTTACACTTATTTATTACTATTTTTTTGTTTGCACATTTGAAAAAAAATATCTATAGCACACTCAAACTTTGTGTGGCTTTCCCCTTAATAACAAACTTTACTAAATCTTCAAATTCATATATAACTTAATTGATTTTAAAAAATCATCAGGAATGTCATTTCTTAGTGATATTATATTTTCAATTTCATTTGTGCTTAGGTTGTTTTTATTTTCATCATAAAAGTCTTTAAAATCTTGTAAATCATTTATATTCAATAATTCACAAATTTCCAATAATTTTAAGAATTCTTTCTTTATATTAATACTTGTTACTGAAGTAAAAAATAGCATGAGATTTCTTATGTCGTTATCTATTTGCACACATCCATAAAGGCTGAATTTCTTTGTCATTATAATCCGTTCGATATATTTGCAAATCTAGATGAAAAAGGAATGTAAAACATGCACATGTACATGTTTTTATGCATAAATTATTTACAAGCAAGGTAAAACAAGTATAAACAAAAGTTTACAATATAGTAGTATAGAGATCAAAATTTATTACCTTTTCAGCCAACATGTTTACAATTATATGGAAAATGTTTTGATTAAAATAAAGAGATATGTGATGTAAAATTAACTTAATCTTAACTATTAAATTATGTATATATGGGTCATTTAATTGGTAATAAGAATATTGTTCGCTAGAAATGTCAAAGTTGATATTTTCTATTACTACTAATTGAGAGACAAAATGTATTTTTAAAATATTTAATAAATTTTTACAATTTTCTATATTTAATTTTTCATAATCATTTAAAATATTATCATAATTAGTCAATGCATTATTAAACATTAGTAAATAATTTTGAGTTTTTTTTTTTTGAGATACATCATTTTGTAAAAATCGTTCAGAAAAATAATCATGAATAAAAATTTTATATTTTTGTATATACTGATAACATGCTTCAATATTATTAATACAATGAGGATAACTAAATTTTGAATTAATAATTTGATTTTCTATATTATTATCTTGATTATTATTTAAAGGGTTGTATAAATTATTATAATTATTTTGAGATAAATAATTATAAATATCATCAATTTTTATATTATCAATTATTTTTGTATGATTTGTAGATTGTCCAGTAAATAAATTGTCTGAAGCAATTGTCTGGCCATAATGTGTAGTATAGGAATTATTTGAAATATCAATAGCATTATAATTATGAAAATTACTTTTTTTATCATCATCATTATTATTTTCAGAACTAATATAACTTAATGATGTTACAAAATTTTGAGCTATTTGCACAGTCTTATTATTCTTACTATTTTCTGTATAATTATTATTATCTATGCTTTTTAACAATTTTTTAAAAGAAAATTTTTTTAAATTATTTATATCATGAATAAATGAAGAATATATACTTTTACTTGTTTTTATATTATCTTTTAAATATTCTTTTAAAGTAGTAGATATTATTATCATAATATTATTTATCAAAACACATATAATATTAATATCATTCATATTTATACTTCTACAAACAGATTTTTGAAAAATAAAAAAAGAATCTTCTAAAAAAGTGGAAGTATATTCATTATTATTACCTGCACTATTAATACTATATACTTCATCATTATATGTCGAAATATTTTTATTAAATGGCTCGATGATTTTATTATTTTCATCATCAATCAGAGATAACATAATATCGTCTGTCAATATAAATGCTTTATTTATACAATGTCTAGAAAATAAAATTTCATGATCTATATAAGAACATATAGAATCTTGTATAATATTTATATATGGTATATTTTTATATATACCATTTGTATTTGAATATATATTTGTATTTATATAATTTTTTATATCAAATATATTGTTTAATTTTTGAAATTTATTATTATATAAATCATGTAAATATATTTTTATATTAACAAAATTATAACATAACAATGATAAAATTTCTATATTTTTATCATAATCTTTTAATTCATCAAAACTGTTTATACATAACTTTACATGGGAGCAAAATGTTCGAAATATTACACTAATTATTTTATTATATATTAATTCGATTTTTCTATTATATATTATATATACTAAATTATCTTTAACTAACTTTTCAAAATATAAATTATATTTATATAAACAACTATAACATTTTTTTATGCATTCAATATAAATATTATCTTCTTTACTAACTATTTTTTTTTTTAACAAATCTATTATTTTATCTATTTCTATTTCTACAAGTGTATATATAACTATACAAACAAATAAATATTCATCATAATATATTAAATAATTATCTAAATCATTTTTATTTTCTATTTTATTACATTTATATAATGTATTATTGTCACTTTCCTCATCTTTTTTGTCTTTTAATAAATTATTTTCAATATTTCTATTTTTATCATCATATTTTTCTTCATGTTTTTCATTATTTTTATCACTTTCATTACTACTATAATTCGAATTATCACTTTTTTTATTATTTACATTTTCTTTAAACAACATTTCTTTAGAATTATTTTTCTTGTCAGTATTGTTCAATGGTGAATCTATACTATCTGTCTTATTTTCAAAGTTTTTTTTATTTTGTGTTGTGAATAAACTAAGATAAATGTTTATTTTATCCTTTACATTTTCAATATTTTTTTTTTTAATTAATTCAATTATTTCATTTTCTATCATTTCTTTTACTCGATTATAATATCTATAAAAGGTGAAAATAAGAAAAGTGATCATATAATTTAGATAAAACATCAAGTATGCAAAATATTCAAAAGTTAAATATTTCATATATTATGATATTTGTAAAATAAAATTTTCGTGATAATTACCTATTAAGCAAATCTATTTTGTCTTTATTCATTTCGTAAATTTGTGTATATGCCTGAACATGTTCATTCGCTTTTTTTTTATCTAAATTATTTTGAAAAATAAAAGGTCTTTTATAATTAACATAATCCGTTATATCATTTTGAATAGTTTTATCCTCGTCATTTAAAAAGTTGGAAAATTTTTGCTCATATTTTTTTTCATTATGGTTTAGAAAATATAATGAATTATATTTAAATATGTTTTTCCGTATTTCTAAAAATAACTTTAAAAATGGAATAGTATCAATGTAATTATTTATTTTTAAATTTTCTTCGATTTTATTTATATAATCTTCAATTTTTATTTTTAATATAATAAATTCATAGGATGAATTGATATTTGATATAGTTTTATACACATTTTCAATTTTAGAAAAGGCATCATAGTTACAGTTTTTTTTAAAAGATTTATTTATTTCGCTTAATTTTTTTTTAAATGACATGTGTTTTTTTATATAGATATTTATGTTGTCAATATTGTTGATAAAATTTTCTTTTTCCCTTTGTTGATTTAAAGTTATTTTTAAATCAAAATTATTATCTAACATATCTAGCTTTTCAATATATTCATTTATTTTATTAATATTGGATGTATAATGTATATCAACATTTTTAGTTGTATTTACAACTGTCTCATCACCATATTCATGTTGGTGGCTTGAGGATGTACTCGAAAAATTGTTTTCCATTTTCATTATTCATTTACAAAAAAATAACTATTCTATATCCATACATTAAGCTTATACATGCGTATTGTGTAGATATGCCCATTTAACAAAAAAAAATTCCTTTTATTCATTCCTTTGTAATACTTTTAATTATCCTTGATTTTTATGATATTGAGTTTGAGCTTAAAAATGTGTCACTTTACAGAAGTATGATATCAACAAAAATGAAAAAAAAAATATAAAGCCGAAATAAATTCGACAAAATAGTACATAAAATTAAAAAAAATAATGTAAATGCCTTAATAAAAATATTTAACCTTATGAAAATCTAAAAGATATACATAATCGCTTAAAATTGTTAACCAAATTTAAATAGTAATAACAATACGAATGATTATATTATATATATATAAGAACAAAAAATATAAAAAAGGTAAATGAAACATCAGGTAATAGTTAGGTAATTTTCATACTGAACACCAAAAATAGGCATTAGCTTTTTAATGCGTCCCACGCCTAAAAAAATATTGAACAGCTAAAAATTTGCAAACTAAATAAATAGCCAAAATAATTTTTTAAATCATTAATTTGCTCATATATATACGAGTAATAAATATTAACATGTAATAATATATGCAAGTTTATTTAAAAAAAATATTAACAATAAATAAACATATGAACGCATAAAAAATTGGTAAAATGAAATAATGAAAAAATATGACTATGCAAGGTGTTTTTTATAAAACAAAAATAATAACACACAATAAATTTATTTATGTGACGAAGTATTTCATTCCAGATAATGCTACGTCATGAATTGTGTACATCAACGAACATCCCCTAAAATGCTTAATTTTGAAAAAACATTGTAGGAAATAAAAAAATACAAAAACATGTACTGTCATCAAAATTTCCACTATTAATAGTGCTCTTAACAATATTTTTAGCGAGCTGTGTACATTCTTTTTTAGTGAACATACATGTATGCAACATATAATTTATATCGATGTTTTTTGAATCCCGATTAATGATATGCGTGTTGTAAATATGGTAAATTTTTTGGATTTTTTTATAAATAGGTTTATTATTTTTTATTATATTTAAAACATAAATCGGATTAAGAAATTCAAAAACACCATCCGATGCGATAATTAGCAAATGAAAAAAATGTTTGTTTTCTTTTTTTCCTGATCGATATACATAATTTTTATTTAATGAATTATTTTTAATATGCAAATATGGAGATAATGATTCATTCAAACATAAGTTAGTATTTTTTTTTTTCATTTTTTTAGAGTCATTAATATTTTCATTGTCTTTATAAATGGTCATAATACTTTCAAGTTTTTCTTCAAAGGAATTATAACTTTCATATTTATCTATCACATTATTACAACAATCGTTTGTTTGTTCTTTTTCAATGTAATTTACAAGTATGTTACTATTTTGATATAATTCGCTTTTCGTATTAAGTAAAGCAATATTTTTGATTGAATTTATTTTTCCATAACTATTCAATAAATATATCATTTTGCAATTTATACATTTTTGTATTTTATAAATATAATGAATATTATTAATCAAATTTATATTATTCATGTCATATTTATATATATTAGAATTGTTAGACAAAATAAAATTTGAATCATTACATTTCCCTTTTAAATCATAATCACCTATTACTCTGCATGGGTGTAAACATTCATATAATCTGTTAAATTTAATTAAATTAAATGGAACATTGCCTATATTTATTTGTTTTCCATCTTCTTTTAAAATATATTTATTTATTTTTATGATCCAATCATTTAAATCATTGCTTATCGAAATCTGTTCCTTCATTTCTCTTGTTTTTTTTCCTTTCTTCTTTTTACTGTCATTGAAATCCTTAATATTTGATACTTCTTCTGTGCCTTTGATTCTAATTTGATAATCGGTTGTTGTAAATTTTTCTTTATGTAATTCCTTTTTATCACACCTCATGTTTTTAACTTTTTTTTTTAAGTTTTCTTTATTTTTTTCCATTTTTGAGATAAAATAATCCTTTTTTAAATTATCATAAAAATTTAATTTATACATTCTAAGATATTCCATATAGTTATTGCAATTATGTTCAGAATTTAATTCATTATATGATATTGATTCCTCATTAATAATATAATTCTTATAGTTAGGAACTCCGGTATTTGAGGGTTTGGGAAAAATATTATTTTTCTCAATATCACTTTTATTTTTTTTTATTTCATTTTTTTTATTCTTCTCTTTTTTCAATTTATTACTCATTGAATCCCCGTATGCAAATTTTTCCATATCAAATGTCATAATAGCACATTTGCTGTCCCCAGTATTATTTACATATATATGATTTTTCCTAAGTAATACATTAATGATACATGACCCAGAATAATTCCTTAATTTGTTATCCAAGCTATATTTATAATATAAGATATCAAGTATGGGGTGTAAAAGTTTTAAAGACATGTGAATATTAAAAAATGTGTAAATTAAAAGATAATAAAATAATTTATGAACGTTTTGAATTAAGAAAATGGAAGCATTTGAATCAGTGTGGCCATCACATATTGTAAACAAATGCATATCAAACTGAGTAGGTGTTTTTTTTAAAATATTTCTATTATTATCCTTATCATTTTTTTCTTTACTCTCTTTATCTCCTGAATTTCTTTTTATAGTACTTTTATAATAGTTTACAAACATTTTTCTTTTTTTATCATCAAAGTATTCTTTCTTTTGTTTTTTTAAATTCGTTAGTGAACTAAAAGTTGTATCCATTTCTTTTTTTGATTGATCATTATGGCAATCTTCTTGTTCCATAAATGATAGTGTATTGGTATGTTTATTTGTTGTATAAGCTTTATTTTTATTATATAAAAAATATATTTTTTTTTCCTTTTCATAAAATTCCACGTCAGAATATGAATAAGGGACAATCGATTTGAAGAAATTGTTATTTCTTATATTTTTTAAACAACAATTGCTTTTATATTTGTTAATTTTACTATTTTTTATATACCCTATTTCATTATCATTATGATCACAAATTATTGGAATATTGCAAAATATACTTTTACCTGATTTGTTCATAAAATTCTGATATTTTAAGTTACCATGTTCATTAAAAAATATGTCTGTGAAATAATTATTTGGTAAGTTGTCATACATTCTAAAATGCCGGCAAGTTTTGCACTCGACCATATAATCATTTAATATAAATCCTTCAGTCATTAGTTCGTATTTTACATTATCATGATGTTTATTTATTATTTGATCTTCTCCTTTTTCATTTTCTTCTATATTTTCAATTTTACATGAACAATTAATATTATTCCTAACCGAGTCAGAAAATAATTCAATTTTATCATAACCTGTAATACGTTTATTATTACTACATGGTATAGACACGTTGTTTTCGCAAATAGCATCTGAAAGGAAACCCTCATTATTTTTGTTTTTACTGTAATAATGTAAATATTCAAATTCATCTGAAACGGTAAAATCATCTGAATTGTGTGTATTATAAATATTATTATTATTAGTTTTTTTGTTTTTTATATTTTTTTTTGCATTATTCGAATGATTAAATAGGTAATTAAAGTAACACAAATTATATTTGTCGTTACTTTTTATACATTCCCATTTTTTGCATGCTTTGCAAACAAATTTAACATTTGGGTATTTCTTTAAGTTTTCATTAAATGTATAGTAGTTTTCTTCTTTGTCATTTGGTAACATTTGTGATTTTTCAACACCATAATTTATAACATTTAATTTATAAGGAGCAAAATCACAAACTTTATTTTTTTTATTTTGTCTTTTTATTATATATTTCTTCTTATTATTTTGATCACAAAAAAAGTAATTACAAATCATATCGTAGTTCTCTTTTTCTGTATTGTTATAGGTCTTTTGGATTAAGTAATATGATGGCAATGCAAATTTTAAGTAAATGTTTTCACTGGTTTTACTATGAAATATATTTTTACTATTTCTACTATTTTTATTAGTTTTACTATCTTTATTTTCCCAGTTGCTTTCTTCATAATATTCATCACTGTCCGTACCAGAAAATTTGGATTCACTATTATGCTTATTATTAGGTTTCAATTTTAATAATTTAAAAATATCTTCTAATATGTTATATTTAATATTCCGCTTTTTATTTTTTGCTTTTATCGAATTAATAAAATTACTGACCTTATTATATATTTTATACGAACTAAACATGACATGAGAACTTGTATCCTCATTTTCATGATACCTTCCCTGTTTGCTATAAAAACCATAATTAAAAATGAAATTGTTTTTTTTTTTTTTTGTTTTACAATCATTTGCGTATATGCCTATCTGGCTTTTTTTTTTTTTCACTATTTGTAAATATTTATATAAAGAAACAAGTTTTATAGAATATTTATTTATTTTATCATGCCTCAATAAAAAACATTGGTAGCATCTTTTACGATCAATTACTAATTCAAAATTTATATATCTATATACATCATTTATTAGATTATATAATAATCTAGAATTATTATTTAGTCTCAAAAATTTGCCTAAATTATTTTCTCTGTTTTTATCTCCTTTATTAATATTCAGTTGCTCATTTTTCGTCGATAATTGAATTGTAGTTTGTATTTTTTCCATTTTGTGGACTTTTGTCTTTACTGATTTTTCTAGTGTGCTAAATATATTTCGAATGTGGTATCCTTTTTTAATTCTTATAACTGAAAAATATAAAATATCACTATCCCCATATTTTATTATTCTTGTTCTTCTTTTTGTTTTTCCTCGTTTTCTTTTCCTACTTTTTACATTTTTTTTTATTGTTATATTATCAGAAAATTGGATATTTAAGTTTGGCTTATATTCATTTCTACAACAATTAAAATTATTTATGATATTATTTTTTAGTAAAATTGAAGAAACCATTTCATATTTATAAGGCAGTTCCCCCATATTATTTTCTTTGGATTTTTTGTGATCCATATTTTAGTAAATGTACGTTTTTAGAAAATTAGCATGTATTAGTTTGGAGTTATATAAATAATCGCACATTTATGCATTTGTGGGATTATTTTACAATCATGTATATAGTCCTTTTTTATGACACACATTTTTCCTTAGCTTATAATAAAATAAAAATATTCAAAGTTGTTATTGTTAATTACTGTGAAACTAGCTTTTATCATTTTTTTTTATTATATCTATAATATATAATCATTGAATAATAATAACAACAAAAGTAAGAATAATAATCATAAAAAATAAAAATAATACAAATTGTTGTTACTACTGCAATATAATAATTAAAAAGACTATAAAGAAGCTTTATTAGAATGCATAATATTACATATATCTTGATATTAAATAGGTGTGCATTTAAATATTTAATAAATGTTTTTACTTTATTAATAACTATAAAATTTCATTTTAAAATGTAAGGAATAATAGTATGATTAGGAATTAAGCAATATACTTTGGTATTTTTTATTATATTTTTTTTTTATATAAATATGTTCATACATTTTTAGAACCACACATGATTGTATGGAAATGTGTGTGTAATAAAAAAAAATATAAATTTAAGAAATAAACCGTTTAAAAAATAAAATAGGAAACAGAGCTTAAAATACAAATATGAATACTTGGAAGCAAAATTTAGGATATGCGTAGAATGATATATGTTTTTTAAATAGGTTGCCATTTTAATTGAACAAAATACATATAACAATGTACATAACTTATATTTTGTGCATATATTTGCTCTAAAAAAATTTTAAAAAGTATGATTGAAAGGTACATCATTTTATTCAAAAATAATATGTAATACATATATGCCTATATATTTAATGTTGTATAAGATTACAACCAAATTAACAGCTGTTATATATAAGAATGAGCAGTCTTTTATATACACCAATCTTTGTATTTTTATTTACCTTGCATGCTCATGTTTTTTATGACATTTTTTTATAGAAATGTAAAATAGCTAGCTTTTAATTATACATGTTTAACCAAAACATGGAAATGTTAAAAAGAAAATAGAGTAACGAAAATAATATATCATTTTATATATTCCTATTTATCTCCAAACAATTTTATACAAAATAATATTTGCATTTTTCACACGAAAATAAATCGAAACGAAATCATTAAGTTTTTCAAAATTGTCTGAATTATTTCCAAATTATAATGTTTTTATTAATTTCGTATGATATATAAAACGAGTAACTAATATTCTCCCTCTTGCTTTTATAAATAGTGAAATACACAAAATTAATTTCCTTCGTTTTCATATTGATAAATGAATTTCATTTTTTATTTAGAGTGCTTATCCTTACTATATTTTTACTATATCCTTACTTTATATTATTGCTATTTTATTTTTTTTATTTACTCGTTTGCCATCGTAATAACAAGAGCATAAAAAAATACATAGATCCTAATACATTGGATGACGGATATATATATTTAGAAATTATATTAAAAAAAAATATTTTTTTATAAATAAAATAAATCACAAAACATGAAAAATATTATTTTATAGGCTTGCTTAATTCATCACTAGCAATATAATTAATTAATTTTTTTTTAAATAATAATAGATATATAATGTTAGGAAACACATAAAATAAAATTGTTTAATTCCTTTATTATGCTATAATATTATATACAACAATTGCTTTATATTAATTTGTTTTTTGCATATTTTATCCTTTATAATATAAAAATGGTGAATGTTAATAAAGATAATATCGTAACTATCCAATCCCAAGTGTTTGATGGGTTTTGTGGAAACAATATTGCTTCATTTGTTTTAAGAAGGCGAGGACATGTCCCAAAAATTCTGAACACAGTTCAATATTATTCAAAGTATAAACATTGTGGTATGGAATTAAATATATGCGATATGAAAAGTATTTTGGATGAATATATATTAGATGTGTCAAATTTATATGGCGATAAAAATAATTTACACTTCTTAACTGGGTTTATTAAAACAAAGGAATGTGTCGAATGTGTTATAAATACTATTTTAGAATTAAAAAATAAAAGAATAAACAAATGTATCGATAATAATGTAACTATAAATGATAATACCTCAAGTAATGCTACATCAGAAATTAATAATGAAGAAGAATATTTAATAGAAAATATAATAAACATTAATTTTTTATGGATTTGTGATCCTGTAATGGGAGATGATGGAAAAATATATGTAGATAAGGAAATTGTAGATGTATATAAAAGATATGCTAGTAATGCTGATATATTAACACCAAACCAATATGAACTTGAATTATTATGTGATAAAAAATTGTTGAATGAAAAAGATGTAATAGATTCTTTATCAATTTTGTTAAATAAAGGAGCTAAAATTGTCATTTTAACATCTGTTAAATATAATTTCGATAACGAACATTTATTTGTTTATGTCAGTTTTTTTAATAGACAAAATAAAATGATTTGCTTTAAATATAAAATTAAAAAATTTGATTTTTTTGTTTGTGGAACTGGTGATTTATTTTCTTCTCTATTATTATCCTTTATAATAAAACAAGGTGGAAGCATTCTAAAAATTGTTTCCCAAGTTTTAAATATAATGCATGTAAGTATACACACTGGATGCTAAACCTCAAATATAATACGAATATATCTGGATTTACAATATATATTTTTTTTTTTTTTCAGAATGTTATAGAAAATAGTATTGGCTCTACGGAGTTGCACATAATAGGTAATTAAACAAAAATACGTTTGCATTGAATTTTTTTTATATAAACTTTGGATATTTTCCAATTTATTTTATAATTTCCATTTTTTTTTAGAAAACCAAGATATCATTGCCAGTGATAAATTATATGGAACTTTGGTTAATCCCGAACCTGCTTGCATATAATTTTTTTTTTATTCTTTTTACACAATATTTATAGTAATTCGTTAATGCTATTCGCATTAATTTATTAAATTATTATAATATGAGTTTGCAGTTTTAAAAGGTATGCTATATATATGTATATAAGTGTGATATTAAGCATATCCTACCTATTTACTTAGTGTATATATTCAACAAATTTTTTAGATGATTTATTCATATATTCCTTATTTTTGTATATTTATTTTCAACAACTTTTAAAACATAAAAGGTTTGAAACTTCATTAAAAAAAAATTAAATTAATGTTAAACAACGAATAATTTGAGCCTACATTGGCTATTTTTTTTTGGATGCATACTGAAAAGGGTGTTGAAAAAATACCATTTAATTCGAATAGAAAATATATTATATTTCCGCATATTTGTGATATATTTATTTAAGATTTTTTTTTAATCGTTTCCCTTGTTTTTTTTTTTTTTATTTCGTGTCATGCTCTTCTCAGACTTTTACCATAAAAACAGTTCATGTTTAGAATTGACACATTTTACCATTTTAAAATAAAATGAGAAAACTTTCGTTGAGAATATTAAGTTCAATAATACCACGCATAAACAATGTACATGTACAAAAAGTTTTTTTTTGTAATAAAAAATATGAACCGTTCATAAATAATTCAAACGAATTCAACATTCCATATAATAACTTGGATGATGTCGAATTTGAAGATCAACTATCATCAGCTATAACATTTGATATAAATATTGATAGCGATAAAAAATGGAAAAAACAAGAAGAAATAGAATATAATAATTTTTTGAAAAATCTTCAAAATGAAAAATTTTATAATAATAATTTTATTCAAGAAAGAAATTTAGAGGAAGCTCAAAATAAGGACATAAATGAAATCGAAATAAAAAATTGTGAAATAAATGAGACTATCAAAAATATAAAAAATGTACTTGATAAATATGAAATGAATGATGAAAAAAAAGATGAAATAATAATAATAGAAACAATATTAAATAACCTAAAAACAAAAAATAATAAATATATATTAAGTTCAATGGGAAACAAGTATATAAATATATTTGTTTGTATTCTCTATAAAAATTTCGAAAAAATATCTTATAATAATTTTGTTATTTTTATAAACTTAATTTATGAATTAAGACAGAAACAAATAATTCGTGATTTTTCCTATGAGTATATAAAATTTTTAAATAAAGAAAATAATATAAATTTTCAAAACAACAGTGTTAGAATTAATACCGATTTTGAATATTCAAAATTAAGTGAAAATGAAGAAATAAATTTGTGTATTCATATTTTAGAAATTTTAAATGATTGTTCTTTGTATTTTTCTGAATATTATGATTATTTACTTTCAAAACTTAATAAAATGAATAATGATCAAATTGTTTTATTTTCTAAAGAATGTTCTAAACATAGTCTAAGAACAAAACATTATTTAGATAAAGCTTGTGATATATGTATAAAAAAAATAAAAAATTTTGATATTAAAAATATACAATCCTTATATCATTCTTTTCATCGTTTTCCAAAAGATTATTCACAATTTTACGATATTTCATTAAGTTTGATTTTAGAAAATATAACACATTTTGACATTTATTTCGATCATATTCTTCTCAAAATAGCTAATAATTTTAAAAATGATAAAAAATATGTCAATTTAACTGCATCTATAGCAAACAAAATAAATGTGTACATAAATCAGATACGAAAGAATATTAATTATGAATCAAATAATGGGAATAATGAAAATGGGGCTAAATTGGTAACAAATGATAAAAGTAATATGAATGAGCAATGCCAACAAATTGCCAACAATAATTCAGAAAAAGGCATGCATTCAGAACCTAATAGTGAAACGTGTAAAGAACAACTAATTTGTCAAGATTCTAAAAAAATAAACAAATTAAAATTAGAAAACAATAATGAAATAGAAATAAAAATAAATAACGAAAAAGATGTTTGTAACACTATTATTGAAACAATAAAATGTTTGAAATATCTTGAATATCGAAAAAATAATGATGCTGAAGTAAAAAATGCAGTAAATACAGTTTACGAATTGATAAATGATTACCCAGAATATTTAAAATTATTATATGTAGAAGATATTGTATATATATTGGTATGTTTTACTTCATATAATAAAAGAATTGTAATATATAATAACTTATTAGACATATTATGCGAAAGGAGTAATGAACTATTACATGCAAAAAATATATCTTTATGGATATATCCAATTTTATATTTATCAAAAATATCATGGTTTCATGGGAATTATTTTAATTTTTTATTTAATTGTATTAAAGATAACTATGTGTTAAGCAGATTAAACATTTTTCAATTATTAAAATTATTATCATCTATTGTTAAAATGAATATATATGATGAAGAAATTTATAAAATTTTAGTAGAAAAATTGTTTAGCGAATGGGATACTATCAAAAAAAAACTTGTGGATATATCTACATTTTTATGGTCATGTGCATATGTTAATATTATTTATAAACCTTTATTTGACAACGCATATAAATCTATTATTAATATAATAGATAACAAATCTTTTGGCTTAGATAATGTTATATATAAAAATTGTTTTGTCAATATAACATGGGCTTTTATTGTTGGTAATTATCATAAAACCGAAAAAGATTTTGATAAAATTTTAAATGTTACATTTTTAAATCGAGATCCAAATGACTCACAAGCATTTAAACGGTTACATCAAATAGCAGATGCCTGTTTTAAAGAAATACCAAATTGCTTAATTAATTTAAAATCGCTAGATCTTTTATATAAATATTGTATGCATGAAAAGTGTAAAACATTAAGAAATGATTTTAATATATATAAAAAAGAAAAAGATGCTATGAAAATTAAAAATAAAATCATTGATGAAATTGCACACATTTTAAAAAAAATACCTACATCATATCAATTACATTATGAGCCATATAATAATTCCCCATATATTGTTGACATACTTTTAAATCAAAATCAAAAAATTGGTATTTGTGTCTATGGAAAAGAACACCTAATGAGAACTTTGGCTAATTCTCATTGGGATTATATGAATACTGGATTTACTTCTTTGCAAATGAGAATTTTGGCTAGCCATGGTTGGAAGGTATGCAAAAAAAAAAAATAAAAAAAAAAGTCACACATTTTGGCTAGCTCTATTTTTATAAGCCATTTGTGATGGTAACCCAAATTAAAATCCGATTTTTCAATTTCATTAGTTTGAATTAACTATTATTTAAACTTTTTTCGCTTTTTAGATTATTCCAATTAATGGTGGGGAGTGGCTAAAATTAAATATGGAACAAAAAAAGACATATTTACAGGAATACTTTAAAAAATACTCCATACAAATTTAAATTCGTTTATTTGTATATATTAGTAGGATACAAAATAAACTATTATTATGTTTGTTTTTTCAACTTTTTTTTATTTGTATAATAAACCATTTCGCTTAAATAATTCAATGTTACATATAATCACCCTTATTTATAAATAAACTCTCAG